>NC_051176.1:119069490-119383380 GCF_013339695.2 Rhipicephalus sanguineus | reverse complement strand
GAATGCAAAGCTATATAGTATCAAGACTATCGGCTAAGGCAAACAAAGAAGCGTTTGGTAACCACTACTGGAAATTATAAGAAAAATTCGTAATATTCTTTTTTACCATGAGATGCGCATGCAACAACCCAAAAAGTATTTTCCTTCGTCAGTCGTTGGGAAACAGGCAGTGGCGCCGAAGGAAGAGCTTTCCCATCGGCAACGTCGACTGCCGATCGCGCAAACGTGGCGATTGAAACTCACACCTATAGTGGGGACGAATAAAGCGAGCAGTTTCCGCTTGTGAGACGGCCGTTTTCCTGCTTTGTAGCTCGTTTAACCGATAAATACGCACGATGTATACCGAGAATTCGTCGTTATTTTGTCGAAATATTGTACCGAAAGAACCATGCATGCACTGTCGTATTTTGCGTGAATGTGTTTGGCTTTGTTTCAGGCGGGAATACGTGCATACCGTTTTGACAGAGAATAAGCCGACAAGAACGGGTGTCGGAGATTGTGAGCATTCATTGCATTCGTTTCTTTTCTTTTTTTTTTAACACGGAAGTGTTTTATGCCGGGTACAACACGGCTCCACTGACGTATTTCCGTCACGGATATGACGTTGTGAAATATAAAGGCTAACAAATGGCAAAGAAAGAACTGGAAGAGAAATTTCCACCCCCAGGATGCGAACTTACGACCCCTCGCTCCGCAGCGAGCGGCGCGAAACGATTAGGCCACAGACGGCACGTTCTTCGCCATGCTAACGGCGAGCGATTTATATACACCATTGGCCAGTGGCGGTACTCAGAGATCGGTGGTACATCAGCGTGTTCTCGTTATCACTAGCGAGATGGCGCGAAGGGCTCGAAGAGCGCTCTTTACAGATCGCCGCCCCACGCATCGCGATGAGTGCGCGCCTCTACAGGGCGTGGTCGGTCGTGCGCGCGCTTATCTCGTGATGGCAGTAGTTTGTACGTCTTGTGCTCTCACCGCAAGTTTGCGTTGAGAGCACGAAGGTCACTTCGCTCACTGCAGCGGCCGCGTTTGCGAAAGGAGCGCGCTGCTCACACAAAAATAAGTTACAACTGTGACAGTTCGCGCTCATCCTGGGCATGTTCGTTCCGTGCGTCCTTTCTGCTTGAGCAGCGCGTTGCAAGTTTCGAGCTGCTTGCCGTTCTTCTCGTGGCATTGCAATTTGTTGCTATAGCATTCATTCCTTCGCCCTTTGGGCGAAAGAATGCCCAACAAACGCTCAACTACGTCTGTGAAGACACGTTTCACTTTCGTGTTATACTGATTCCTATGACAGGGGGATCAGCCATGTTTTTTTTTTTTTTTTTTTTTTTTTTTGACGCGTTAGATTTTCTCACCCTCAATGCTCAATAGTCAAGTACACCGATTCCCCTCGCTAGTTCCTTGCGCACGACTTCCTTGTTTACAAGTCAACGCCTTGCTGTGGATTTGCGCAGCGTTCATCCTTCGCGAGAGCATCTGCGTCTGCACCGGTGCGGTAGCGTCCGACACCTGTTTCAACGCCTTGAAAAACAAGCTTGAGTAAAGCTGGTTTCACGATCGATGCGCAGTTCCTCTGTGTGTTTTTTGCTGTGCTTCGCGAGTAATAAATACCGGCAGCATAGATATACCATTGTTTCTTTTATGCCGCTGTGCCGGAAAATTCTAAGTGACATTGTCCGCGTTTTGTGCGATCTGAAGCCGCGCTGTGTCGAACCTCTATTAGTCGGTACCGTCTACGTTGCTATACTGACGTTTGAGGTTTTCTTTCATTTTTTTTTTTCGGCGAACTAGATCTATACACAGAAATTGGGCTAAATTTGAGGGTAACGTGAACCAGATCCAGGTTTCTTTCATTTAAAAAAACAAAAAAACACTTCGAATCAAACTTTGTCAACTACAGGTTAAAACACCCATTCAAAAAAAATTCTTTCGAACCTAAAATGAGTGAAAGCCCGAACCGGTTTTAATTGAAGTGAGCCAGATCGGCTTTTAACCAATGGGCGTGCTCCGTGAACGCATCGTGACCACAACATATCCCCCTCTAGTCCGTTCCATGTTCTGCCGTTTACTTTTCTATCATGCTTTTGTTCCAAAGCGGTGAATTTGAAATCACGACGGCGCTCCAAGAAGAAGTTATACAAATCCACGCCGCATAAGCCCAGCAACAATCATACGACTTCCCAAGTGCGTACACGAAGGAAAAAAAGAAACATGTAATGTGCTCTTGCGAATGAAAAATCAACAAAGAGTGTAAGAGAGAAAAGGAGTACGTGTTAACGTGTCGTTTTCATTTTGATGTTTTGTATGGCCGACCCTATCAAAGGACCAAGGTCTAGCGAAAATGTGCGACTGTTCTCATCCAATAAAAGACGGCACCGAGGGTAAGAACAGTTATATGATTAATAATAGGAATTTATAGGCTCTTACGTGCCATAAATGAGACACGCCGTATGGGAGACCCAGGATCAGTTTCGACCACCTGGGGTTCTCTAACGTGCCCCTGAGTTTAAGTGCATGGGTGTTCTTTCATTTCGCCCCCATCTATATGCATGCGGCCGCCGTGGCCAGGAATCGAACCCGCGTCCTCGAGCTTAGCCGCGCGACACCTCACCTACATGGTAAGCTACCACGGCGGGTCACATATATGCGGTCGCATATCATTGCAATCATTGCAATCATTGCAATTTTTCCCAAATCATTGCGAAATCGTTCATGCATTTCCATATAGACTTTTTATTTTTTCTGAATAGCCAAGGTAGGCCCGAAATAAAAAGTACTTACGTGTCGGAATGGGCCTAATGCGAATGTTACATGTCATATACGTGCCAAAATCCAACATTTCTTCCTGAACAGCGGCTATAATGGGTTATCCACATTCTAACTGCAATATATATTTGAGATTCTTTGACGACATGAAGACACTGCACCTGTTGAAGCACGAGCAACCATATCGTCAGGCAGCAAACAAAGGCATTTTAAAAGGCAAATAAAAGAAAAATCTCCTCATTTTCCTCTAATCAGCTTCTCTAACCTTGATATTTTCCGAAAGTTGTTAAGACGCATGCGCCAGGCAGCTATTGGAAACCTACCCGCATTATCTGTGCTAGTTAACATATGAGACGCCCTTGTGGGAGGCTGCCATGCTACAGCCATGCTACAGCCCCGAACTTCAGGATGCTATCCTGAGGTGGGCTGAGGTGGTAGAGGAGGAGGATAACATCCCTCGCCTTCTTCTCGCAGCAACTTTTCCTTTCAGTAAGGGATAAAATGAAGTTCTCTCTTTCTCTCTCTCTTTCTCGAGGTGCTCCCGTTTTACTTAGAGTGGTAGCGGAAGGGGTCATCTTCGTTCTTCATATATATATATATATATATATGGGTCATTCCATGCCAAGTGTCCCAGACGTGGCGCTCGCACATCGCAGATTTCACTGATAAAATCTGTGCCTTTTCCCTGTGCCACATAGAGTATTGTGGCAAAACATTTTTGCTCTAAAAAAATTTTGACGATCATGGCGCCCCCTCGAATTTCGCTTGTATTTGTTAAACCGCGCGTTATAGAAAAATGTGTATAAAATCCATTTTTTGTGTGTTGAACTTCTAAACCACGCTTGCGCCATCGCAGAGGTTCTGTTTAGTTGTCCTATTCTTTAATTCCGAAAAATTTGTGTTTCACTACCAGCTACGTATCTTCAAAACTACGAAAATCTTCAAAGTTCGTGATTTTTTCTTGAGCTATCTAGAACTCTCCCTAACCAATATAAATAATAGTATTATTTTCAGAAAAGTGTATCTTAGTACAAAAATGTTTAGGGGCAAAAAAGACTTCAAATCTTCCCGAAAAAATTGTGAAATTAGAGAAAATATGCAATTTGTCGCATGTTTGACCGTATTTTTCATACTGATGCGGTCCAAGTAAAAATCCTCGTCATGCGGCGTTTGATAGTAGACTACAAGTAATGAAGAAAGTCTAATCAAATCATTTTTTGTTTTAAGGAAGAAAATAATTTTTGAATTTGGCCCTCCGAACGCGTCCTGCATTTCTTTTTGTTGGTGCTTCGCCGCAAAGCACGTGGTCGCCCTTGCAGCTGACACTCGTCACAGGCAGAGACAAGATGCGAGATGTATGTCAGTGACTCTTGAGTGGTCGAAAGTCTTCTCGCGTATACCAAGACAAACAAGTGTATACAATGTGCATTATTTCATTCAGTATGCGCATGCTAATTCTGCCGACGGCCCTCTAGCACATTGTGGAAACGGCGCCATAGGCTGCTCTCGGGCGTCCATACTTACCATTGGGCCCGCCAAGCAAGCTCCCAATGTAACGCGAATTCATTATTCATCGCCCTGACATCAACGCGAGAAGACTTTCGACCACTCAAGAGTCACTGACATACATCTCGCATCTTGTCTCTGCCTGTGACGAGTGTCAGCTGCAAGGGCGACCACGTGCTTTGCGGCGAAGCACCAACAAAAAAGAACTGCAGGACGCGTTCGGAGGGCCAAATTCAAAAATTATTTTCTTCTTTAAAACAAAAAATGATTTGATTAGACTTTCTTCATTACTTAACGATGTAGTCTACTATCAAACGCCGCATGACGAGGATTTTTACTTGGACCGCATCAGTATGAAAAATACGGTCAAACATGCGACAAATTGCATATTTTCTCTGGTTTCACAATTTTTTTCGGGACGATTTGAAGTCTATTTTACCCCTAAACATTTTTGTACTAAAATACACTTTTCTGAAAATCATACTATTATTTATATTGGTTAGGGAGAGTTCTAGATAGCTCAAGAAAAAATCACGAACTTTGAAGATTTTCGTAGTTTTTGAAGATACGTAGCTGGTAGTGAAACACAAATTTTTCGGAATTAAAGAATAGGACAACTAAACAGAACCTCTGCGATGGCGCAAGCGTGGTTTAGAAGTTCAACACACAAAAAAATGGATTTGATACACATTTTTCTATAACGCACGGTTTAACAAATACAAGCGAAATTCGAGGGGGCGCCATGATCGTCTAAATTTTTTTCGAGCAAAAATGTTTTGCCACAAAACTCTATGTGGCACAGGAAAAAGGCACAAATTTTATCAGCAAAATCTGCGATGTGCGAGCGCCACGTCTGGGACACTTGGCATGGAATGACCCATATATATATATATATATATATATATATTATATATATATAAAATAATGCTGTAAGTGTGTTCGGGGTATGAATCTGTCGCTATATACATGCGTTTTAAAAGCGCCCGTCCGTGCCTTTTGCGGCGTCGTCTAACCGAGCGAACGACGTTGGCACAGGGCAGTATGAAAGCGAGCAACGGTGGCGCCAAAGTAGCGCGCCGTCGTCCATTCGCCAATGCCTTCATCGGTGTTCGGTGAGCGCGTCCGCTGATGCCATAACTGAAAACAAAGGGGTGCGCGAGCGGAGGTCTGTCTGTGGCGACTGCTGTGAAACACGCCCGCGTATCAATGTCACGTGCCGCAAAACAACGTTCGCTTTATCATAATACAAAATAGTCTCAGCCAGCTCTCTCTAAACAATGAGCGTCGCAAACGGTCGAAGTGCTTCGTCTGTCGCTGCGGCTAAACGAGCCACCCGAGCAAAAGCTCAGCGGCTCAGAGACGCCAGAGGCTCGCGCCTGCGAATCAAGCACCGCCGCCTAGAGAACCTTGTCGCCGAGGCATACATGCATGTGTGGACGCTCAAATTTCGCATTATGGATTACTGTGATCGCCGGCCAAGTTTTTTGTCACTGTCGCCATAGGCGTGTGCAGGGTTCTCCGTCAGGGGGGGAGGGGGGGCGAAGGTTTATCGCAGCGGCCCCCCACCCTGCTAAGTCAATGAATGGGGCAGATTTTGCGCCACCCCCCCTCTTAGGTGACTAGAAGGGTCAATGTACGGGGCAGATTTTGCGCCCCCCCCCCCCTCTTAGGTGATTAGGGGCGGTGGCCGCCACCCCTGCAACCCCTGTGCGCACGCCTATGACTGTCGTACCCCCCCCCCCAAAAAAAAGGGGGGGGGGAGGTGAAAGAAAAAAAAAATGCTTTTAATTTCCGATCTTTCCGTTTTTCTTTCTTTTTTTTTTCTGGCCCTCCCATCGCTCCCATCTCTAAATGAAAGAAAGCCCGATGTTTTCCATCACATCACACGGATTGCCGCTTACAAGAACGTTGTCCATTTGCACAAGTAGAAAAATTAAGGAAGCTTCGCACAAGTGGTGCCCAAGTTTAAACCTAATTGGTGATGCCAAGCCTGAAGGAAGTGCGGAGTTGGGCAGCCTTCTTTCCTCCTCTCTTTCTTTCTTTTTCTCTTTTCCAGTTTTTGCTGTCTTGTTTTCTGTCTTTATTTGTATTTTTCTTTCTATTTTTTCCTTTCTTTCTCTTTCTCGCTTGTTTCCTCCTTTTCTTTTTATTATGCATTTCTTCCGTCAACAATAAATAGTCACTTTCTCACCATCAGGGACAACTTGACATTAGCGCTCGTAGCTTTGCGTGCATACGACGCACCTGTCGCCCATTTGTTCTCCGCGGGATGCCGAAGACGTTTCGCGGGTATGTGTGTGTGTACGCGCACACAATTTCGCCCATTTGTTCTCCGCGAAATGATGAAAACGTGTCGTTGTTGGTCACGCGCGCGCTTGTGTGTGCGTAAGTGATTCTTGATGTGGGAAAGAAAGGAGGGTGAAGTGAGCACGTCAACTGCACAATTGGTGTGTGTGAGGGGAGAGGCGCGGGAGGAGGGTACGCCCGCACGGCAATGATCATTCTATTGAGATGGCAATTGTATGGACACTCCAAAGGAAAATGTGCTGCCAGCTTCGTCAACGTTGCCGTGGTGGTTTGTACATGGTCAAAGTGCAATAACATTGTATCTCGCCGCGCTTGGGGTACGCTGTGGAACCGAAAGCATGCGAGAGGGCGTGCCGTTTTCGCGCGCGCATGGAAACGGAGAGAGGCTGACAGAAAACCGGGCGGGGGAGGGGGCTTCCGAAGGCGCGTTTCTCTAGTTGGCCCTAAAGTTTGCCCGGGTGCCCTTCGCACCCTAGGGATGGTAAAATCAATGAACGATTAATCGATTAATCGATTAAAGGTCCACAATTAATCGATTAACCATAATCGATTTGTGCCTTTCGATTAATCGAATTAATCGATTAAATTGCTCGATTAATCGATTACGGCATCCCCCACTCCCGCCCCCAACCTCGCCCCTTGGCCGGAGCGCATGACTGCGAGGCGCGCTACCCTGAGACGCAGACCCTGAACGCTATCCTTAGACGCAGGAAGTTGCAAAGCCGAATACTACTATTTTTTCTGGTTCTATTTGGGATGCCGTCGATCGCGCACTTCTACGCAATTGCGTTGCACTGGAGTACGATCCGATGAACTAAATGCCTTCTCAGTTCAAGACATACTATAGTAACCCTGTAGTTGATCGCCGCACCAATCCGAATTCACTTGAGACTTGACACAGCATGCAAACTGGCCTAGATCATGTGTTTGACGTTGCAATGGAGTATTTGCCGATTCCTGCAACGTCAGTAGCATCCGAGCGCCTTTTTTCGCATGCTGGATGTGTGGCGACCCAAAGGAGGTGTCGGTTGTCGCCCGAGCATCTCGGGCAACTGACATTTCTTCGCTCAGTAGAAAAAAGCATGTGGTTCGGAGCAGCAACCCCATGAAACAAAACAAAAAGGGGACTGTTGAGAAAGTAAGCAGTACGTGGATTCGCGAACATTCAAAAGAGAAGTTTATTCTTTTCCGTAAATTTCATACGTGCCAGCGCATCGTCTTGTAGCTTATTTTGTTCTTGTTTGTTTTTTGCCGCGCTGTTTCATCGTGTTGCCGCATGTCTACTTACATTTGATAAACGAGTAGTTTTCGTCACCTGTAGTGTCAATCGAAACTTTCTTTGTATTTTATTCAACCCTCAGATTTTACTCGATTCTTGTGTAAGTGCAGCATTGTAATATGCGCTGCTTATTTCCTCACTGGTTCTTAGTGCCGTTCTGTTTTACTCTTTAGCGAATAAAATACTGTTGACCAATGGAAGAGAGAAAGAAAATATATTACAAGGCAGAGAGGGTGGCCTGAGCTAGTACGCCCCCGCCTGCTACTCTGCAGCGGGGAAAACGCAACGGGGGAAAAAGAGTGATGAAGTATACGATGATGGGGAGATGATTAGGTAATCCGTATATACATAATAAGACACGTTTGCTAGCGTAAAGAGGAGAAGGACGCTAGTAACCATCTTTTATTATGCTGTATACCAACTAGCCCAACTGTCCGTCTTATAGGGTATATACATATACCATTTTCATAATTGTTGAGCTAACCTTCCTACGATGCAGTTAGCCCAATTATTGGCAGCTAGTCACTTCTTCAAACAGTGTTCAAGCGCGGTTTGCTTGCGCTGGGACGCGGAAAGTGTAGACTCGGCTCCCTTGACACGAACACGCATAGTAGACAAACGCCAGCACGCGCAACTACGACCTCGTCTCCACTTGAAGCACGAAAGTTGCTGCCATTAGTTGAGAGAAAATGTAGCGCAGGAATGCGCACTCGCGAATTGTGAAATGGGTCTTCTATATCCGTTATGTAATCCGCAACTTTACGCGTCGGTTTACCGAACGTCTAGCATCCAGTGCATTACTATTGAAGAAGTGACCTTGAAGCACTTAGTAATACTGTATGGTCGCATATTTAGGGAGAAATACAGCTTTCAGCTAGAGGCCCCCGTCTTCTGCTGTGACAAGAAAGAAGGAGAGTCGCGCAATTTATGTTGTAATGTCTGGTACACTAGATAGCGCTTACAGTTCAGGATGTACGCACGACTGAAGAGGTTTGAGTGGCGCCGTGTTACGGCAAAGATCAGGTGAAACCTGCGTAGTATACTGGCGCAGCTGCTGTTTTTTTCTAGCCGGGAGGGAGAAACTCATGTCACTCTATTTCCCGCAATATTAATTAGAACTAACAGACAATAATGCCAAGGAAAGTATAGAGGACGTTATTTGTAATAATTGGGATATCAATGTCAAGAAAGCAAAGTGGACGAAAAGATAACTTGGCGCGCCGGCAGGTACCGAACTTGCGACCTTCGAATAACGCGTCCGATGCTCTACCACTGAGCTACGGCGACGGTCATCCCCCCGTCCACTTCATAGGGTACACATGTGCATTTAAACCTAGGAGTGTTAGTCAGCGCCGATCACAGCCATGGCGGCGAGTGTGGATCACTCTTTTTCTGCCTTTTGGCGTCACGTAGCAAGTGACCTTTTTTTACGAGCTGGCAGCTGACCAATAATCCCTCGCATACTACCTGAAGGCACCATGTCTGCCAGAAGGATACCCTCGCTATGAATGAGGGAAAGAAGGTGACTTTTAGGGGCTCGTTTTTCTTTGTCATACACCCTTAACATCCCCTATACTTTCCTTCGCATTATTGTCTGTTAGTTCTAATTAATATTGTGTCTAACAAAGAAAAACGAGCCCTTAAAAGTAATCTTCTTTCCTTCACTCATAGCGAGGGTCTCGTTCTCGCAGACTTGATGCCTTCAGGTAATATGCGAGGGATTATTGGTCAGCTTCCAGCTCGTAAAAAGATCACGTGCTACGCGACACCATCAGGCAGAAAAAAAGAGTGTTCCACACTCGCCGCCATGGCTGCGATTGGCGCTAACACTCGCAGGTTTAAATGCACATGTGTACCCTATGAAGTGGACGGGGGGATGACCGTCGCCGTAGCTCAGTGGTAGAGCATCGGACGCGTTATTCGAAGGTCGCAAGTTCGGTCCCTGCCGGCGGCAAGTTATCTTTCCGTCCACTTTACTTTCTTCAGATTTATATCCCAATTATTACAAATAACACCCCCTATACATTTTCTTGGCAATATTGTCTGTTCTAATTATTATTGTGTCTAACAAAGAAAAACGAGCCCCTAGATGTCATCTTCTTTCCTTCTATTTCCCGCAGTTGCCTGTACGGATGGTCTGTTTGAGGCCAGTATGTTTCTGTGTAATCTTTGCATAGGTGACCTCAAGAAAAAGATCGCGTCAGTCCGCAATTATAGTATTATGTAGGGCTTCCACAATATCTAACCGACAAACCGAGAAAAGATGCCTTGCTTACTAGAGCGAGCGTCTTATTTAATTTGTCCTCGTCTCTCTTTTACCTTTCTCGTAGGGGTGTGCGAATATCAAATTTTTCGAATACGAATCGAATACGAATATCCACCTTCGAATATCGAATCGAATATCGAATATCAAAGGAAAAATGCCTCCACGGTAACGATATTTTATTTAGCATGTAGCTATTTGACAAAAAAAAAACATTAACAGCCTGACTGGCAACACAACATACATTGCTATCTCCAGAACACAATATCCAGGCTAGCACAATGCACATCACAACGGGGGTTAAGGGCATCCTAGTTGAAATCAAGAAGAAGAAATGGATATGGGCCGGGCACGTAGCACGTCGGCAGGATAACCGGTGGTCATTAAGGGTAACTGACTGGATTCCAAGAGATGGCAAACGCTTGAGGGGGAGAAAGAAAATTAGGTGGGTAGATGAGATTAAGAAGTTTGCAGGTATTACGTGGCAGCAGAAAGCACAGGACCGGGTTGATTGGCGGAACATGGGAGAGGCCTTTGCCCTGCAGTGGGCGTAGACAGGCTGGTGATGATGATGATGATGATGATTGGGGCGCTCGTCGCAGGCAGATATCGTGCCTCCGTGTACTTACGACGTTTATCGCTCCTCTCGGCAACGTTTTTAGCGATACGAACGGAGCAGAAATGTGGAAGACGAGTTATTTTATGTATAATAATCGAATCGCATATTCGATTTTTCCAATATTCGAAGTTCTCGAATATTCGAAACTTTTCGAATACACGATTTTCGAATCGAATACGAATATTTCGAATGTAATATTCGACGAATATTCGAAACTTTCGAATATTCGCACACCCCTACTTTCTCGGGATTTCCTCAGCCTCCGCCACACTGCATGTTTCAGATGCGACTTTCCAACCAGTGTGGTCCCCGAACGCGCCTCCGGTTTCGACGAGCTCGAGTAGGCAGGCTTCGAGAAAATACGACCTGCTGCCGAATAGTCCAGGGATGATGGCCACAGATTCTTGAATCCGCGACATCAACCAACGACGACGGGTCCCTTGTGTCCAGTGTGCGAAAGTGTGAATTTTCGCACACTGGACACAAGGGGCCCGTCGTCGACAATTTCGAAAGTGGGAATTTTGTATCGTCAACGCGTCTAATAAAAAGATTGGGGCCCATATTAAACACGAACGATGCCTGTCAAACAAAGAAATATCGGTTTTAAAGCACCCATTAAAAATGTCGATTAATCGATTAAAAGATTCCACCGAAAGCAATTAATCGATTAAAGGCTAAATCGATTAACAATTAACGATTAATCGGTTAAAATTTTTAATCGACCCTCCCTATCGCACCCTTGGCGCTACAGAGGTCCCAGAAACGACGCGCCCGCTCATTTTCTCCAGTAATCTGCGGCGATTCCAAGGGTTGAGAGAGCTGAGAGGGCTGTAGCATCGTGTGAGCACAACGCCTTCATCGCCGGTTGAACCGCAGCGGTGGTCGAGTTGTGCCCGCCTCCAATGCAGGAGGTACTGGGTTCGATTCCCAGTGCCGCCGAGCACCCGCCCGTTTTTCTGCTGAGGAGAGAAATACCCCAAGCTGGCGTTCGGATTTGAGGTGGTTATTCGGCAGAATATAGTGCTGCTTTCTGCAACCCCAGCCGAAGTGCAGTCGTGCACGGGTACTCGTCTCGAAAAGCGGCCTCTGCTACATGTTCCGTCTTTCCACGACAGCTGTACTATATTCCCTATCACTTTGATCGTTCAGCCTTTCCACCGCTGATAACTAAATACCCGCGCAGGTTCCAAGTGCTGTGCAGACAGCTGCAAGTTCGCACCAATCCCTCTCCTCACCTCCTTCACCCAATCTACCACTTCCTGCAAATTTTACTTCGGAACCAAGTCCAATCTTAAGCACATCGTGCAGGGGTGCATCCCCTGTCCCTACGTAGCAGATAGCAAGAAGCGGTAGGACGCTGCCTTGCGCGGCTCCAGGTCCGACACCCAGAGGTGGGCCGAGAGGGTTGAGGAGCTACTACCGCGCGCAGCACCCTCCTTCTCTCTCTACATTCTGCCCCTTCCGTCAAACATCACTTGCTCAAGCATTTTCTATGGTGCCTGAAAAATTATCACTTTCTCAAACTAATGACTGTTAATTAAGAGTCAAACCAAGAGAAAGAGCGAATGAAAGGGAATTTTTTTCGAGGTGCTTGTCCATATGTTGTAAACAACCAAATGAATCGTACAGACAACTAGGTCAGGGAAAGTAATTCTAAGGTTGTGGGTTCTGGTCCCATCAATGGAATGGGTGATTTTTCATCCACTTCATTTCAATTTACATCACAATTAGCACTGACACAACAGTTAAGCACAGCAATTGATGGCCCCTGTGCTTTCCCTGGCCTAATTTTCTGTTCAATTTGGTTGCGTCAAACCAAAAGAAAGAATTTTTCCCATCTCCATACAAATATCTGGTCACTCTCAAGCTGTGTGAACAAAAATGCAGAAAAATTCCCGATGCCTCGGGGCTTGTATCCCAAGTGCCAAAATAATTTTGTGCTCTCCTTCAATATTTGTCACTTTCACAGAAGGAACATGCTTATGGAAAAGAAAAATTTTCATGGAGAAATCAATTCAGCTGAGTAATAATCTCAGTGCAGCAGAATATTAAGGTGCATACCTTGCCGCTTGGTCTAGCACTCTAACCTGCAAGGTGCGCACCTAAAGGGGTCCTGATCCACTTTTCCAAGCAATGATTGCTTGACCTCATCATCCAAGTTTATTACCTCACGAATCAATTGGCAGAAAAAATTTTTAATCCGTCAAGTACGAGCGGTGTTACAGAGGTTTGTGTAATTTTTGCCAACCATACAGCGCGGCGCCAAGCTCGTGGCAGCGCCAGAGAAAATCTATACCCCATGGCAAGAAGCACATCTGATCCAAACACTGCTATTGGTTTATGTCAGCTATCAACCAACAGCAGCAATCTGTTGTACAACGAAAAGTGTGCAGTATGATGGCCCTCTGAGAGAGCATACACGCCTTTGTATGAAGACGGAACACATGAGGAAGTGGCAACATTGCGCTCCACTTACAACTCTCCTTTCCACGCACGGCTGCAAGATTTGGCCAAGCTGTTCACAGGAGCCTGTGCTTTCCACTGTAATATTTTTTCACTAAGCACAAGGGGTGGCTCATGTCCCCTTTAAGATTATGCTGCCTTCACTGCTGTCCCAAGTTCAAAAACAAAGAAAGAAAAGATCACAGATAACGAAAAAAAAAACGTTATGCAAATGTCAAAAGAAAATGAAACATCTTTTTACTTGTGCTCCTCAATATTAAAAGTAAAAACATCAGCTGTTCATGTAAACAACGATAAGATTTTATTCGTATGTACAAAGGCTTTCATTCATCATATCTGTTAATAAACTTATGCCATTCACAATGTACATCCCAACAGTAGCGAATTACTGTGCACATGATACTGTCCTAACAGGTCACAGTAGAAGCATAAGCACTGGTAGTCTGTACAATAATAAAAACTAACCGCTACAAGCAAGCCTTCGAATGCATTTATACTGAGAAGAAACACCCTACTGGGGTTGTTTCCGACTGCTGTGACAATAAGGAAATAATTTATTGAAACTAAGTTGGAGAGAAAGATTAAATATTGAGGACGAAAAAACGGCAATGATTAAAGCAGAAATATTTTCATTCTAAAGAGAGATATTAACCTAATTTTACAAAAGACTCTTTGCCCAAATTGTTTTTTCTTGTAACACATCATGTATTGCTTTAAGGTTGGGAAAAGCCCCTGCATGTGCCTGGAAATTCTTCCTTTCTAGTGAGCCTTTGTTGTTTAATGTGCTATGGAAAATGAAATTTAACATTGGGAAGCCCTTATTATTTGCTTGTACTGCTATTTATTTGTAATATACACAAAAGCACACTGACTAATGTGACTTCAATTGTACGCATGCCTTGGATTTGGTGCTCTTCTTTGAACATCTAAATTGTTTCAAGAGCTGGATGCTGTGCACATGCTTATAATCAAAAAAAAAATTATACATTTCTCGCTATTCAATATTTTTCTGGTTCAAAATAAATCCTAGCTCAAGTAAATCACCTGCAATAATGACCTGAAGTGTTTTTAGTGAAAACAAGTGCCACAGTAAAATGCCTGTTCCAAAAAGGGCAAGCAAATGGGTCAGCAGCATAAACAAGAAGCAACTTAGTGCTAGGGTTTTGATCTAGTCCAGTGTATTTTTCGTACGCTCTCACACAACATAACCACTACAAACACAAGTACACCCTTCAAATGTATTTGAAGACCATCTCCTTGCGGTCAGCAACTGACTGTAGTTCAAGCTTGACAGGGCACTTGAGGATATAGCTGAGGATCTCTTCAGTGTAGCCAATGAGGAAGTACATCTTACGCGGAATCACCACTCTTTGCACAATGCCTCCAATGAAGATCATGTTGGCTCGACGCTTGATGAGGATCTCCGAAACAAACATACGGTGCCATGTGCCAGTCATGAATTTGCGAATGAACATGTCTTCCACAAGGGTCTCAGAGCGTCGCAAGCCTCCTTGCAGGTTGCCTAGAAGTCACAAGCAGCATGGGATAAGACGCAGAAAAGGAAAGCTTCCCCAAGATTTCTCAAAACACGGTTTCTTCAAGACAACCAACATTATGCAATTTGCCTTCTTACAGAGGTGAAAGCTAAAGTTCCTTGCCAAGTGTTTCCAGTGTAGGTTGGTAGGTGATACCAAAGAATATATAAATAATACATGAAAATTTTCAGAGGTACTATACAAACTGTATTTTCTCACATATAACACACACCAAAAAACGAAAAAAGTGTGCTTAAAAAATGGTGGTGCAGATTATATGCATATTTTTTTATCTTTTTGTAGAGTTAAAGTTAGGGGTGCGGGGTTATATGCAAGGGCAAGATATATGTGAGAAAATACGGCAGTAGCGCCTCAAGATTACCACTGTGTAATTTTCTTCAATTTCACATTTCATCAGTCATTTTCCTTGGTTTAGAACAAGAAATTCTCGGACAAACCACAAAATTTGGAAGTACTCAAAATTCCCCGACACAGCCCCCCCCCCCCCCCCCCCGTTATCGAGGTTTTACAGGTCACTTAGTAAAAGTTGCTGATGGGCTAGTTGGCGCATGCTCCATGAAATAACAAGCCACAATACAACAAGGAAAAGACAGGCATAACTTTACAGGTCACTTCAATCCATGGACTATTCTCTTGTATTTGGGTCGTTGTGGCACTTCTAAGCTTTCAAAGCTTACTAAATTCAGCCTTCGGCTCTTTTACGATGAAATGTAGTCCATCTTTACTAATATTTCAAAGTAAGCTCAAGACAATGTTTCAGAAGTTTATGACATCATGGCGAGCTTGTGTGGGAACTTCAAAGCAGTGCTGACATCAGTCGTTCACTTATGTGGCTTTTTCGGTTTATAACGTCCCAACTAGAGGTAGGAATGGCCCTTTTGGTATTGTAGAAGCGTAATTCACCAATAGAGTTCAATATTTTTTTTTCCTCTTCAGTTCTTTTTTGGGGGTACAAAAAGATATAGCTGTTGACGACACATACTTGTGTTCCACGAGTTCCACGCCTTGCGGTGGGCAATCTGGTGAGGTGGGTTGGACATTTCATATGTGAGCGGCTTGCTGTGATTGCGTGTCACCCTGTAGCGACCGGCTCTGTTCTTCTGTAGTGCTGCCGTCGTGTGCAAAGCTGCAACACGGCCGGGTGCAGGCAAAAATGCTGGGTGGCATAGCCTCCCAAACACCTGTGCGCAAAGGAAAATGCCAATCAGTGCGGCTGTGCTAATGTTGCACTGTTTCTGTGGTGTAATGTCACTCTACAACTGACCCATAGTATGTAATGGTGTGCAGGGTCACACAGCTGACAGTTGCAAACAAGCATACACTAAGCATCAGAGGGCCACTGGATGACTAAGGCAGGCTGACTTAGAAAATATAACTTTACCATAACTTAATGTACACTAGAATAGAATGGAAAGTTGGGCTAGTTGGAACACTTGCATGATGAAAGCAGCGCTAAAACACGAAGACTTCGAACTCTCGCAACTGAAAGGTCTATTCAGAAAAAAAAATACAGGAAAACAAAGTCGAGCATGGCACACATGCGCATGAGTAAGAAAGTCAAACATTTCACTTAACATTACACATGCCAAGCAGATATGCAAGCTCCTTGTCTGTTAAGGATATCGACGCATGGCTAATGCACGCGTCTATCCCACTCTGAATGTGAAAGGCTTCGATCACTTCACAAGTTAATTTACAACTGTGTGAAGAAAGTATTTCCGCATCTACAAACACAGGAGAGCAGCCACACGTATTGCAATGCTATGCAAGATGCAATGCGTTAGGCTTCTTTAAAGACTGATTGCTCAGCACTCATCCTGTGCACTTTGTTCTACATCTTTGTGTTTTAGCGCTGCTTTCATCATGCATATTAATGTGCACTATCATTCCAGCAAATTCAGTTGGCAAGTTCCAGAAGTGAAGCACTACGTCTGCTGAAATAAAAAGAACAGTCATAAGAACATTGGAGTTGTGGGACTCCATTTCAGTGAACGGTGAGTGGATTGAACTCGTGAGCCACCACCAAACGTAATCACTAGTTCTAAGGCTCTATCCATTCAGCACACTGAAATGAAAAATCCACTTCGCGGGGTTATACTGCTTTGTAAAATCATTAACAAAACAGGTTTGCACTACAGGAGCGCAGTTTTGTATGAGTCCGAAGCGGACTCACACAAAACAGCGCTCCTGTAGTGCAACCTGTTTTCATCATTTTACAAAGCAGCTCTAATGTTCGCTAATGTAGCTTGATAAACTGAGTAAAATCAAAGATCAAAATCTGTTTCCGGCCCCTTCATAGTCTGATATAAGAGACTTATTAGCATCACCGAAACCTTATTTCTTTCCGTGGTCTGATTGTTTCAAATAGCGTATAACTTCCACTAGAGGGTGGTATCGATACAAATTTAGTGCACGGGGACTCACGTTCCCTACGACGCCGCGATATATTACTGGTGAGTTTATTGGAAGAGGTAGGCAAAAAATAATACACACGCTGAAACGCAGACACCAACACGAAGCACTTGTACCTACAGGCCGCACCACGGGGCCGCAGCAAGTAATACGTTGAAGGTAGATTACTTTGAACGGTATGTGAATTGGCAAGTTTTTAAGACACTAAAATGCGCAACGAAACCGACGAAATGTATGGTTCAATTACGCATTAAGAGTGTCGGTGAAACGGAGTGAAGGCTATATTCGCATTCGTCTCTCGAGCTGTAGCGACGCTTTCATATTTCCCTTAGGACCCATAGAAGAAAGCGAACATCTGTTTTGCACGGCGCAAAATTCACAAAAGGGAGCGTTTAGAGGGTCACAGACCACGCACGCACTACAGATATGCTCGAAGAGTTCGTCGATGTTCATCACACGTACGCGATCGTCTATTTCTCCGAAGTTCTCATGCCCTTCACAACGCGTGCAATTTCAGACGCAGCGACACATGCGCAGACTGTCACCACTGTGCCGCAACAAAACATTTTGTAGATGCCTGCTCCGTGCCTCGCACACGGCATAAAAATAAATGGCGATCACAGGCCAGCTTAATTTAGATTTGGCAAAGTTATTCACCTTGCACAAGCTGCTTGTGGGGACCGCCATGCTTTCTCGACTCGGCGATGACTGTACCGCACACAATCTTGTTCATGTTACAACAATCCGTTTATTAATTACTTAACTGAATTTATAAAATATTTTTATTTATAATCAATATTGTTTATTATTTGTTTAACTTATTAAGTTTTATTTTTCTGCGCGACAGTATGACGTATATTTTGCCATGTGTTAGAGAATATGTTTAAAAGGGTACCACAGCCTTCAACGCAAAAAAATTATTTGAGTGATTTACTTTCACCCAACTACAAAAAAGCACAATAATATTTAAACTAAAATACTTTACATAAAAATAAATTATTCAATATTTATATTGCTAATATAAAATTGTTTCTGCGTTATTGACGAGATATACTTATAGTTTGTAACTCGTCCACCACGATGCGCTAGAATCTGCGCTTTTATTTCAGCCAATCATCGTTTGCCTCATCCGTAGTAAAGCAATTCGGTACCCTCTTTCGCTGCCGTCATCCTTCCAAAAGCCAGTGCGGAAAGAACTGGCGTTGTAAAGTCCCCATCTGATACCGAAGAGGCCACAGTCGTATTTATTTCAACCTCCCCTGCTGAACACAAAAAGGTACCGCAAGTTTCGTTCGTTTTCTACCGTCGTGTGGAGTCTGTTTTCGCTTCGGCAACTTTAAACCACATAGGCTTAGAAAGCTGCTAGCGGTGAACACAGTGGTCTTTTTTATTTTTTTCATCATCTAAGAAAGAAGAGAGGCTAGTGACGCCGCTGAAACGCGTCCTGTTAAATTCCCGGTTAAGGACGTGGTAAAGTTCGACAGTTTATACCTACATGAGTGCTTCCCTGAACCCTGCTAGCATTTTGTATGCTTAAGCGTGTTCCAGCCCTTATTTCCTCAACAGCGAGTGGTGTGAGTGAGACGTCTTTACTAATTCAGTGTTCTTGCTTTCCGTTACGTAACCTTCGGTCGTCATTCTTGCGCAGAATAATCTGCCGGTAAGATGTGTGTTATTTTTACTTTCCTTCCTTGTGCACAAAATCGACCGCGGCTCGCCCAGAATTCTAGAAAGCAGCGGCAGACTGTTGTTTACAGCGGTGTTTTCGTTTCTCTCAGCTCGCCGCCCAAATATGTTCCTCCTCGAATGGCTTGGCGGTGTTCTAGGCTACTTGGGTAAGTTTCTTGTCGACATTTTTTTCAATCTTTCGACTTGGAATTAACCACTGCAATAACCCGTCAGATGTGTTTGACATACCGCGTCATCGAGGTGGGGCCGCGTTGAGTAGTTCGTTCGTCCATCGATCGGAGAATTTGCGAATTGAGCCGCAAATCTCGTGTTTCACGGGATGTAAAGTGGAGTGAAGATCACGCTTCAGCGTGTGCGTCAAGTTCGTGTGCCGTTTTCCTCGTTGCTTTTGCCCTGCTGTCGACAGCGTATGGTGTCTCTGCGGGTACCCAAAATTTACCGCCTAAGCAGTAACTTTCGGGAACGCAGAGCGGGGCGTGTTTTATTTCGAACAGTACTTACCTTTCTGTCTAAACCGGGCTTCGAGCGATTGACCTCATGCAGCGAGATAGGTCGCCCCTCCTCTGAAGCTTATCTTCTGCAGCATGCGGCCACTTTCGCAATCCTTAGGTGACGTTTTCGGTGTACTTGTACCGCCAGCGCTGTTAATAGCATAGTACAATGACTGCTTATTTCCGCAAGCTGCTGACTAATTGCGAACTCCGTGAAGTCTCTGCACCCCGTAGCGATGTTTTCACCTTGCTACTACCAGCGGGATTTCAACTACGATTACGGAGGGCAACAAGCATTTGCACTGAACACTTACACACAAACTGTTCACTGCAGAGGCTCGGTTCTAAAGGACACACAGTACAGTTTCTCATGTGCACTGCACCCATAACAGTTTGGCTCTGGAGGAGGCACCACAATGCATTAGTGTTCATACTCGCTTTCGGCTAATTCCAGGTAAAGCTCGCGGATGAGCTAGGATGAGGCGGACATTAGGCCAGAAAGCCTTACTTAACTTATTAGTGACACACCCCCCCTTGAGCAAAACAACACATGTGAGGAGTTTAATTCTTGTGTTTGTGCTCCCAGGATCTTGCATAAGGCACATTGCTGAGACCTAATCGCATGAATTTTTTTCCACTGCTTCACATGGTACAATATGGGCCAGTTGAGATGCTGGTGTTAGTGTAGACACCAATATTCAGTGTATATGCAAAAGAGGGGATTCACAATTAGCTGAAATATTGTTCAACAGTTCATACCATCACTGCAGGAATGCATAGTGGACCATTTGCATGCAACTCCGCAAACTGTAACTCGTTTTGCAGAATTGCAGTGCAAATGTATCTAGTCTATGGTTAAAAGTTGAACTAATGAGGTTCATTTAAATTTGGGTGTTTTAGCGTCTTAGTTAATAAGCACTGGTGAGCCTTTATATTGTGCCTATTACAGTGGCAATGTGGCCGCATCGTGCTGTTGCTCAGCACAAGGTCATAAGTTTATTTCCCAGCCATGAACACCACAATTTGGCGGGAGTGAAATGCAAAAGTGCTCAAGTGCCTACATATAAGTGTGTGCTGAAGAAACCCAGATAGTCAAGGTTGATCCGGAGCCTTTCACTATGGCATCTGTCCGACTTGAAACCTCATGATTCAATTTGCCTTTGTTCTGTAAGCAATTGTAATGCCACTTGTACAATCTAAGCTTAGCTTTAAAAGACACCAGCTGCTGCTAAGTGTCTGTAAAAGAATCTTTTCTTTATAGCTCTAGGGTTTAAAATGTAGGTGGTGTAGCACCATTGTTGTAGGCATATGTGATTTAGCAGCTGCCGTGTTAAGGACTAAGGACACTATATATGTGTGTAGTTAGATGCACTTTTGTACAACACACTAAGATAGTAGCCACATTGTGGGGTAAGGGGCTGCGTAGGTCTCGTGAGGAAATGAAATGGATAAAATACATTGACCCTTCATAGTTTTATTTTCTTTGCTCAGGGGGTAATCGTACTGGTTTTCAGGGATTCGGTACATGCATTTTTTGGCTGGAAATTTGAATCTTGTTCTGGGGGCTGTAATGCAGTGTTTAGTGATTTTCTGCATTAGTGAGGCTTGATATTTATCGCAATGCACTAGCTTCTGTGAAAAAATAGCCATTAGTTACGCATACTACTGCCATTTTGGGGCTTCTTGCCCTGTTGTGTCAACTGGTGTACATCACAGATAGCTAATATGGCTTAGAGATAGGGTAAACACTGTGTGTAGTCTTGTTCTTTTCTCTTACGTCTGTGTTTGCGTGTGTTGCTTTCTTCCATGATGAAACCAAGTTGGTACATGACCAATGTTTTTAACTTTTCAGTAGCGTAATTCTTGCACTGAAGAGAGCATGAACAGCTAATACATGCAGAGCTAACGATTTGGCAAGAGCAGTGAGGGTGGCGTGCAACAGGGATCCTGTCTATGCACAGCGAAATGTTTTTGATCATGTAGTTCAAAGATTTTGCCATTTTAGCCTGGTCCTTGCACTACTGGAGGAAAACCGAGACTCCAAGAAGTTGAAAACATGTGTTCTTTTTTTCTTGTCTACATGATTATGCGCTGGTGGGTTGCAATCCAAGAAGTTGGTTATGAAATTTTCACAGGTGCACTTGTAACCTTTTTCTGCACTTGTCTTTCACATTAGCACAATAAGCTGTCAACCTTATTATTATTAGTACTAGATTTGGTCTGTAATGTGTGAAAGGCCTGTATAAAAGCTACTTTGGCAGAGTAATCAGTGGCATGAAAAGAGTACATTCTCACTGATTTCCAATGTCCACCCTTCAGCACCTATGCCTGCAGCATTGCCAGGGTTGCACCTGTAGCCCCAGAAAACAAGGCATCTGGTTAATAGCTCTTGTGAAACACATTTGAATTGAATTGAATTTTTATTTCACCACGTAATTGCATTCATGTAGATAAGTGGCAAGGGTGGCAGAATAAAAGCTGCATAACGGCAGCTCGACTGTTCCCACTTGCACGGCACCTATTCGTAACCATAGCCGTTGCTGAAAGACACACTATTACTGGCAGTCAGATTGGTAATTTGTTCTGCGAGAACTAAAGTTGCAACGATGGGACAAAGAAACTGTCCCATTTAGCCGCTTCAGCTGGTTTGCACTATGAGCCCAGTTTTAGTTTCTATATTTCAAGTTTGATGTTACTGCACTTCCACCTATTGTGTGCATGCACATAATACCAGACACAATTGTCACCGCTCATGGTTTAATAATACCATACCACTGTCAATGATCTGATGGTGATTGGCACCTTTCGCGGCAGACAAAAGAAAGGGTGGCTTTAAGGAGCGCTTGTGCATATAAAGACTTTTTCCTAAAAAGATCTTGTTACTGGAACATGACATTCGAAGTTTCATTTTTGATGGAGCCTGAAGTGGTGCACATCACTATTATATAGGTCTCAGTCACTGGCATTCATATACCCGTGTTGTCGCCAGTGACCCCATGCTACGTAACAAGTAGTGGTCAGTAATCGTCCGAAATTAAACTGATATTGTTGCGTCAAATAACTTGAATTTGTCACGCTTTTTGAAATGTGGTCTCTTTTGCTGTGTCGTCCCAGGAAGAATATTTGAATTTACAATAGCTGCTGAACCTGTTCTTAAAACAATTGTACCCTTTGCGACGCTTCGTCACACGGTAGTTGTAAATATTGTATGCCTTCCCTTGCTTTAAAGGGACACTAAAGAGAAAAACAATTTTTCTCATATTAGTGAATTGCTCTTATGCAATACTAAAAGCATAACTCATGCCACAAGAAGACTCCTGGTAAGTGAGAAAATGCATGAAGAGAGAATGCAAATGTCGATGCCACCTGGAAGTTCCGGCACCAACTCGCCATGACGTCATGTTTTGGTGGCGCCTACTAGGACCTACATAGTTCTTACTTGGTAATAGCAAAGTACATTCTCGTCTGAAGGGGCCAGGGACTTCCCGTACGAAGTTTCAAGAAATTTTGTTGACCCAGTGTGGCCAAAGTATGAAAAAACACTTTGAAATCGGTGATGCCACGTTGAAATTTCAACATGAAACCTTGTCCTTCATTTTCCTTTCTATTAATAAACATATGATGGTGAAATTAACGACGACAGTAGTTTCTGAAAGATAATTTATTCATTTAAATTGGTTTATTGTTTCAGTTGAATGTCCGTTTAACGTTGTGTTCTCAATAGCTAGACATCCAGGTCACGAGTGCCGTATACACTATCAAAGTGACATAGCATTCTTGATGGGAAAGTAGCAAGTACACATTTTTCGTAAAAGGTTACTCATGCAAACAAGATGGCGGTTGTGTGAGACTTCTAGTGTGTGCCTGTTTAAGTGCTTCTGGCAGGAATCTCTGGGCTGTAAACAAGAGTGTGTTTGAATTGCTAGAGTACACTGCTGCTTAGGCTTCCTAAGCATAATACACGCATGTTTTACAGTGGGAAAATATACCTGCTGTAAAGTGTTGGCACAGTCTAATAATTTCTTTCTCTTTGCAGGCCTGTGGAAGAAGAGTGGCAAGCTGCTCTTCCTTGGCCTGGACAATGCGGGAAAGACCACATTGCTGCACATGCTCAAAGATGACCGGATGGCCCAGCATGTGCCCACGCTGCACCCAAGTAAATCTCTTGCACGTTTGCTTCCTGCAACAGCCTCTGTGTGGCATACACTTCAGACTGGGGGTGGTGGATCGGTGCTCAAATGAATCCCCCAAGGCCATTGTAGCCTGTTATATGCAAGAGCAGTTCTTGACTCCTCTGACCCTTTCCCTCCCACTCAAATTTTTTGAAAATTTGTATGAAAGAAATTGCCCCTTTTTTCCCAAATTTTTTGTGGGTGGCAATAATTTGCAGACTATCAGCTGTCAGCCCCAGTGCCGAATATGTAACACCTCTGTTTATTTGTATATAAACGTTGCCTTAACTCGGTCGCCTTATCCGCTTAGTCTATCAGCTCTGCGCAGATGCAGCCGTAAGCTGAGACACCAGATACCCAACACCAGAAAGAAAAAAATAACACTAAAATAAAAGAATTGTGTGCATCATGGCACTTTTTAGACAACTCTAATTTTGGTATTCGATTGTAACGCAAGCGTAGACTTCAGGTAGCAAAAATACGGAAAAAAACGCACCTTACATTCCAGTAAATACGGTAATAAATCTTTTTGCTTTCAATGTCTGAGATACGCTGTGGACTGAATCACTTGTGAATATTTCAGGGGCTAATTTTAAAAAAGATGTAGATTTACAGTGGCATCCAGAGCCTCAGTTTACTGAAACTATGCCTTGATAGTTATCTCGGCGCTAAAGCTACTTTTAAGGTGCCTTCTTGGTTGAATAGTGTCACAATAGAAACAAAACACATTTTCCTAGTTGAATTAAGATACGGCTGAATTTAAGTGCTGATTTTACAGGCTCTGATACGACATTGATCAATCAATTTGCTACCTTACTGAAGCAAATATTTTGGGGCTACCTTGTGTTGATTAAGTTGTTTTTTGTGCAGCCTCTGAAGAGCTGTCCATAGGCAACATGCGTTTCACCACTTTTGACTTGGGTGGCCATCACCAAGGTAACCGACCTTACTCTGCTTACATCTAAGCATAGTTTTCTTAATGCAATAGGAAGTGTTAGAATAACAGTACTGTCGGTCAGTTATGGCATTTTAGTAAACTGGCTGCCAGCATATGTCTGCATGCATAGTCTTGGGAATCGCTGGCCACTTAAGCATAAAATGGCATTTTACTGTCAAATAAGATGGAGTTACATTTTCAGTGTTCAATATTTTGGTGCACTTACACTTCAGAAAGAGAGGCAAAAGATAACTTGCCTCATGGGGCCCATTCCTCATTCGGGCAAGTTGCCTTTTGTTTGAACATGGTCATACAGCATCTTGTTTTCTCGCCTTCTTGTTCGGTTCTTTATACCTATGCCCTTTCGTTTTGTTGCTCAACTTGTACTTTTGCATCGTAGCCATCTTTGTGAAACGGGGCAGTACATCAAAAGTTCATTAATTCAATTTTTGAAGGGATGCCCACTAAGTTCGAATGGAAAGAAAATTGGAACTAATGAAAGTGATTAACATACGTCTGTTAATGAGGACTGAGAGCACCTTTCGAACCATCACGTTCTAGCAGCACACGATCATTTTTCTGTTTTTGTTTTTCGAAAAGTGATCGCTCTTTGATCCATCTGGTAGCACACCCAAGTAAATTCCTGAGACAGGCAATCTTAACGGTAGAGCCCAAAAGCACATCGTCCATTCAGTCAGCCCTGCACACACTTTGCGATATGTTAGACTTATTTCTGTTTTTGTTAGGGGTGTGTGAATATTCTAAAGTTTCGAATATTCGTCGAATATTACATTCGAAATATTCGTATTCGATTCGAAAATCGCGTATTCGAAAAGTTTCGAATACTCGATAACTTCGAATATTCGAAAAATTTGAATATGCGATTCGATTGTCATGCATAAAATAACTCGTCTTCCACATTTCTGCTGCGTTCGTATCGCTAAAAACGTTGCAGAGAGGAGCGATAAACATCGTAAGTACACGGAGGCACGATATCTGCCTGTGACGAGCGCCCCAATACGTACGATTTATTGCTGGTGCATCTCCGACGTGCAGCGCTGTTGGCGATCATGTAACCGTACATTTTCAATATTATGCGGCCGTAACGTGCCGCACTACCACTCGTTCACTATGCGGGGCCACTTCTGAAGAAAGACAGTGACCCATGTGACTGGTGGCGGACTGTAGGCACCTTCAGATACCCCAGTCTGGCAAAGCTTTGCCCCATGTCTCTCCCTATACCAGCCACCTCTGTTCCAAGCGAGCGTGCCTTTTCAGTGGCGGGGGCTGGGGGGGGTCTGTGTTAGAAGGGAGCGCCTGCTGCCTGACCATGTGGAGCAACTCACATTTCTTCATGATAACATGTAGTCATTACTTTCATTGTGCCGTGATATTTGCTTGCATTATGATGTGCATTGTGCTAGCCTGGACATTGTGTTCTGGAGATAGCAGTGTGTGTTGTGTTGCCAGTCAGGCTGTTAATGTTTTTTTTTTTTTTTCAAATAGCTACATGTTAAATAAAATATTGTTACTGTGGAGGCATTTTTCCTTTGATATTCGATATTCGATTCGATATTCGAAGGTGGATATTCGTATTCGATTCGTATTCGAAAAATTTGATATTCGCACACCCCTAGTTTTTGTTCAGTTTTCTTGTTCATAATACTCGTGAAAGGAGGGCGCCACTTATTTTCAGTGCACGGCAGCTATGGTAGTCATTCACAAGCAAAGCGACAGCACTTTGACTTCTACCCAAGTGCAAGCATCACTTTCGTAGTATCTCATTTCTATACTGCACCGCTGTCTGCTGCAGTGGATCAGTGGTTACGGTGCTCGGCTTCTGTCCCGAAGTTCTAGAGTTCGATCCCGGCCGCGGCGGTCGAATTTCAGTGGAGGCTAAATGGTACAGGCCCGTGTACTGTGCGTTGTCAGTGCACGTTAAAAAAGCACCATATGGTCGAAATTTCCAGAGTCCTCCAATACGACGTGCCTCATAATCATACCATGGATTCGAACACTTAAAACCCCAGATGTAAAAGAAAAGCACTTTAGAACGTTGCCAAACATTTGAAGAGCATGCAAAGCACATATTGGGCTGTCACAATCAATCGGTGCCTCAGTTTTGTGCAATTTCGTCCAACATGATTATAATCATTTATCAATAAAACTACAATGTTGCAGACAGAGTGTTCATTGCATTTGAACGTCATCAGTGTCAGTATACGAAGCTGTCAGTCAAGCTTGTGTGTTTTCACATGCCATAAGCCATTGGTACACAAGTGAACGTTCCACGTGTGCTGTTGCTCTTAGAAGTGGACAGCGATGTGGTTTGGAGAAGAGCACACGAGTCTTCATAGATCTATGTGCGTGATTGCAATGGCCAGTGGTAACTAAATTTGTAATGATGAGCTGCATTCCTGAACCAGCTCACTGCGATTTTGTGTGCTCATCACGTTGCGCCCCCACATTTCAAGTGTTTGCGGTCTTCCTTCTCCAGAACATCTTGATGTAGGCTCGGCACAAATTGTGCAGTTTCGCAGGTTTCGTGAATTTCATCGCTCACTTGCTTGACTGTTGCGACTAGAGCCACCAGAGAAATGCTTCAGTTGTTGAATGTAGGGCTCAATTCACTAGTACTTACATAAATGGGTGGATTAAAGTTTTCGATGGTTCTTCATCGTTGATCACGGAGATCGTGGACGATGATCAGCGCTGATGAACTGACAAGCTGGCAGCACTGGAGGTTATATGGACAAAGTCGTTTATGAGAACACAAAGTAACACAGAAAACTGAGCTTAGATAGTTTAAAACATGACAAATATAGTCTCTTTCTCTTCTACTTGTTAACAAAGTTACAGCCCAGGCTGTCCTAACTTGCTGTTGCCACTAGCTTCACTGATCTATCAGCGTCCTGATTTCAGTCAGCCCAGGCTAGATTTACATACATGGTGTGGAGCCTCACCAGTCTATCAGCAACACTGATTACAGCCCAGACTGACGTGCCACAATCGCCCGGGTCAATATCTACTGCAACTAAGAAAAAGGGTGGTTTTTATCCCTCCTTTGACCACGGTGGCCATCCAGAGTGTAAATACAGTCGCTGACCGTTTATTCGGACTCGTTCAGAACCGCAGAAAAGTTCGAATAATCGGGAGTCCGAAAAAAAGGATTCACCAGAAAAAAAGCACCTTTATTAGCCCAGCGGCCGGAAAAAACTTGTCAGTGCGTGTCTGTACACATGCACGCATACGCGCAACCAAGTCTGGCTGTATTTCAGCCAATGTTTGGCAACCCCTGTGTGTCGTCAACAGCACTGCAACAGCCTACGCTAAATCCGAATTTGATGGCTGTGGTGTGGGACGTGCGTCATCACGGCACTCACTTAACATGTGCTGGTTTGAGTACCTAACATATGATCTCATCGCCCATTTCAGCTAAAACTCCCAAGCAACTTCCACCTGGTGAATAATCGCCGCTTTTTTCGTCATCGTCAGGGCCTTGTAGTTGCCACGTTTCTTTAGTTCCGACGGCACACATGGAACGTGCAGCGTCAGAGCAATTTCAGCAGATCAGGCCTCGCACACCAAGCAACAAACAAGGGAGCGAGACACAAAGCTAGGCCTAACCACAGAAACATCTAACTACACAAACCCTCCCACGCCAGAAGGAAACGACGTTGGGCTAGTTGATGTTGCAGCACTTCTGTTGTCGTACTCTCTTGTGTCCGAAATTCACTTCACACGCTGCATCAAGCAGACTCCAATCTTGGCTTGGCTTGGCCTGCTGTTTGGCCGTGGTAGCCGTTCAATGGATACTTGACTGGCTAAAGCCAAAAGGCAACCGTTACGTGTAGCCAACAAACCTAGCCTTCGAGATCGGTAATTTCTGCGTGAATTTTTGACACTGGCATGATCTCCAGTTATAGCCAGTGCAACATTTCAGTGCTGGCAACCTAGCAAAAATATTGTAAACATTGCTGACAGCTTGTCATGGCGTCAGCGTCGCACTCGATCAGCCAGCTGGAGTCCGAAAAATTGAACGGCGGATTGTGAGGCGTCCAAATTTTTGGTCGCACGTTTACGTTACTTCAATGGGACAAGTGGCGGTGCCACGAAGGTGTCCGAATAAACGAGCATGTCCAAATTTTCAGCGGTGACTGTACTCTTAGGCCGCAGCCCACCTGGCAGGGCCTAACAGAAAACCAAGATATTACGAAAAACAGCAGCTTTCCTTCTTTCTCATCCACATGTGGTCATGCACGGGTTCAGGGGCCGACGCCACATGGGCGAAATTTATTGCTGACACATTCCACGCTTCAGCGGCATTGTTGGCCAGCAAAAGGGCCGTCGCTCCAACTTGGCACAAAGTAGGGTACTGGGGTTTCGCCTCTGCAGCGTGTTCCCATCGCCAGCAGACGTCATCAAACAGCGCTGCCTGCGCTTCGGACCCATGCAGCATGGTCTGTCTCTTGAACAGAAGTGGCGGCTTTTCGGAGTTCAAACACAAGAACGCCATGGCCATGGCCCAGACAAGGGGGGAGGCGGCGCACTGCCCGCATGGCACCATCGCAGTCGACACGACTGCTCGCAAAGCATTCAAACACAGCGGGAGGTGCATGGCACAGGTCCCCGCTCCGAAAACCGACCCCTCTCGGCATTCCGTGACCTCGCGTTTCGTCCCTTGGTACGAAACTGCTTTCGCCCTGAGCACTCAACACAAAAAGAAAAGCTCAGCGGCTGCCGTTGGCAAGCGAAAGAGACACTGCCCTCACCCCTGAAAACAAAAACACGTCGGCATCCTTAGGGCGCACGGCGATATGTGGCTTTACTGGTGGTGTGACTGGGGTGTTGACTGGGGACACTATTATGATAATTGAAGAATAACAGCTAGCAAGTCACATTGCCACCTCTTGCTTAGTGGAGAAAATGACTACCAGTGAGAGAACCAGTCATGGCATCGCGCAGTTCAAATTATGCATTGTGGACCAGAGTTGCATGCAAATTAATGAGCTCTTTAATACCTGGAGTTCTATCGAACTTGGCTGAACTATGTCACCTAGTTCAAATTTTACAAAAAAAATCGAATCACTGATGTGTGAATTAACAAGCATTTGCTCTAATCAAATCTTTCTTTACCTATGCACAGCTCGTAGAGTGTGGAAAGACTACTTCCCTGCTGTGGATGCCATAGTTTTCCTCATCGATGCCCATGACAGGGAGCGATTCCCGGAGTCCAAAGCAGAGCTGGACGTGAGTTCTTGTTTTCCACCATGTATAGCTTTACAGTATCAGACAGGTACTCAGTATTGTACAGTAAAACCCCGTTAATTCGGACTTCACGGGACCAGAGAGAATGTCCGAATTAACCGAGGGTTCGAATTATTGCGAGTATGATCAAAACACTAGAAAAATGTTTCCGCCACCACCAGACTTTTATTTCTTAAAGAAGTCGGTGATCGCGGTTTGCTTCGCGGAGGCAACGTGCAAGGAAATCACAATTTTGCTAAGTTCCTGAAGGTCCGCGCACACTGTGCCGCAAAGCGGCGGTCTAGCTGACGCAGCCAGGTCATCCAAGCCTTTCTATTAAAGCGGTAGTCGACAGGCAGCTGCTTAATGTTCTTCAAACATCTTGGCTTCGCAGCCTTTCCTATCACCAGCAGCGGCAACTACTCTGTGCCGGTCATGCTCGTAGCCAGAAGAACAGTCACCCGCTCTTTTCTCCGTTTCCCGCCGACGCACGGGTCCCCCTTAAACACGATCGTCTTGTCAGGCGCTGTCTCGTCAGTGTTGAAAATGTTGCACGGCTCGTACGTAGAAAGGAGTGCGAAAAGTCCGGAACGCCAGGCCTGCACAACGCTTCACCGCGCACGTTGCGGAACACCAGGGGTGCTATCGCGGAACGATGCCTTATGCCATATTCTATGCTATTCTTATCATCCACCACTCATGGCTGGCTGATCGCGTTGATACAGTGGCTAGTACGGTCCGATATTCTAGGGACCGTAACTGTAGCGTTGATAACGCGGACAGACCGTCGCCATGTTGCCTGTTGCTGATGACAGTAGCGATGCACTGCCTTTCATTGTGTATGTGCCTCCGAGATGCAAAGCTCGTTTTGAATCTCGGAGGCCATAATCCGATCTCATTACCTCGTTTTAAATCTCGGAGGCCATGATCCGATCTCGAAATTGTTCAGATGCGCCGTCATTTCGGCTGCGAATCCGAATTATATCCGAACCGCGGCCGTGGCGGTATCCGCTGCTGCTTCCCCGTCTCGACCCGACCTCGGTCGGGAGTTCGAATTAACCGAAGCGCGGTCGAATCTGTCCGAATTAATGAGAGTTCTCAGCCATAGAACAATGCACATTTTGGCCGGGACCAGATGCCGCGTCCGAATTAACCGAAATTCCGAATTAACGGGGGTCGAATTAACGAGATTTTACTGTACTGTTTAACAGCCTAAGTAGGCACTGTTAAGTATTGGAAGTTTGTTCTTTAGTTTCATACGTAGTGCCTGCAGTTATTGTGAAGGTTCAGCACTCACTCAATGCTGCTGAAACTTCTGTGCATTACATATTGTCTGGCGAGGTGCTATACATGCCTCGGGCATTACCTGCTCTGCTATTTTTGTGCTGAATGTTACACTTTGCCAATGTTAGGCTGATTGTGTATTGTTGGCAGGTAATCAAATGGCTCAGTACTAGGCTTGTGCGAATATTCGAGCTCTTCGAATATTCGAACAAATATTACAGTATTCGAATTCGCTTCGATTCGAATTTAAATGATTGGAAATTTCGAAGTATTCGAAATGAACGAATAGGTGTATATTAGTCCGCATGTAACCCCCCTGTAAAGGTGGTTTCACTGCAGTGGAGTGCTATGCCGTGAATGCACCTTTCCAGGAAGAATCCGCACTGCCGCGAAGCCCTCTTTTAAGGTTAAATGAACAGATTACCCTCACATCGATTCATCATTTTTTAAGTTTAAGAGCTTGTTATACCAGCTTATATGCTCCAAGTATAGTAAATTTTAAAACGTCGCATATTTTACAGGTTATCACCTGCATTCTACCGAAAGCCAAATCCTGCTACTGTTCAAGGTTGCTTCCACTTCCTTTGAACCAAAAAGAATTACATTTGCACATGCCTTGTTACAATTTTAAAACATTGTGCCGGTTGGTTGGGTCATGACAAATACGGTCATTTTTCTTTATAATATGCGACATATACTACTCGAATTCGATTCGAAATTATTCGACCAAAATCACTATTCGCTTCGAATTCGCCTCGAACCTAAAATTTGCTATTCGCACAAGCCTACTCAGTACATTAAAACGTAGCTAATGTGTACCCATCTTAATCATACTATAACACCTAAAACATAGTACAAATTCCTGACTGAGTCTCCGTAAAAGCCTGTTTTTCGCTGACCACTTCAGCCATATAGTGGCTCATACTATGCCAACTGGATACTGTATACAGTAAAAGCTCGTTAATTCGGATTTCACGGGACCGGAAAAAATGTCCGAATTAACTGAATGCCGAATTAACGAATAAACAGGAAAAACAACATTAAAATCAAGTTGCAGAAGCATACCTTTATTTGCTGAAGTATTTTGTAATGGTCGTCTGCGTTTTCGCGCAGATTCTGGCTGACATTACAATTTTTCTTAACTCTTCCAAACGGCCAACAGCACGCAAACTGTTGCAAGTGCTCAGGCAAACGTCCTCTAATATCAAAAGCGCCTCCGAGACTTCCCGTGAGTTGCGATGAGGTCACGACATCATTAATAATTTCTTGATCGGGCAGGAGACCAGTCGTGGCGACACAATCATCAATCGCGATGTAGTCCTGAAGGGTCATATTTGTGGGAAGGACAGCATCGAAGGTCGGACAGTCATCGTCGGTGGACTCGGCTGATAACTCGTCGATGCCATCGTCAGCTACTGCCGCATGCTCGGGCCTCACATGTAAACACGGTCACAACGGGGAAAAAAAAGAGAACTCCGCAAGAAGAGACGGTGCCGACACAACACAAGGGAAAATGGCGTCGGAGGCGCATTGGAGCGAAAGAAGACGCCGACGTTCGGTGACGCTGCGATCGCCCCCACTAGTTGATGATGATGGCAATGTCGCTTGGGTTTCGGTTTCGCTCCAGTGGTGCCAGCGATGCTTTACCACACTTTTGTGTAGCGGCAGCCGTCAGCATTTGTCCGAATTAAGCGGTGCGGAGCCCAATTCTGACGAATTAACGAAGGTTTGGTCCCATAGATTAACATGCACTTTGGCCGGGACCAATAGAGCCGTCCGAATTATCCGAATTTCCGAATTAACGGGTGTCGAATTAACGAGCTTTTACTGTACTGAGATCACTTTTTGTTGCGTAGAGGTTAACTGTGCACCTCAATTTGCAGTGTTGCTGCAGTCTTCTGCACAGGTTTGAAGTATGAATGTTTTCCTACATCACTGTTGTGGGTCAAGTCTAGCAATAAAGCCAGTCACTGTTTTTGATGAGTTTTTTTAGAAAGGCACAGAAAGAAAACCACAGCATTTCGTCATCATACAGCGTATATAACAGTGAAAGCTTGTTAATACGTACCTGACGAGAACGCGGCATAACTACAGTGGACTCCCATTAAACGAAACTCGGTTAAACGGAAAACCCGCATAAACGAAACTATCTAGGCACATTTGGTTGGTCTCCTATATATTTAATGATAAAAAGTTTCGGCTAATCGGAACATTTTTTTCGCTTACATCGGTTAAATGAAACTAAAACGGGCAAACTCCAAGAACGTCGGAAATGGCCACGGCAGTCTAGCAACCATGAAACAAGAAGCTATTATAGCCTAGCCAAGCCAAAAGCCAATCCAGCGATCGCACATGTTCGCGCGCGTGGAGTAGTGATCAAGGTCTCGTCGTAAACTTGAGATGGAAACAAAAAAACGGCAGCACAATGCACTTTCGCTCGCAACGAAAGTAAGGATCATCCAAGAACTTGACCGCAACAACCTATCGAAGACAGAAATTGCGAAGAGTTCAATATTCCCAAGTCCACGCTGTCGAGGATACTCAAGAACAAAGGGAAGATTGAAGAAGCTGTAAAGCTTGGGAACTTCGCCACGGACAGAATGCGGATGAGAACGACGGCGTACAAAGAAATCGAAGATGTGCTTTTCCTCTGGTTCAAGCGTGCGCGCAGTGCGAACTTCCCGATCAGCGGCCCCATTTTGGAAGAGAAGGCCAAAGAGATTGCTACTCGGGTGGGGATCGAGGACTTCCGGGTGAGCGATGGCTGGCTGAGCCGTTTTAAAAAGCGGCATGGTCTTGTCTTTAAGACAGTTTCTGGAGAAAGTGCGGCTGTAAACAGAGATATCTGTAGCCACTGGCAACAGGGGAGGTTGCAAGAAATTTTGGAAACCTACGAACAACGGGACGTGTTTAACATTGATGAAATGGGGTTGTTCTACAAAGCACTCCCTACTAAGACTCTTGCTTACAAGGGGGAAACCTGTGTGGGAGGAAAGCGAAGCAAAGATCGTATTACGGTGCTAGTAGGTGCCAACATGGACGGTAGCGGAAAGTTGAAGATGGTGGTTGTGGGGAAATCAAAGCACCCCCGCTGCTTCAAAGGTGTGCGCATGCTGCCTGTCACGTACCACGCGAACGGGAAAGCTTGGATGACACAAGCAATCTTCGAGACATGGTTGCGCGAAGAGGATACAAGATTTGCCCAGCAGAACAGGAAGGTTATTTTTATTGTTGATCAATGCCCTGCTCACGGTCAAGTGGATAGACTCAAATCGATCAGCCTAGAGTTCCTGCCACCAAATGCGACCGCAATCATTCAACCGATGGACCAGGGCATATTTCAAAACTTGAAAGTTCTCTACCGCCGCCAAGTCCTCCAGCGAATGCTTCTCTGTGCAGACAACAAAAAAGATTACAACGTGGACTTGCTCTCAGCTCTTCACATTCTAACCAATGCCTGGGAAAGTGTGAAAGTGTCAACTGTGCAAAGGTGCTTCCACCATGCAGGGTTCTCAATACAAGTCCTTCCAGACGAGGAAGACAACATTGCTGAGGCTGAGGAGGCTGATATTCTCTTCAGTCAGGTGACACAGTCTACTTCTTTCACGCGAGAGGACTATGAAACACTTGATGCAAACGTCGCCACATGCCGCGAGGACAGCCTTGAGGAACTCATAGCTGAAGTTCAAGATGAGGACCCGTGCTCAAGTTGTGATGAGATGGTGTGTGATCCCGGGCCCATTTCAGTGCCAGACAGTGCAGCAAGAGATGCTGTCATCCTGTTGCAGCGCTACTTTGAACACGATGGTGGCACAGAGTTCCTGCCAAGCCTTTCAGCAATGCACTCCTACTTTGTGAGAAAGTGCTTGAACAAGGCCAAGCAAACCGTTATCACCTCCTTTTTTCCGAGTCAGTAATATTAGCAACATTTTTCTTTCTAATCAACTATAGTAGTATTGTATACTTCAAAATGTTTTTGTTCAGTCAGCCACAGTTGGTGCTTTTGAAATAGTCATATTTCATTAAATTTGTGGGCTTTGCTTAAATGAAACTTCTCATAAATGGAACAAATTTTCTTGCCCCTTCGAGTTCCGTTTAAGAGGAGTCCACTGTGCGTACTGAATGGTAGTACGCATTAACCAGAAAGTACAAATTTGCATCTCCTGACGTGCTCCTCACCGCCTACACAGAAATACAGTGCCACAGCAGATCTTGCCTCAAGTACCCACCACAATGCCTTTTTTCTTTCTGCAAAAGTGCAGAAAAGATTCTCTCTCTCTTGCACGACCATCCGATAGCGCGTGATGGAGATGCCAAGGAGCATTTTGAAACTATTACAGGGTCCGCGATATGCAGCGGCTGACATAGCGACAGAGTGGACAGTATTGACTTTCCGCAATACATGTGTACGCGTCTGCATCACGATCTGCCGCTACGTGAAAACAGTCTCATGGAAACACAGTACGGCCATGTGGAGCCGATCGTCCCTGGCTAGTTGCGTGCAGCGCATTGCCTACTCTGCTCACGCTGTCACTGTGGGGCCGCTTGCTGTAGCGTACACACGCGTTTGCCGTGTGAGTGTTCTTCGTGCCTACTCCGCTCCAGACTGTGCACAGATGCAGCGTTTAGCTAGTTGGGTTATTGCAGCAACAACAAGTTTTCTGCAAGCAATGTGCACTCTATCTCCACGATGCCATAGTGGTCCTGGTAGCGGACGGTGGTGCGTTTGGGCGGCGGCCTAACAAAAGCGTGCAGTATGGTTGCAACAGTGCTACACTTGCTGTACCGTACGCGCGTGCACTTGGCGTGACATTGTCGATGCAGCGAGGTTTCTCGGCGCCCGTGACTCTCAACTCTGCAACAGTAAGCTACTTTCGTTTCTACAAAGCAGCGCGCACTTAAACGCTGTCCTGCACAACAAGGCGACAGCGGTCGGCGGCCCAGCGCGCTCTGGTTGTCGCCTATCAAAATCGTGCAGTAGGCTTAAAGTAATGTTACGCCACATGCGTGCCCAAGCAGATAGCTGAAGGTGACAGGGTTGCCGACGATACATACTGGCGCCTTCGTTCTTTCCCGATGATTATCCGCACAAGCATCGCCGCAATCGCGTGGAAGTTGGAATCTTTGATCAAATGATCTCTGCGATTCTAGAAAAGCTGGAAGACCTTTTGCGGCGCATTTTGGCATCGGCAAGTTCAGCGGCGCTGTAAACATTTATGGTGCAAAAAGCTACCACAGTACACACATGGTATGCACTAACCGGTAGGCATAGGACAAACCACTACGGCTTAAGCGGTCAGCGAATGCATTAATCTCTGAGACTCAGTCAGGGATTCGTCGCAGCTACGTTTTAACCTTTAGTACATTTTAAACCGGGTACGTATTAACGAGGTTTGACTGTATAAAAGAAATCTGATCACTCGCACGTGGAAATCTGTACAACAGGCTGTAATTCTGTGCCCATGCATTGCAAAGTATAGCAGCAGGAACAGCCGTTGCAATTGCTCCACACGTGATTCATCTTGTTCATTCCTGCAGCTGTTTACTTTGAGCGTGCATGAAATATGCAAAGATTCTTGTGTGATGCCACATGGGTCTATCTACAAAGGTGACTGCAGTGTGGAGAGGGGTGCTGTGGCTTCATTAAAAACTACCTTGCAAAATGCCAGGTACCATGTGGCCATTATCATTGCGTATGATGTTGTGCAGTGCAACCTTCACATAGGCACATTTTCTGCTCCTTCCTGGAAGTTCTTGCAAAGACAAAATTGAGTATCAATTCTGGGTATTGTGTTCTTGTTTTGTGTGGACCTCTTAGTGGCCGGCATTACAAAATAAAATGAAGTAGTGGGTGGGACAAACTGGTAAGTGGCACATGACAGAAAAATTGAGTAAAAAAATCTTGGAAGCAACCTCTTTCGAGTACTATTTGACCAGACTTTCTGGATGCATTCCCTTTACTAGCGAGTTGCAGCTATGCACACACTGCCACTTCCAACTTTATTTTAGTATGCTCCTTTTTTTTTGTTTCATTTGGTGTCTATCATACTTTTTGTCTGGTTTATTCAATCATCACTGTCACATTTGCACTGCTCATGTTTGCCAAAATACTGCAACTGTATGGCCACAGAGCATGACAGACCTTGCTGCAATACCATCTACTCGGCTTTGCTACTATAGCTTGAAAAATAATTCAAGGCCAAATACGTGACATTTAATTAGCTCTTTATTACTAGTGGTGATGTGAGCACATTTTTATTTTTCATATGTTGTGCAGAGCCTGCTGACTGACGAGCAGTTGGCAAACTGCCCAGTGTTGATTTTGGGCAACAAGATTGACAAACCAGGAGCAGCTAGTGAGGATGAACTTCGCACCTACTTCTGTCTTTATTCGCAGACAACTGGGAAGGTAAGTGCACAAAAATTTGACGTTTCAATAAGCTGAGTGTCGGACTGGTTATGCTTTCAGATACTCTGCTTCAGCTCTGTCAGTGTTAATCATTTTATGTAATTATATCGCTGAAGAGTTTCAGCGTCCGAAATTTCATATGCTTTATACATTGACGTCTATGGGGCTTGTGACGGCGCTGTGAAAGCGTCCGAATTTTCAAGCATGTCCGAAAAATCGGCCGTTGACTGTAAATGGATAGCATATTTTTAGAGCAGCAATGTCCATACATTTGAACACCAATACAGTAGAACACCCCGACAACGATCCTCAGTGCTGCTTTTTCTTGGCTGTTACGTTGTTTTCAGCCATTGCTGCAGTAGTTCCCATAGGATTTCTTGCTAAGTTTATTTTAGAGCTGTGCGAATAGCAAAATTTTGGGTGCGAAGCGAATTCGAATAATAAAGATTGAGTGCGAATCGAATCGAATAATTTCGAATAATTTTCGAATACAGTAGAATCTCGATGATACGATCACGGCTAATACGAATTTCGGGATGATACGAATTTTTCTGTGGTCCCGGCCAAGGCCCATTAATTTACAACGTGCTTGAGTACGGTTGTTACGAACTGATTTTTGACCCGCGTCGTTTGATACGAATAAACGCCGCCCCACCCAACGCAACGTTGGCCCCACCGACGGCCGCGGAAGATAGCAGCGTGCACTTACGGCGCTGGAATGCGTGCGGCGCCGCCGGTTTGGCACGTTGCCAGCGCCGCCGGCGAGCAGCGCGCGACAGCCTCCAAAATCTGCGCGTATCGGAGGCCGGAGTGTGCCTTTTGCTTTCTCTTGAAGATTACAGATGGCGCTGGCCACGTTTTTTTTTTTTTTTTTCTTGGTGCGGAGGCAGGCCGGCAGGCGGAGACGCCGGAGAGGTAGAGGCACGGCCCGCGGGAGCTTCTTTCTTCTATGCGTGCCGTCGGACGGAGTGGTTGTCGTTGCTGTGCTCGAGCCCGCGTTCTTGCTTTGTTGTGATTGTGCCTTTTTTGCCGAGTGGCAGCAAGCTATGTCTCTCAAGCGGAAAGCCCTCTCCTTTAAGGAGAAACTGGACATTCTTCGAAAGGTCGATGAGGATCCCAAAAGAAAACGGACGGAGTTGGCTAAGGAGCTAGGCCTCGCAACGTCGACATTAAGCACAATTGTTGGACAGCGGGACTCAATAATGAAGATTGTGCTTTCATTCAACGTCAACGCGAGGCAAGCGAAGACAGCCCAACACGTGAAGCTTGAAGAAGCTCTTCTGACCTGGTTTAAGGAGGTTACTGCAGCTGGTGTGAACATCGATGGCAAAGTGTTGCGTGAGAAAGCCGACGAGATCGCACTTGCTCTGCGCATCGACGGATTTCAGGCCTCAGGTGGGTGGCTGCACCGTTTCAAGACGAGACACGGTCTCGTTTACAAAAGCGTCTGTGGGGAAGCGAAGAAGGCTGACGAGACCGTTGTTAGCGACTGGCTCGCGAAGCTGCAGTCACTCATCTCTGGGTATGAGCCTCGTGATGTTTTTAACGCAGACGAGGCTGGCCTGTTTTTTAACCTTCAGCCTGAGAAGAGCCTTTGCTTAAAAGGCGAAGCGTGCCAAGGAGGCAAGAAAAGCAAAGAGCGAATAACGGTGCTTTTGTGCTGTAACGCCGACGGGTCGGAGAAACTTAAGCTGACGGTAATTGGCAAATCCCAAAAGCCTCGGTGTTTCAAGCGCGAGAGCCATTTGCCGTGCGTCTATCGCGCAAACAAAAAGGCGTGGATGACGGCGGCCCTGTTCGAAGAATTTCTGTCGCTCCTTGACAGAAGGATGGCCTGCAAGAATCGGAAGATTGTTTTGATTCTTGACCAGTGCGCCGCCCACCCGAGGCAAGTAACGCTTCAAAACGTCAAACTGATCTTTTTGCCCACGAACACGACGACGCACCTGCAACCGCTTGACGCTGGAATAATAAAAAACCTCAAGCATCATTTCAAGGGCCTTCTTGTGCGCCGCCTACTTGCCAATATTGACAGAAAACACGAAGGCGACCTGCGGATAAGCCTCCTGGACGCCATCCATTTTATCGCTATGGCTTGGGATCGAGTAACGCCGACTACCATAGCAAACTGCTTTGCGAAATGCGGCTTCTTCAGGAGTTCCGAAGAGGTGCCCTCAGAGCAGGAAGAGCCAATTGAGGGTTGGGAACTGCTTGATGCTGGGTGTACAGCTGAAGACTTCTGCACGGCGGATGACAACCTCGCCACTTGTGGTGCGCGCACGGTGGAGGATATTGTTGAGGAGGCCACATGCGAGGTTGCCGATTCCAGCGATGATGGCGACAACATAGACGAGGGCGATGGTGAAGGACTACCACCGGCGGCTGAAACGCTGCACGCGCTCGACGTCCTGAGGCGTGCTATGGCCGCTGATGAAATCAGCGACGACACGTGCACGCGTTTTTACGGATTTCAAAGAAGTCTGCTGAGTGACTTCGCGAAAAAAAAGAAGCAGAAAGACATTAGAGATTTTTTCTGCAAGAAATAAATGTTTTTTTATGTGTTCCTAAAAATGAGTTTGCCTCTGACTGTTAATTTAGCTAGTTTTACATGTGTTTCGGTGATACGAATTTCGGCTAATACGAATATTTTTCGTGACCCTGCGGGATTCGTATCATCGAGATTCTACTGTATTTCTCAAACATTTTTCGAATAATTCGAAGTGAAATTACAGAAAAAGTTACACAGGATTCCTAAGCATGTTCTTATGAGATAGCAACATGACAGGTGTTTCTTTTTGCTAGGTTGATGAAGCACTGCCGGGGTGGTGTTTCATAGTTGTCTTATCAAGAGTGAGGCAATGTAGAGGCCGAATTGTATTTATGTACATAATTTGGTGCAACCAAAGTGTTGCCGACAACACTGTACACGTGATAGGCAGAGATGCCATTTCCTCAGCCTCTCCTCCTCTTTCAACTTCTGTGGAAGGCCAACTGATGTGGCGGACAAGGGTGTGCTCCCTTCAAGTCCGGAGTTCCAAATCTGCCTCGTAGACGTCGATATATAAGAACATCTGAAATTTTGGATGCTAAAAAGCTTCGGCATCCGATTTTTCATACTTCCTGCCCAAATTTCAGCTCCAAAACAGCATTAATTGAGTCCCCAACTCTGCCACATCTTTCATCTCCATATTGGAACCAGCGTTTTCTTGAGTTAATACTTGCGACCGTAGCGGAGCTTGAAAGGCAGCTTTGCCGCAATACGGGGGTGTGATGAGGTGAAGCATATTGAAAATCTAGGGACTACTTCCAAACGGACGTTCACTGTCTCTTGGCTAAGTTCGACCGTAACGGACCTTGAAAGGCAGCTTTGCCGCAATACGGGGGTGTGAGGAGGTGAAGTATATTGAAAATCTAGGGACCACTTCCAATCAGACGTTGACTGTCTCTTGCCTAAGTTCGACCGTAACGGAGCTTGAAAGGCAGCTTTGCCGCAATACGAGAGTGTAATGAGGTGAAGCATATTAAAAATCTGAAAGGGGTCACTTTCAACCGGACGTTGACTGCATTTGTCTTTGGGAAGTTCGAATAGTAAAATTTCAGTGCGAATCGAATCGAATAGCAAACACTATTAGAAAAATATTCGAAATTTCGAATATTCGCACACCCCTAGTTTATTTCTTTCACGCCTACAACTCCTGGTGCTAACAGAATCGCATACGATTTCATTTCTGTCAATAATGCCTGTTCTCATCTCCATGGTTTTGTCTGTAGAGATTGTGGCTGACTAGTAGATGACACCAGTGACAGTCTAGGAGGAGGTGGAGCAAGGGCCAATCGCTTTTGGAGATGTTTTCACTTGTGAGGCGTTCAGCCGTCCACGAGCCATGGTCCAGCATTGTGCCAACCATGCTACGCTATTGCTCATACAGACATGTGCAACGATAATCTTGCGAAGATGTTGCCAAAAGTGACTGCTTGCCAGTTGTGGGAGCAAATGCCCTCACTGACTGCAGAGGCACTAGATTTATTCAAATATGACACTGTAGGTGCTAAAAAACTGATTAGGCATGAGCATAAGTTGGCAAAAAAGTGGAGCTCACTCACTCACTCAAGAATTATATACTCTTGTGCTTAGAGCTCACTCGGACTTGTCAAAATTTTCTTAAACCGACTCACTTGGACTCAAGCTCGGCAAAATGTTACTCCCCCAGACTCAGACTTACGGCTCTATCAGAGTCCGATTGAGTAGACTTATGAACAAGTTTGCCGACCTATGGGTGTGAGTGTGACCTCATGTGACCTCCCTCACTGTCGCACTGGGAATCTGCTAGTGCAGACATCACATGATGTGTCATAGCTACTGATTTTCCGTTTTCATTATTTTGTAGCTGACAAAACAAAAACTGTTCTTACTATGAATGACGAATTCGTTATTGCAGGAGGCTGATCTTTCAATGTAGCCTCCTTTCTTTAGTAGTATAACCATAATGTGAATAAATAGTACATTCTCATGCACATTATAGTATTGTTAATATTGTTCTGAAAGCTTATGTACCCCCCCCCCCCAAAAAAAAAAAAAACACATTGCAAGTGCTTGTAGACTTTGAAGTTTCCCTAATGTTGCACTAATTGAATTTACACATTTATGTTGCACAGCAAGAGTTCCATTGCTGACAATGGATTGGATCTCTGCGGGGAGAAAGCAAGTTTTTCATTGCTTGTTTTCTTGCATGACGTGCAGGGCAAGGTCCCAAGGTCAGAAATGACGGCGCGCCCACTGGAGATGTTTATGTGCAGTGTTCTCAAGAGGCAGGGCTATGGCGAAGGGTTCCGCTGGCTGGCCCAGTACATCTAGGCATCGCAAGCCCAAATGGAGAATGAACGAGGAAAAAAAAAAATGTGTTGGTGGCACCTTGTGACTGAAAGAGTGTGTGGTGGACAACTGCTGTTGGAAGTACACTTCCCCTCCTTCTCCTCACCTGCGACCTTAGCCTCCTGGCACATGTTGACCTCACCATACCCTCCCACAAGATGAAAAGTGGTGGGATTTCTAGGAAACTTTTTTTTTATATATAGGCTTCATTCCAAACCTTAGCTTCAGTCCAAACACACTTACATACGTCCTGTATAAAGAATGCTGTACAGTATGAGGGAGAGACTTGAGGCAGGGTGATCTTGCCAAGGATTTTTTTTTATTTGGTATGCTTAAGAAGGGAGAGGTAGGGATAATGTGGTACGTTTTGAGCGTTGTTGCAAGACAAAGTGGGTGACGGGTTCCTGTGAGCAAAAATTTAGGTCAGATGCTGACACGACACTTTTCATGTGCTAATAATTTGTTAAAAATGCCTTTCCTGTCGCAAGAACCTGCCCCTTGGGACTTGAGTAAATATGTAGGTTTTCATATGACCGCAGTGTTGACAGTAACATTTTAACCACATTTTAAATGGAATGGTATGCTGCTTTGGAGAAGAGTCCCTGTGATGCTATGTAATTCTCCAGTGGCTTTTCCGAAAGTTGCTTTGCCATTAAAACAAAAATCGTGCAGGTTTTTCGGGTGCAACTTTAGAGGTCTCAAGATTTTTTTTTGTTCTTACCGAGTCCTCTCAAGCATGGTGGCCAAAGGTTTATACAAAATGCATTAGAGATTTAAAGTTGCTTGTCAGCGTCGCGGTCCCACTAAGAGCTCAGAGTTCTAGAGGTGAAACACGCTGAAGCAATTGTATTGCCGTAAACATTTTACAAAGTTCTGCTCACTGATTTTTTTTTTTTCTGTTGAAGTGCTTACCTTCCCCCATTTTTTTAAGGACTGTCTACTGTGTACATAATTGCAGTCCCAAAAATGTTAAAGCTGGACTTGCTAGATAAAGAAAACCATTGCCAATGCTACATTTTGTCTGTCTTGTTATTCGCTGGTTGTCAAATTTTGAAGCGGAACGCACACAACGCACACCCATCCAATCCGCCACGGTAGCTTAATGGTTGGGCGTTTCACTGCTAACACGAGGGCACAGGTTCGATCACCGGGCATGGCAGCTACATTTCGGTGGGGACCTAATGCAAGAACATCAGTGTACAGGTTAAGTAAGGTGCACGTTAAAAACCCCACGCAGTCCGATTTAATCCAAAATCCCCCACTGTGGCATGACTCATCCAATTGCGGTTTTGGCACAACTCCAGAATTTACCCACAAATGGGCTATCGCATTGCAGTGCAAAGCTTGATGTCGCAAGTTTGATAATGCAGAAGCTGGGTTTTGATGGGACCAAAACGTAAATACATTTGTGTATTTACATTTAGGTGTACATTAAAAAACCCAACAGTCAAAATTAAACCAGTCCCTTGCTGTGGCATACCTCATACTTGGATTGCAATCGCAACACTTTAGCTAAAATTCCCAAATTAGTAATAGTCTCTCGTGCAGGCTGCCCCTGTTAAACGGGTCTGCGTGCATTATACTTTCGTACCGTAGGCTTGTGGCAGTTTTTCAGGGCCAATTGCAAAGTGGAGCTCTGCAAGATGACGGGCTGAATGGAAAGAAACACAGCTTCCACTCGTAGTCTGGGTGGCGGCCTGGAGGTCTTCCACAATGCAAAACCACTGCTCATGCCAGCTGCAAGTCATGGCTTGTGCATCCTGATCATTTCTGATGATGATAATGGTGGGCCATAGCCAGCACCCCCACAGTACATACAAGGCCATTCCTCACATTTAGTCTGATCTGCCGATGTCATTGTTGAAACAAATTTTACTCTTAACAGACCTGGCTGTAGTTATGGACTAATGGCTATAGTGGACAATTATTGGCCACTGTTGTCCAGATGCTGTAAATACATTATACCTCGCTGTTGTGTGTTTGTGGTCTGTGAGCAACTACATTTGTCCATCTGTCTATGCAATTTTTCCTAAAGAATGGGCATATTTACGAGCCGTGGTAACCTGGTGGCTATGGTGTGCTGGTAAGCTCGAGTATGTGGGTTTGATTCCCGGCCACAGCAGTCTCATGTCGATGGAGTCTACGTTAAAAAAAAAATGTATTCTTAGATTTAGCTGCATATAAAAGAAACACAGGCAGTCAAAATTAATCCAGGGCTCTGCAGCATGCCTCATAATCATGCGCTTTTGGCACTTGTAACTCCTGGAGTTTGTATTTTTTTTTGTTCGCATTAACAAAGTTTCCACAGAAACTTGCCTCGTGGAACACCGTGCTAGCTGAAAGACTTACTTGGTCATCCGTGCAGGTGACCTGTTCCAAGCCAACCAGATATTTCTTCCACATTCTTAGTGCTTTGAAACCCCTTATATGATAGCAAAAAACAATTGCATATTTGATTGTGCCGACTACAGTGCATGCCACCGTCATTAGGAAGCTGTATGAAAGTGTTGTGTGATGATTTTGATTTTTCCAGTTATTACATTCCTTAATTCTACTTTGATTTGCCCCAAACAATTTGTGGAAACTTGATGTAAGCTGTGTTCTCATTGAGAGGGATTGCCCTACTATGTGTATAAAGCAATGCTACTTCATTTATCATCAAAGTATTTTGCCACCAAATTCTGTTCATGGTAATCGGAGACACTCTTGTTTTTTTTATATTTGGACTAAACAAATGGGGCAAATACATCGAACGCATAGGAGGACAAAAATCGAGAATGCACGGGGCAATTTCTAAAATCCTTGTGGTTGGTACCCATAACCGAAATGCATGTGTAAACATGTGGAATTATTGTCTTTTGGCCCTAAAGGAACTTTTTTTTTTGTTTGGTAACTGTTAGCTACCCTTGAAACTGGGATTTGTAAATTTTGGGTTTTTAGCACACAAAAGATTAGTATTACTGGAGCCTTGCTGTTGATAACTAAAGGGTGTATGTAGTTATTGTACTGGTGACGTGTTAAGGGAGAGCTGAACAAAAAGGTTGACTGTAATGTTGACTTGCTACAACACAAAGGAGCAGCAGTGCTGTTGCTGTGCGTTGCTTCGCATTCCCCTTTCATGCCGCTAGAAGTATGTAACTGTCGTGGCAGTGCTGTGCAAGCTTGGTTACATTGCGCAGTGGGACAAGGTAAGCAGGTAGGTTGAGTTCATAACTGGGCTGTAGTGCTGCTATTTTTATGTTTTGTTCGTGTTTTATGTGCATTTCAAGTAATAGAGAAGGCATCACAGAGAATGTACTTCTGTGCTGCCTTCTTGGATCCGAAGGAAAAGGAATTCTTGGTGAAGTGTGCTTACATCATGCAATGTTTGTTGGATGTAGATTTTAGTTTGAGATTTTGTGGAAACTCTCAGTGGACTAGTACTAGCGCCTTCAAGCCAACCTCCTTGTGTTCGTATCACAATTCCCATGATGCTGCTGTTTCATTTCCTTTTTTGGTGGGCTCATGAAAAAAGAAAAAATTGACGAGTGCACGCGCCTAGCGACCACAAGCCAACGGCCTCCGACGCCGCTCCCATCTCGGGCTCCATGTTCTGGTCACAATTCCCAGCATGCTCCATTATGGCTGGGCTTCAAGATTTTTTCGTGACGTACGCTCCCTCCCAGTTCTTTATTTTTTTCCTCCATGCTAGAAACTTTTAGTAGACATGGTGGAATGCGCACTGGGCGACAAAATATGACACACTGGTTTCACTGCAAATCTAAAATTTTGCAATGTTGGGGCATGACGCTTCTGATTTAGCAGATCACACACGTAGGCCACAAAAAGTACCGAAGGCTGACACAACTAATTAAGACTCATGAGACTGTTTGGCGTAGCCAGGGCTGGGCAAAGATACTTTGAAATTGTATCGCGATACGATACAAGATACTCAGGCAAGAAGTATTGGAGATACAGATACAAGATACTACCGCAATTATTGTATCCCATAAGATACTTGCCAATTGTATCAAGATACTTCGATACATTCGCAAATTTGTTGTTATAGTCCCTCTAATGAAGTAGCGAACGCCTATGCACGAAAAGGTTTGCTTGAAAATTTCTTTAATGTGACCAATTTTGTTTAATTTTAATGAAATGTGCGTTAGTATTTCAAAAGTATTGTCCTTCTTGCTCCAAGTGCTTTAGTTTACTTCCGACAGAACTTATTGGGGTTTGTTTTGGCTGCTTAACAGGACAGCTCTTCATTGATAGCGGCTCTTGCTTGTCATTTTTGTAATTGAGGGGAATCGCTGCTCAGCTTGCCGACCAGCTAGCAGGTTGCGATCTAATCACAAGTACTTCAATACGAAGCCTTCGCACGATGGCGCAAATACCGGTGTGGAGTTTTACCTCGTCTGTAAAAGAGCGTTCACGCAATACCGAACCACCGGTGTACAGTAGGAACAACGTTGCTGGCGATATTTTTCGTGACGCACTGTGTATGCGTAGAGCTCGTAAAACTGCAATGACTTTTCATGTTCTACTTATCTGCTGGCGTAAAGGGTTCGTCATCAATATATTCACTAACGTGCAATCTTTTAACAATTTTTCTTCAACGAGAGAATATGTTCACCCCAGAAATGCCTAATACCTATTGTATTGTCACGTGGTGGTAAGAATAAAGAAGGCGGCAGTCACTCTGGTAGAGACTAAACTGCTCACTGAGCAAACTTGTGCCCAGAAAACTAAGCAACTCATAATACAAGCAAAGCACTCTGTACACTGATAGCGGCAATAAATGTCGTTGGCCTTCGGTATTCTGATCACAGATGGAACGCATGGTCACATCTGCGATCGAACCTTCCAGCGTTACCGATGGTGCTCGCGTAAGCTCCCGAATGAACTACAGTGCTCGCGTCCTGCGCATAATTTTAATAATAATTGTTGCAGTTTTACATCCCAAAACCACGACATGATTATGATGGACGCCGTACTGGAGGGCTCCAGAAATTTCCACCACCTGGGGTTCTTTAACGTACTCCTAAATCTAAGTACACGAGCTCGAGCATTTCGCCTCCATCGAAATGTGGCCGCCGCGGCTGGGATTCGCGCGTAATCTTAACGCAACAATCTGAAACAACTGCGAAGCTTCCGATACTTTTGGTGCTCGAATCGAATAGCGTATTCGAACTACTGAATATTTTTCGAATAATCAGCACCGATGGTGCTGATACTTTCGGTGCTCGAATCGAATAGCGTATTCGAACTACTGAATATTTTTCGAATAATCAGCACCGATGCTAGAATCGAATAGCGTATTCGAAGTACTGAATATTTTTCGAATAATCAGCACCGATGGGAAAGCCTCAAAAGAACAAAAGGTTGGAAGAGCGAGGGATCACATTTCTTGTTTTAATTACTTAATTACGAAGATGCATAAGTTCGAGCTTTTACGGGATGCGGCCGGCGCGACGACCATTTCCGGCGCTTTTACATATCGCTTGGTTACAGTGAATCCGGACTGAGTCACTCGTGCGAAATATCTTAAGTGCAGATGATACACTGCCACTCTGCAGGGCCAACACAGCTGTGCAACACAACGAGCAACCGAAGAATAGCAACATTCAGTTGAACATAATGGCGCAGGCGTCTTCTTTCAACATGGCGGCCTGCGGACAGCAGAGAAAGACCCCGCGGAAGTAGATCGTTTCGGAGAGCGGCCGCTCGCACATGTTCCTGCCGTCCGGCCGGCCACAGGCCTGGAGACACCAGGCAGCGAACAGCAGGCGCGTGCCTTGCAAACCCCACGGAAGCCTCTGCACACCGAAAGGAAAAGTGAAGGCGTCAGGATTGTGCAGCGCCGCAATCAGAGCCCGGAGTGACATGAATCGTCGCATGTCACGCAGCTGCGTGGGCCGCAGTTCGGGCAGTGCGATCCGACGGCCCAGGTGGCAGCGGACTTGTAGGGCGAACTCGGCGCGCGCCTCGTGGTCCCATTCGTCGTAACCATAGAAGAGCAACGTGGTCAGGGCGTCCGCAGCCACAGAACCGACGATGGCCAGGCGAAGTTCCAGCGGCGCAGCTTTGCTCATGAAGGGCAGCGCAGACGCTTCGGGGAGCAACTCAAAATCTTCACTCTGCGGGCGCGTCTTATAGTACGCCAACTCATGTCTGGGTGCAATGGGTTCGTCTGAAACGGAGGAAGTACACGGACAGAAATCTCATGAGCGCCCACGAACGGTAACCTGAATGCATGGGACACGTGCACGTTGCTTGGCTGCAAAGTTGGATTCGTTGATAGGCAGGCCCATTACAACTCTCAAAACAAGACCAGCCTGCCGACAAGTTACATTTGTATTTGAATGACTGAACACTTACAAGTGCGCAAGCTCATACTTTGTCTCGGATCCACTGGGACATACATACATGTACGTATAAACTGGCTTGCTGTCAGACATTATTGCGTTCGCCGATGTTTGGTCACGTTGGAAGTACACATACGAAACTGGAAGCACAGCTAGCACCTTTGGATTCAACTGATGCCCGAGTCTAAGACGCGGCTATTGTTCCTAGTTGTGCGTATAAATGAAATTACGTTTCAGCATTGTTTCCTGTCAAGAACCTCTGATTTGGTGACGTTGTCAGAAAGAGCAGTTTATACCGTTCTTTTAATGGCTTACTCACAAATGTTCTTCGACTGGTGCTTCGAGGTCTTATAGCTTTGAATTGTTCTAAACAACTGACAGTTACGTCTACGGCTAACGCCATGCTTTATACATGCCTTACGTCTGGTTTCCTGTGCCTTCCACACGTTGTGCAACCTTCGCATTACGGCTGTACATTGCCCGCTGTTACAAAGTGCCTCCTCGCCCGCTGAAACAGATGCAGGTGAGGAAAGTCTGGTCTGTGCATAACTTCGTCCGAGTCTACTTTGGTATCAAAATATTGAGAACTCAGAGCTGTGGTGTGTTCTTCCTTCTTGTCCTCGGCGTGATTGTGCGCTGGTGGGTTGCAATGCAACTTTGGTATGTTTCTTATCGCACGTAGTAAGTACGGGACTCGAAATGCATGGCCTGTGGTAAGCGTGAGACAACGTGGCTTCCACTGACCTTTCACCTGTCACACTGTGCACGCCTTAACCTATCCCCTTTTCACGTCCACTCTACGTGAGCCGGGCAGCCAATCCCAAAGCTAAAACAACCGAACGGCGGTCTGCTACACTTGAAATCGCTGAATAAGCATTAGCTGGTGCGCGAGAAGGGCTGAAAGAAAGCGGAAGGTCCGGAGTAGGCGGTTTTGTATGCCATATCATTTCTCAAGGTATCTTCGACCTCGGCCTATTTCGCTAGGCAAAAGGCTCTGTGCGGAGCGTTATACGTAAAATCCCCCCCTCCCCCCAAAATTTAAAAAGAACACGCACTGTGAATGCAAATTTCGCCATCGCGTTCGGTCACAGAGTCGTCATATCCAAGGCGACGAACTATCGCCTCGGCAACGCGTCTCCAGTTCTCAATGAAGCTGTGCGACATGTCGCTGTATTCAGCGTACGTTTGCTCGAGTCTCGCCGGCTTAGAGGCTTCCAGCATGTCTAGCACAAGGCCGGAGTCGTTTCGGTAGTCCGACACGTGGAACGTTGGCTTGAACCAGGGGTCTTGAGCGAACACTGTCAGGAAGCCCGCGTACACTCGTCTCAACAAGTCATTTATGCTGTCGACAACTTCCCCGGTGAATGACTGCAGGACGTGCTGGGAAGTGAACGCCGCACCCATGCTACTGCGAACAACGCGAAAACAAAAGCGCGATCTTTCCTCCGTGGCCTGGGCTTCGTCTGCGTAATGGCGGATGAAGGAAGGCCCGTGGAAGACTCGCATGTACGTTGACATTACAAACCATCTTATGTACTGCTGCGAGACTGCGGCTCCCAGCTGATAAGGAAGAGCGAAGTAGGCCCTGAGGAAACTGGGACTTCTTAATCGGTATGTTATGTTACGGCTCGTGATGCCATAGCAGGAGAGAAGAAAGACAGTCCACATCGACTCGGGCACAAACGGCAGTATCCGGGAGCGGTTGCTTTCCACGCCTCCGTCTCTTTGCCTCAGGGACATGACCAGAAATCTGCGTACTTTCTTCTGCAAGAAATACAGCTTATCAGCGGACATCGCGTGTGCCTCGTCGTTCTCCAGGTACTTGCGCAGGGTGCGGTACTGCTCGACGAACCTCGCACGCGTCTCGCTTCTCCTGCGCGAAGCGTAGTCTAGAAACGCGCGACTGGGGCGCATGGTAAGGACGAATCCGCCGTCAGAACCGTCGGCAACACGTTGCTCTTTCGAGAGGGAAACTCGAACCGCCGTCTCAAACTGCATCCGAGCGTTCAGAAAAAGCGTGGCGTTGACGAACTCCGATTCCTGCTTCCAAGTTGGCAGGAAGAGGCCCGCCTCGGCAAGCGCCAGCTGAAGTCCGCGCGCTTCGCTATAGTTGAAGGCAGCCAATTTTTCGCATGACTGAAAGAACATGGCAGCTTTTTGCTGTGCGCTTTGGCCCTTGGTCGGAACGTGGGCCTTCCTGTTGATCTCGACGACGTCATTCGTGAACTTTTGCTGCCACCTCTGGTGAAGTGTTGCCTGCGGACACAGACGCATAAAAAAAAAAAGTTGTAGTGAAATAAACGTTCCGTAGTGGTGTTAGCACGGCAAAAATATAGCAGTGACAATGGAAAGTGGTTTGGGGTTTTTTTTTTCTTTTTGAAAAGGCCGATATGCAAGATGCAGAGAGAAGGAATGCATCATTTTCAAGTCAAAGAATTCTTAAACGATTACGTAAAGGGAACAAGTTATCAGCAGACGCAATTAGAATGTCGAACCGGATCATTGCAATTTTTCCGTGTTTTTCTTTTTTTCCTGACTCCTGGGCGTATTTGTGATTTCGTAAGGTTGTCTAAACTGTAGGCCACACAGACACAAACATTTTATTGCCTTTTGCAATCTGTCGTTTTACCGCAGAAGATGCACATTTTCACATTGCCAAAACGAGACGTGAACCTATTAATGCGGTGGTTCAGTGGATATCAGTCATCGTCATGCGAATACTGTGCATTTTCACTTCAGATGTAAGATGTCGATTAGGTTTGGGGTTTCACGCTTATGTGTCTGGCCTGCTGGGAACAGATCTCTTCTCCTTGAAAGAAAAGAAAAAGTGCCTGCCAGCCGCTGCGGTGCACGTTTGTTACGCTTCTTAAGCACAGTTTGGCCACATGTATGCATCTTTCTGCGTAGTATACATGATTCGATCATCTTCTTACAGTAAGCTTTCTAATTAATGTCGCTTTTTGTTCTGCCTTTGCCCGTTGAAGCCTGCGCTACCATCAATAAGACTGTCTTTGCCCTTTTTCCAAGGTTACAAAGATCAATGCTCTTAAGTGTGTTTTCTATACTTTTGAAATAATTTCCTTCCAGCATTTTAAAATGAACTTCTGCGCTTCTTGCTTCTATTATGCTAGTGGTGTTATTATGTTAGTGGTGCGCTATTGTTTCTGTTTTTCCTTTCTCGATCTCACCTGAGTTGCGTTTATGCTTAACTCAACTGTGACATTTTTTTAAAACCAGGCTTCCGTAATTTGGAGTCCTGAAGGATAGAAAGGTGTAATGCACAACAGTCGAAAGTACGCTTTAAACGTTCTACAGCATGCCTCATCGTTTTACCCCGGAGGCGTCGCTGCTGTTCCAACCGCCGCAGACAAAGTCGTAGAAGCTGTCGCAGGGATCCGCGGACAGGTTTAGACTGTGGTACAGCTGGGCGGCGAAGTTCAGGCACTGGTCGCTGCTGCACCGCAGGTCTATGATCACCAGAGCGAGCACCACGAGAAGACCAGGCACCGCCACGAACGAGACGCACGCGGCGGCCAGAACGAAGGCAATGGATCTCCTCGGCAGTTTGGTGGATGAGGCTGTTGTCGTTACCGGTGTCGGGGTTGCAAGCGTGCTTCTGGGTTCTGGCAGGGTGAGTCCCATTGGCTCTGCGTGTAGCAGGTGAATAGTGACAGAAATAGAGGTTATACACCAAGCTGTGATGCGTATATTTATGCAAATATGCCTTGTGCGTTGGTTAATTTCGTTGTTCTCTCTATGCCCTCGAACAACGGGAACCTTTATTCTTCGAGTTTCAATTAAATGGAACCAAGAAAAAAGATTCTTACCTGCAGCGAACGAAGAATGGGCGTCGTCGTCGCATGGTTGTTCCACAAGATTGTCGTCGGCGTGGCATTCCTCTTTCAAGTTCTCTGCACCTTTAGAAGAAGGGGAACATCGGTGGTCTCCAGATATTTCAGCGTTAACAGTTTCTTTCTTTTTTTCCTTTTCTTTCTTTTTTTTTTGAAAGGCACCTGTGGCACATAGCGTAAATCTACTCACTAAGTTGGATTATTCGAAAATGAGGACATCAGTTAAACTGAAAACCAAAATGTAGAACGGAAAAATACCAGAATTTTGTTGATCAACTTTTACTCTATATAACAATTTCCTATATAGGCTTATACTTGGCAGTGCACAAAGTCCAATTACATGTCCGCTTGGAGCAAATTTAAAAACAATAGGAGCAGTTTTCACATAGGCGCTGTCGAACGCGCGATTAAAAAAGCCTGGTGTTTCACTTCCGTTTTATTGCCGAAACAATTTTTTACATATAAAGGCTAAAGAAGTGACTCGATCACCGAAAACATTTCACGCAAACTACGGGAACGCACTGGTGTCTTTGTCAAATCTCGTTGCAGGTTAGTGACTTTAAGTCGCCGATTACGATTACTGAATTGCAATATTTGCTGTAAGGCATTCAGTTTTAATCGTTTTAGCGCAGGAAACGGCCTAAAGAGAGCGTGACATACGATGAAGACGAGGCGTTTTCGTTACTTTGCTTACTGCATTAAAAGCTTGAAATGAAAGATACCGATATGGTCAAACATTTGACACGTCTGTTTTGTTTGAACATTCACCGCGCAAACTTCGTTGATTATTAGAATGGGCATTTTGATTTCTCGTACAAATAATCTTTGCCCGCGAGATTAATCCATGTAATCAATTAGGATTTTGCTACATGAGATGGGCCTATTTTTTTAGAATTCTGTCAACGATAAAAAAAAAACGCTACCCATGCATGCGTGCGTGCATGCGTGTGCACGCACACACGCGCAAGCGCAGTTCACTTGCACAAACAGCATGATTTATTTCCACTGAAGCATGATTATCAGCTCATACTTTACTGTAGTTACAGCGCCGTACACAAGAGCTACAGCCAAGCGCGTTTCTAAGCTGGTATGTAATACAACACGTGAACAATTTCCTGAAACGTAACCTATACATATACGTTTCCCGCCTTTCACGGATCTTCGTCGCCATTTCAACCGAGATATATAGGAGCGGATATGGGATAATATACCTATATGCGTGTGTCCAGATAAGATCGAACACGAGGTCCCGGTCACCATTCCCGATTTGAATGAAATTTACTGTAGGTCTAGGCATTAGATCCAGAACAATGGTTTAGAAGCTATAGTTTTGTGAAAAAAAATTTGTTCGCCTGAAAAAGAAAATATAAATTTCGACCGCGAAAACCACTTTTCCGCCAATTTCGCGATTTCTGAATTTTGAGCGCACCTATAGGGAAAAAAACGATACACTTCTTGGTCATAATATTTATTCCCCTCAAAGAACAAGTTAAATGCAATCTTATGAGTCAATTATTTTTTTTTTACCTGTCGAAGCACTTTTGAAGAAAAGAAATCACAAACTTGGCAAATCGCACAAAATACCTGTATTTCAGGAATTTATTACTGCAAACAAGTTAAAAACTAAGGATAATAAAAATCGGTACATATTAACTTTGGTATTTGCGCTCTCTTTTAAAATAATTTCCGTGGTTTTATCGCGCTCCGTTTCACTCCATGCATAATTGTGCTGAAACGTAAGTGGCTTACCAAAAACGCCGAAGTTTGAAAATAATTTTCTGAAAAAGACCATTTTTAATTTTTTTTAAAAATCCCTCTGATTGAAGTCAAGGACGTCGTCTACCATTCTGCATAAAAAACGTTAGATTATTTTGGTTGCTAACAAGCTATAATGCGTGACATGTGACGAATCAGCCTCGCTGCCGCGCCCGTTCGTTATCTGCTGAAAATCGAGTATAAGTTGTTCAAAATAATCGTACGCCATATAATCACAAAGCAGCAGCTCCACAACAACGAATTCGCAGCCAGGTTTCATGGTTCAGCAAGCTTTGTCTTGAAATCAGCCGCTTGACAAACCCGCAGCAGCGGCCGCTCGATGCTGCGGGCGCTCACATTACAATCATGAGGGTCGCTTCGACGGCGGGCGAGCTCCGCTTGCGCGCCAAACTACGCTCAGAGGACGAACGAGATAAGGAATGCATCACTGTGACAGTTCAAGGCTGTTAAGTACAAAGAAAAGCCATATTATGCAGCGAAAACTCTGCCGGCAATTTTGCAGTGAACGCCTTCAGTACAGCACGCATGTATTTTTTTCCCATGCTCTTTTGCCCGAAGCAGCAAAATATAGTGATAAACGCGCGGCTTGCGTTGATTATATTTGCGTACGCGCAAGAATACAGTATTGTAAAAGCGGTGCTTTATAAAACAAAGGACTTGGACGCACTTCTGTTCGCAGCAGGCTGACAAATGTTCTGGCACGAAATTGCGAACAACTGTAGTTAGAGTTGTTCGACCATCGTAAGTACGTATGACAGCTTTCTTTAGGTGTCAATGGCTTGCATTTGTGCCATATGTTGCTGATAGAGTGAACCTAATTACCTTTAGGCCGTCAAAAGAGAGGAAGCGACACATGAACGCACATGAGTCCCCACAGAGGACTCGCGCCTACCCATTTCCTAAAACTTCGGCAGGTGTTACAGTCTTGTAGAACAAAAAGGCGAAAGCCTGGTTGCACTCATGTAAGAAAAATGAACCGAAACAAGCAAGTATATGTGTCTGGTTTTAAATCGACCCTTTGAACGCCTTATGCCAGCGCTTTGTTCTTTGTACATCACTTTCAAAGGTGTGCAGACTTTTGCTCACCTTTAAGTGAATGTCACACTCAGCATACGCATGCACTTCAGCATTCTACGCTTCCGCCACGCAATATTACACCACTTAACGTGACTTCTTGCCCGACATGACGAGTGTATAGGGTCATCTGACGGAGCAGTTTCAAGTGCTGGGGTGGCTCTGCGACAGAATACGTGGGTTCGATTTCGGCTCGAACCCTGATTTTTATTCTTTGCGTCCATCGACGTGACTACTACATAGGGTCTTTTTCCGAAGCAGCTTCAAGCGCTGGCGTGGCTCTATGGTATATAATACTTTACAGGCACGTAGAATACCTGGGTTCGGTTCCGACGCAACACCTGATTTTTCTTTCCATCCCTCGGGCTTTTATCGTTACGGCGTCAAGGTCACAGACTCTCAGAGGGGAGCTCCAGCATAGATGCCTTAAAATTACGCTTTAATGAAGGACTTTCAGTCAGTCAACGAGCAGCTAGCGGCACGATTTCGTTATGGTCATTTGCAATCATTTACAGCCATATGGTATTGCGCGGAGTCTATGCCGAACGTTTTTAGCCATGCAGGTCCAGGCGTATTCTGTGTTAAGCTTTGTTCAACACAGTATTACTATATATCCAGGCGCCCCGGAACATAGAGAGGCCCACAGTGTAAAGCAATTAGAACGACGTTATTATTACATAATGTGAATAACCTAGGTGATTTGCTTATAACGGTCTTCGACTACCATGCAGGGTTGCCAGCTCCGCTTATAATAAGCGGATTTGGGCTTCTGTTTACGCCGAGTCGCTTGTAGAATTTTCCAGTCGCTTGTCGCGTTTTTTGGGCTTATTTGCATTTTCCAGCAAATATAGTTATTTTAGCCATCATCGCGTTCACCAGTAGTGCCTTTGTCGTTCACAATTAGCGGGTTTATCGATGACTTTGAGTAGTTGAGTGTTGAAGTCAAGCATACGTTGGGGCAATCAACAAGTAACGTTATTCATGCATTGGCAAACGTGCATTCAACCGAATGGAGAAAACCTTTGAGACAATGTTAAAAAGTAAATTTGTGCTTTCATTCAACGTTGCGCATATTTTCGCTTTACAATATCATTAAAGTGATTTTTTTTTCAACTCCCCTTTATATTTGAGTGACATTTTTTTATTATTACTAAAAACATTTTCAAGAATGGGAAAATTCAATATATTTCCGCTTATTCTGGGCTTTTTAGCGAAAGCCGCGCCGCTTTTCTTGGGCTTCTTTTGCGATGGTTATTTGCTTGTTTGCTCTGTAGCATCTGGCAACTCTGCTACCATGGCAGTGTGAACCTAAAGCTCGGTCAGCTGCGCCTGCTACCTGGTCGTCTCTGAAGTGTAGAAAGACTTTGTCATTTACACCTTAGCGTTACGTTTACCAATGTATATTCGTGGTTGATATCAGTCACCGATTGCCGAACGTAATGCCTACGGTGATTATAACAACAACAACAACAACAACAACAACAACAACAACAACAACAACAACAACAACAACAACAAACGAAGTGTAGAGCAGTTTCTGTGCTACTTCGAGTATCAAAAGTTCGTCCTTCGCGCCTCTCTCCACCTCCTACAGAAGGAAGACCTTTCTGGTAGGACAAGATCGCGAAAACGTGTACACGGTTTTGAATATTACAACTGCATCACTTCTTCGAATCCTGAAGAGCAAGCCGCACTGAACGAAAATATGTTACACTGGATCTTGACTTCCCTTTCTTCCCTAATTTTTTTCTCCCCGTTTCCCATTTTACCCGCGCAACTGGGCTCTTTATTGCTTGATCTTGATATATGTCTCAATCTCGGTGCACGCCTGCATGGTAAGCTGAGTGAGAGAAACCCGCCCTGCACTCGTATATCAGTATCGCAGGGATGTAGTTTAATAAGTGCTGGTTGCAAACTCATGAGAGTTTTTCGCCGTACACTTTCAATGCAAAATTAGCGGCTTACCGTTGACTGTAGTTACAGATGCCGTAGTTACTGGTGCCGTAGATACTGATGCTGTAGCTGTTGCTCTTGCGTCCTGAACATTTGACGTTGTCACGTTGTCCATAGTAAGCTTCTTCTTGTTCTCGTGTACAAAGACGCTTACCCACTGCAGGTAAGGCCGGTGGTGCGTAAGCAGGGATTTTTAAAATAATGATTTTTAGTGCAAAATGTGTCGATCAAATCAAATCAAATCTTAGCTTACGTATTAAGGCATTGTTGATAATGCTTACTATAGCTGTAAAACAGTAGGCAGTAAAGGTCACTCGCCGCAGTCGCACAGTTGCTTCTTGTGCTGTTACCTTCTAGTATGACTCCAAAATTTTCGCACTTCTGTCCCCATCTAAAGGCGATTACTTCAATAGGTTTAATTGATAAAGCCAATTAAGTGTAAGTGGACAAGTATGATAATTAATCGTTCTGCGGGGTACTTCTTGTCGATTTATCGGTTATCGATACTACCATATCCCGTCTAACGCTCATGATATTGGCGATTTTGATAGCCGGTCATTCAGAAACTATAGTCGCATCCGCGCGTAGACGGTCGTGACCAGGCTTATATCTATATAACTTTGAATCGTAAGATCGTGTTATGAAAATCGCCATTTTGAAACAACTTTTTCGCCGCTTCAAGAACTGCTTTAGTGACCCCGAAAAAAGTTGTCACTGAACTCGTTAATTCCCTGGAAATGTACTATTCTGTGGCGCATTTTCGTGCTGTGATGTTTTCTGCTGTGATTTGTGATGGTGCTTATCTGATTCTTTCGCGCTGTACCAGGGGCGTAGCCAGGGGCGTAGCCACCGAAAATTTTCAGTGTTGCTTGCGTATATATACACGCTCACATACAAACGCACGCACGAACATACATAGAGTATGGTTGAACCCCCCCCCCCCCCCCCGAAAAAAATTTCTGGCTACGCCCTTGCGCTGTACACAAGAAAACTGCAATTCTGATTTATTTTCACTGTACGGCGTAAAAGTGACGTTAAATCTCGGTCTGATGTAACATAGCGACGGCACGTCCTATGCACCCGGTGCGCTCAGTTTCGATATCGCGAGCAGCTAGCGGCGCGATTTAAACTTCGATAATTAACATCTCAAATTACGTGCGCTTTTTGGGATTTCTAAAAAAATGGGTACGCCATAAATTGTCCCGTCCTGCAACTTTTCCATATAAACAACTGTCCTCGCGGTATTAATTAAAAAGATAATTACCAAGTTTTGTTAATTAATAATTTCAACACAGCTATAGGTGCGGCAAATTATTTACACACACATGCTTCTCTTTCCCACCCCTTGCTATACTATACTATAGGACTCCGTGTTTTCGGAGTTTATTTTTCTTGAAATTCGGAGGGTGTTTTTCGGAGATTATTTCTTGGCGGAAATTTGGCGTTTATCGGAGTTTATTTCTGGTAAATGCCCAATTCTACGAAACTCGGAGTTTCGAATTGTTTTGAACACTCCAATACCTTAGGTGAAATGATATCTGAACACACTAAGCGCACGTGTTCTAGCTGTTTAGAAGGTTAGAACGCACATACACACATACACACAAGCACAAACACTTGAATACAAGACACCTACGTTTGTGCGCGTTACAACCTTAAATCTTGTTATAATAGACGCAAGCATACTTTACGAAGTCCGTATATTCGATGCCGTCTGGCGAGCCCCATTTTCGCCAGGGGACCGTATATCAAGATCTCGTCTCATACTCCCGGGGGCACTACATACGCTGACGTCTCTCACTCCGTGCGCGACAAGCCCTTTCTTAAATGTGCGGTGGGTGCGGTCTTCGAGACGCGAGGTAAAATCTATATCGACCAAACCAGCCGATGTATCAATGACCGCTTAGAATACGCCCTCCGATAAAGAACGAAACAGGGTCATATTGGCCGTTAAAATCGGAAGTTCATCGGATAAATCCGAACTGTCAACAATTTTACCGGCAAGTGTTTACCAGATTTTTTTTTTCGGATTTATCCGAAAACACGGAGCCCTGGGTATACTGTACGTGGTTATGATATGGTTTACCCTCGCACCTCCTCCTTTTCCTCCTCATTTCCCTCCTAAGCACCCCATCATCAGTCCTCCTTACCTTCACTTCCCTTTCCCATCCCGTTGCTAAACTATACTATAGAAAGCTATGCATTGCTTTACACTCTCCCCCTTTCCTTCCTCCTCACCCTCACTTTCCTTTCCCACTTCTTTGCTATACTATACTATGCACGGCTATGCTATGCTAGCAGTTGTTTGGCACATACCTGCTTTTTTTTGTGCATATCCGTCCAGTTTTGTGCAGACTATCCCGGAGGTTTGCCAAGCTTAAGCGGCTCCGCTGTTAAAAGATTTGTAACTTGGCGGACATTTCCGGTGCACAAAAGTGCATGTGTGCAGTTTGCACACATTTACAGTCGAATTGGTAGAGGGGTTTCGTCATTCCATTCTGATATCCCATTGTTGTGCCAAGGCGCACATAACCAATCAACAGAGGGGGAATATTCTGTGGAACCACGTAAAATAAGCCTCAGCTTTGATTTATCTGCAACGCAGCTACATTGAAGGAAAGGCAGAGATGTTAATCTGCCTAGAAAAACTGGTATGCTACCCTACGGGCCTACACTGTGGAAAGGAATGGGGGAGTTTTAAACATAGAGAAAGAGAGAAAGGGAGAGAGGGAGAGTACGCACGCACAAATTCACACACCTCACAGAAGTGACCTATACTTCAATACTTGTGAATACTTCTATGTAGCGCGTCCAGCGAGTCAGTTGCGCGAGAGCGCGTGCCCTTTTACTTGGAGGGGAAAATAATATTGCAACAAAAATGGGCGTGATAGGACAAAGACAGCGTTTCGCTTTAAAATGCGTAGGACGGCGAGAGGATATTCATGAAGAGTGTAGTAAGAACAGCCGCTAAATAGAAGCTGATGGCTTGGTGGATGGCCGCTTAGAAGCAGCACTGCTAGACGTAGTTTGCGAAAAAAAAAATAAAAGACTAGCTGCCGCATTTACACGCCATTTATTCACATAAAACAAAAACAACCACAGGTTCAGAACGCGTCGGAAGAAGATGGTGCAACCCGGCGAAGCAATGAATCGGGAAATTCAGCTGTCAGAGGAATTGAACGTGAAAACAAACAAACAAACGAACAAACAAACAAACGAACGACCAAACAAACAAACAAACAAACAAACAAACAAACAAACAAAAAACAAAAAAAGAAACAAATAAAGGGGATTGGATAGGAACACCCTCAAAAACAATTATTAATAATACGTGCATCGCAGCGATGTTGGTCGTCGTCGTCTTCTTCGAAAGCCACACCCCTGTTTTGTTCCGAACGCATGAGTCTTTCTACGTGATATTAATTTTTCTCTTTCTACTTCGCTGAGTTTTTAAATTTTTAAATGCGAGACAGGGCAACATACATTTTTTTTTCATGTGTGTAACGACGCCAGCTTTAGCCCATATGTGCAATCGGTACTCACCTCCGGCGTGGTCGAGTGGCTAGGATACCTGGCTCTCACCCAGGAGGCCCGGGTTCGATTCCCGGCGTCGGAAGAATGCGGTCTCATGGTGTAACGGTTAGCACTCTGGACTCTGAATCCAGCGATCCGAGTTCAAATCTCGGTGAGACCTGTTTTTTTTTTCCTTAAACGTGGCGATCTATAGTATACGAATTAAGTTTTAATGTACCTTTTTCTTTCAATGAACGACGAATCAAAAATAGGGCTGTGACTGGGTGCCTAGATGGTTTATCGTAATAGCGTTAAAGCACAGGCTCGCACAAAACTCCTCTGTGTAAAAATCAGAAAGAAATTAGGCTTTTTTTTACTCACTTATTTGAAGAAAAACTTCGAAGAAATCGGGTTTGGCTGTCACTTTAGTTTTGTTCATTCGAGTTAAGGACATGCCGGGGAAAGGAAATTTCTTCGTTAGATCGGAATTTTCGTAAAATCAGGTTTCGTTAGATCCAGTTTTAACTGCACGAATTAAATCTTTCACAAACTGCTGTATTTTCACATGATTGAGCCAAGGCTCACATCAGCAATGAACAAGGGGAGAATATTATGCGAATCATCTAGAATAAGCCTCAGCTTTGATCTATTTGCAATGCAGCTATATTGAGAAGTGACCTACTTGAATAATGGAAAATGCTTCGATGTAGCTCGCCCCGTAAGTCACTTGCGATAGAGCACGTGCGCTCTTACTCTGGGGTCAAAAAACGATGACAACGAAAGCGGGCGCGAAAGGACAAAGACAGCGTTTCAGCTTAGAATGCGTAGGAGGGCGAGAGGATATCCACGATGAGTGTGGTCACAACGGCGGCCAGTTCCACGTCGTGGAAAACCTTCGAACAGCAAAGCTGTAAGCCCGCGAGTGTATGTGGTTGGCTAGCGAGATCACATGCATCGTCATAATAATAATAATAATAATAATAATAATAATAATAATAATAATAATAATAATAATAATAATAATAATAATAATAATAATAATAATAATAATAATAATAATAATAATCAATCAATCAATCAATCAATCAATCAATCAATCAATGATTTATTTAACGTGCCCAGGAACAACCCTAAGGTCTTTGTGCTGGCGCACACAAAAAAAAAACAATAAAAATAAACAATACAATACAGACAGTTTTCAGAAATAAAAAGAGCAAAAACACGTAGACAAAGAGAAATGAACACAAAAGGGGAGGAGTAAAATAAGACAACACGAGAAATATTGACGGGGCATAAAAAATTAGATTCCATATGCACAACTATGTGGAAAGACTGAGAAGGGAAGACTTTGTACATTGTGCCACACTATGTCAAAACAGTGCAAAGCTCGGATAAAAACAATGATTGTGGGCTGTGAAAAACGTCAAGATCAAGAAAATTAACATTATAGAGACTTTGTATTCTGTGAACGGTAGAGTGTTGGAAGAAGCAGGCGGGTACATGAAACGGTCTGTTCTCTCTGGTTAACTTACGCGGAATTCGAAAATTTACACAATTGAGAAGTACAGGGCAGGATATGATACCGTGGACTAGCTTGTAAAGAAATAAGAGAAATAATAATAATAATAATAATAATAATAATAATAATAATAATAATAATAATAATAATAATAATAATAATAATAATAATAATAATAATGATGATGATGATGATGATGATGATGATGAAGAAGGCGGGAATGCACGCCTCTAATCATCATCATTCACTCCCTTTCTGGTCAAGCGACCTGCGTGACTACTACTACTACTGTATACTATACTGCTGCTACTACTGTTACGACGACGGCTCAAGGCAGAATAAGACAGCTTCGCTGCAATTGAAGCTGATGGCTTTAATGGATGGCCGTTTAGGAGCAGCACCACTGAATGTAGTCTTTGGAAAAAGAAAAAAAAAGCCGACATGCTGCCGAATTCACACGCAGTTTATTCACGTAAAACAAGAACAACCATATGTTCAGAATCTTGGCTGCATTCAAAAAGACGCCGACCACTACCGACCGTAACATTCGATAAACATGTGACGCAAGTTGCCGGATCCGAGCAAGAAAATCAAATTATATAAGGTTGTTTTATTAAATGCAGAATGCATCATATACACTGCATTATTACTATAGAGAACGGGCGTCTAGTGGTTTAAACTTCAGCAGTCTGGTGGGGTACGCCAATCGGCTAAAAGACGAGTTAGGGCATAATACCAATGTACGGTGTCCGGAAGTCAGGATAACAATATTATCTACTTCGACAATCTACTATGCTGCTGTTCATTAAAGCATACGGTCACTATACTTAACGAGTAACAGCGCATAAAAAACGGTTCGCAGTCACTGAAACGTTTGTTACGTGTGAGCAAACCAGAGAGCAAGCACAATCATTATTACTGCGATTTTCTCGCCACAAGAGGAACAGCACGTTCCTATTCAGTCTAAGTTGTCATTCATCTCTGAAGGTCACCCTCTTCGACCTGGTTGCGTTCCGGGGCTGGGAAGGCGGGGCTGGCGGCGTGGGTGGCGATGCTGATGCCTCAACGCGTGGCGGCATGTCGATCTCCCCAAAGTTGCACGCAGCGCATCGGTGCGTCGGGACGTAGTCTGAGACGGGCATCCGAGGAGCCTCAAAGACGCCATCTGCGTACTGTGGCCAGAAGCAGGAGACGAAAGCGCCCATGGCTCCTTCCTTGGGGTTGTCGAACGTACCACCGATCTCGCAGCCGGTTCGTAAAAATGATGCTGCTCGGGAGTCGATCTCACCGAACCAGTGAAGCTCGATGGCAAGTTGGAGAGCTGGTCCAAATTCACGTGTTCAGACTGGCGATCCGCGACGCCGTTACCTCGCACTCCTTTCGTACTGGGCAGGCTGCGAACGAGGAGCGACTTGGACGAACACAAGGCAGTCCCTATAGCTGAAACCACGACGTTCGATGAACGTTCTGCTTGGTGGCACGTGCACAGTCGTCTCACTAAGAGCACGTGCAGAGCCGACGACTTCTTTTGCTTCTTTGTCGTCGTTGCGAGGTTCTCAGCGGCCGAGAAAAGGAACCAAAGCAAAATGCCAAATAAAGAATAAGTGAAGCGTCGTGTACTTATTTTTTCTATGTGCCATTTTACACTGTTTTAATATATGTATACGACAATTATCTCACAGTCTTATGAAGTCATAATTGGTCGAAAGAAACAAAGCCTTTGCTACAAGTAAATTTCACAAGATGGAATTTAAAAAAGAAGGGACGCTGGTCTTCTTTTTCTTTAATTTGCCAACGTCGCTCGGCACGCGCTCGCCTCTCTCGCGAGGGGCTCGCGAGCCCCGCGTGCTCGGCGCTATGAAGCAGAAAGGCCGTTGAGGACGCCGGTGCCCAGGTGCTTCCGGCCACCTCACTCACCCGGAATCCCTAAAATTTTATTACAAATAAAGATTTTATCATCATCATCATTATCATCAGAAAGTCACAATTGTCTGCCATTGTCGAAGCGTGCCGGATGTTCCGGCTTATCAAGAGCATTTGCTTTTTAAATGCAAAGAACCTGGCTATCTATCTATCTATCTATCTATCTATCTATCTATCTATCTATCTATCTATCTATCTATCTATCTATCTATCTATCTATCTATCTATCTATCTATCTATCTATCTATCTATCTATCTATCTATCTATCTATCTATCTATCTATGTTAACATGCGAGCAAACCATCTATGTGTTAATGTACGGTGCAAACCGTCCATTAGGCGCAACGAAGAATCGGGCGCTCAATTAGCGGAAGATTTCAACGCGAAAATAAAAAAGGGAGGATGAATAGACGTTTATTGTTCGAAATGGTATCGCGGTGCTAGTCCCGCGTCTACCCTATGTGGAAGGTCTCCTCATTCCAGGAACCCTCTGGCATTCGCTGCCTCTTTGGCCCTGGCGACGAGACGTCGTTGTTGGTCCAGGTCCTCTGAGGCGAGCTCAGCCTCCCACGTTTAAAAAAAAAGGAAAAAAAAAAACAAGGCACGATTGCATACGGACACCCTCAAAAACAATAATAATAAGTGCATCCCAGGGATGTCGCTCGTCTTCCTCATCGAAAGCCACCTCCCGGTTTTGTTCCGAACGCATGCGTCGTTCTACGCCATATTAATTTTTATCTTGCTATTTCTTCGTTTCTTATTTTCAAATGCGAGACAACTTAACATTGTTTCCACTGTGTAACGACGCCAGCTTTAGCCCATATGTGCAATCGGTACTCACCTCCGGCGTGGTCTAGTGGCTAGGATACCTGGCTTTCACCCAGGAGGCCCGGGTCCGATTCCCGGCGTCGGAAGAATGCGGTCTCATGGTGTAACGGTTAGCACTCTGGACTCTGAATCCAGCGATCCGAGTTCAAATCTCGGTGAGACCTGCTTTTTTTTTATAAGCGTGGCAATATAGTGCGAATTAAGTTTTAATTTTCGTTAAATCGTTTTTCTTTCAACGAAAGAGGAATTCATGGACACGTCCACTTATTTTGTTGCCTTTTTTGTTTCTGCGGGTAATGCTAATTTCATATGTGAGGTTTGTACACCTAAGTCATTGTTATGCGGCAGCGCTACCAAGGTGACAAATGAATGATGCAGGAACGGCAAATTAGAGCAAAAGAAAGCGATCGGTGGCGACGTCACAATTAAGCAACTCAACAGTCGTTGAATGAATCGAACATTCTTCATAGTGAACGTTGAAACAATCGTTCGCATCTCTTAAAAACGGGAGGGGATCAGGTAATACTCCCCTCTTGTCATGTCAAGTGTTGGATGGACATGCATCACTCAGGGCGCATGCAGGGGTGGAGGGCACACCGTGCAGATGCTCTCCTCTTCCCCCTCCGAAATTTCTGTGTGCCATATAGGCTGGAAGGAAGGAATAACTTTTATTTTGAGAGAGAGAGAGAGAGCGCCGACGGCAGAGTCCGCCGAGGTGGGCGGCGCCCTATATAGTCTAGGATGCCGTCTGCCTGAGCTGACAACTTGGCCCTGTTCACGAGACATTGCACTTATTCCGATAAATTAAACGATGCGCTAGGACGCCCGTCCAGTATCCGACTACGAAGCCATCTCCCTGGACCCGCCCCCTCCGCTTATCTCCACTCAGAAAGAAAAGTAGAATTACACCAGCTGAGTGCAGGCCCGTAGCCAGGAATTTTTTTCGGGGGGGGGGGGGGGCACTTGCTGAGAACTTTGACTATTTGAGAAAAACACCTATTTTCGTTATTTATTTTTGCTAAAAACACCTACTTCACCAAAACACCTACTTCCCCTACTTCATCCGGGACCCGGCACCTACTTCACTGGATGGCCCAGAGTTGGTGTCCCAGGCCCGAGGCGAGCAACGCAGACTCCCAGTGCGCGCGGAGGCGATCGCTGTTTGAGGCTGCATCATTTATTGATTATTATATCTGGACTTTGCCATCGAATATGCTATAGGGTGGCTCTATAGAGTTGCAACGTCTGCAATCGCCTGTCGCGTATATATCTGGGTGTATTTGGTGCATGAGAGCTGGACTCGGATGAGATGAGTTTTTTAACTGCCGCCATTCGACAGACTATATTATGCTTAATTTTGGGTGAAACGGCAGGTATGTACGCCTCTAGTCTTTGGGAAAAAAAAATAAAGAAGCCGACATGCTGCCGAACTTACTCGCCATTTATTCACGTAAAACAAAAGCAAACCACAGGTTCAGAACGCTGGCTACATTCAGAAAAGACGATGACCACTACTGCTGATTACATAACGTTCGACGAACGAATCACGACAATTCGCCTGACACCAGCAAGAAAATCAAAGCGTATAAGACCGTTTAAGTAAGTGTAGAATGCAGTATACGCACTACACTATTGCTGTAAAGAACGGACTTGGAGGGGTTTAAATTGTTTAAACTTCAGCAGTCGTCTCGGGGATGCCAATGGAGTAAAAAATCAGTTAGGGTATAATACCAAAGTACGCGTCCGGAGGTGAGTATTTTCTTTATCGACGACCGACTTCTGCGGTTCAGTAAAGCACCCGGTCATTATACGTAACGAGCAACAGCGCAGAAAATCAGGTTGGCAGTCACTGAAAGGACTCGTATGAGCAAACCAGAGTGCAAGAACTATCATTATTGCTGCGATTTTCTCGCCACAAGAGTAACAGCACGTTGCTATTCAGTCCAAGTTGTCATTCATGGCTGAAGGTCACCCTCGTCGACCTGGTGGCGTACCGGGGCTGGGGAGGCGGGGTTGGCGGCATGGGTGACGACGCGGATTGCTCCACACGTGGCGGCATGTCGATCTCCCCAAAGTTGCACGCAGCGCATCGGTGCGTCGGGACGTAGTCTGAGACGGGCATCCGAGGAGCCTCAGACACGCCATCTGCGCACTGGGGCCAGAAGCAGGAGATGAAAGCGCCCATGGCTCCTTCCTTGGCGGTGTCAAACACACCAAAGGTCTCGCATGCAGCCGGTTCGTGCAAATGATGCTGTTTGGCCGTCCAACTCACCCAACGAGTGAAGATTGATGGCAAGTTGGAGAGCTCGTCCAACTTCACCTGTTCACACTGGTGGTCCACGATTCCGTTGCCTCGCACTCCTTTCGTACTGGGCAGGTTGCGAACGGCGAGCGACTTGGACGAACACAAGGCAGTCCCTAGCTGAAACCACGACGTTCGATGAACGATCTTCTTAGTGGCGCGTGCAGAGTCCTCTCACTAAGAGCACGTGCAGAGCCGACGACTTCATTTGCTTCTTCGTCTTCGTCGCCAGGTTTTCAGCGCCGAAAAAAGCAACCAAAGCAAAGTGCCAAATAAACAATAAGTGAAGCGTTGTGTATTTTCTTTGCTATACGCCCTTTTACACTGTTTTAATATATACATACGACAATCGCCTCCAGGTTTATGAAGTCATATAATTGGTAAAAGTAAATGTGGCTCGATGAATTTTTTTTATGTGACGCCAGTCTTCTTTTTCTTTCATTGCCAACGTCGCATTGCACGCGCACGTCTCTCGCGCTCGGTGCTCGCGAGGTTCGCGCTCGGCGCAATCAAACAGAAAAGCGGCTGAGGCTGCAGGCGGCCAGGGGCTTCTGGCCATCAAAGTCAGCAGGTATTCCTAAAATTTTATTACAAGTAAAGATGTTATCATCATCATCATTACCAACACACAGTTGCATTTGTCGTTGTCGAAGCGTGCCAGATGCTCCGTCGTATCGGGAGCATTTTAAGCCAACCTGGGGGTCTGCGTTTTGCTGACTGTGGCTGCTGCTGCTGTTCCCTCACGGAATAGCTCCCGCTCAACTGCTAGGGTGCTTTGCGTGTACAGCGTAAGTTTTTAAATGTCATGCATTTTTGGCGAACCTATCTATCTATCTATCTATCTATCTATCTATCTATCTATCTATCTATCTATCTATCTATCTATCTATCTATCTATCTATCTATCTATCTATCTATCTATCTATCTATCTATCTATCTATCTATCTATCTATCTATCTATCTATCTATCTATCTATCTATCTATCTATCTATCTATCTATCTATCTATCTATGTTAACATGCGAGCAAACCATCTATGTGTTAATGTACGGTGCAAACCGTCCATTAGGCGCAACGAAGAATTGGGCGCTCAATTAGCGGAAGATTTCAACGCGAAAATAAAAAAGGAAGGATGAATAGACGTTTATTGTTCGAAATGGTATCGCGGTGCTAGTCCCGCGTCTACCCTATGTGGAAGGTCTCCTCATTCCAGGAACCCTCTGGCATTCGCTGCCTCTTTGGCCCTGGCGACGAGACGTCGTTGTTGGTCCAGGTCCTCTGAGGCGAGCTCAGCCTCCCACGTTTAAAAAAAAGGAAAAAAAAAAACAAGGACGATTGCATACGGACACCCTCGAAAACAATTAATAATAATAAGTGCATCCCAGGGATGTCGCTCGTCTTCCTCATCGAACGCCACCTCCCGGTTTTGTTCCGAACGCATGCGTCGTTCTACGCGATATTAATTTTTATCTTGCTATTTCTTCGTTTCTTATTTTCAAATGCGAGACAACTTAACATTGTTTCCACGTGTATAACGACGCCAGCTTTACCCATATGTGCAATCGGTACACACCTCCGGCGTGGTCTAGTGGCTAGGATACCTGGCTTTCACCCAGGAGGCCCGGGTTCGATTCCCGGCGTCGGAAGAATGCGGTCTCAAGGTGTAACGGTTAGCACTCTGGACTCTGAATCCAGCGATCCGAGTTCAAATCTCGGTGAGACCTGTTTTTTTCTTCCTTAAACGTGGCGATCTACAGTATACGATTTAATTTTAATGTACCTTTTTCTTTCAATGAACGGCGAATCAAAAATAGGGCTGTGACTGGGTGCCTAGATGGTTTATCGTAATAGCGTTAAAGCACAGGCTCGCACAAAACTCCTCTGTGTAAAAATCAGAAAGAAATTAGACTTTTTTTTACTCACTTATTTGACGAAAAACTTCGAAGAAATCGGGTTTGGCTGTCACTTTAGTTTTGTTCATTCGAGTTAAGGACATGCCGGGGAAAGGAAATTTCTTCGTTAGATCGGAATTTTCGTAAAATCAGGTTTCGTTAGATCCAGTTTTAACTGCACGAATTAAATCTTTCACAAACTGTTGTATTTTCACATGATTGAGCCAAGGCTCACATCAGCAATGAACAAGGGGAGAATATTATGCGAATCATCTAGAATAAGCCTCAGCTTTGATCTATTTGCAATGCAGCTATATTGAGAAGTGACCTACTTGAATAATGGAAAATGCTTCGATGTAGCTCGCCCCGTAAGTCACTTGCGATAGAGCACGTGCGCTCTTACTCTGGGGTCAAAAAACGGTGACAACGAAAGCGGGCGCGAAAGGACAAAGACAGCGTTTCAGCTTAGAATGCGTAGGAGGGCGAGAGGATATCCACGATGAGTGTGGTCACAACGGCGGCCAGTTCCACGTCGTGGAAAACCTTCGAACAGCAAAGCTGTAAGCCCGCGAGTGTATGTGGTTGGCTAGCGAGATCACATGCATCGTCATAATAATAATAATAATAATAATAATAATAATAATAATAATAATAATAATAATAATAATAATAATAATAATAATAATAATAATAATAATAATAATAATAATGATGATGATGATGATGATGGTGATGATGATGAAGGCGGGAATGCACGCCTCTAATCATCATCATTAACTCCCTTTCTGGTCACGCGACCTGCGTGACTACTACTACTACTGTATACTATACTGCTGCTACTACTGTTACGACGACGGCTCAGGGCAGACTAAGACAGCTTCGCTGCAATTGAAGCTGATGGCTTTAATGGATGGCCGTTTAGGAGCAGCACCACTGAATGTAGTCTTTGGAAAAAGAAAAAAAAAGCCGACATGCTGCCGAATTCACACGCAGTTTATTCACGTAAAACCAGAACAACCACATTTTCAGAATCTTGGCTGCATTCAAAAAGACGCCGACCACTACCGACCGTAACATTCGATAAACATGTGACGCAAGTTGCCGGATCCGGGCAAGAAAATCAAATTATATAAGGTTGTTTAATTAAATGCAGAATGCATCACATACACTGCATTATTACTATAGAGAACGGGCGTCTAGTGGTTTAAACTTCAGCAGTCTGGTGGGGTACGCCAAACGGCTAAAAGACGAGTTAGGGCATAATACCAATGTACGTGTCCGGAAGTCAGGATAACAATATTATCTACTTCGACAATCTACTATGCTGCGGTTCATTAAAGCATACGGTCACTATAGTTAACGAGTAACAGCGCATAAAAAACGGTTCGCAGTCACCGAAACGTTTGTTACGTGTGAGCAAACAAGAGAGCAAGCACAATCATTATTACTGCGATTTTCTCGCCACAAGAGGAACAGCACGTTCCTATTCAGTCTAAGTTGTCATTCATCTCTGAAGGTCACCCTCTTCGACCTGGTTGCGTTCCGGGGCTGGGAAGGCGGGGTTGGCGGCGTGGGTGACGATGCTGATGCCTCCACGCGTGGCGGCATGTCGATCTCCCCAAAGTTGCACGCAGCGCATCGGTGCGTCGGGACGTAGTCTGAGACGGGCATCCGAGGAGCCTCAAAGACGCCATCTGCGCACTGTGGCCAGAAGCAGGAGACGAAAGCGCCCATGGCTCCTTCCTTGGGGTTGTCGAACGTACCACCGATCTCGCAGCCGGTTCGTAAAAATGATGCTGCTCGGGAGTCGATCTCACCGAACCAGTGAAGCTCGATGGCAAGTTGGAGAGCTGGTCCAAATTCACGTGTTCAGACTGGCGATCCGCGACGCCGTTACCTCGCACTCCTTTCGTACTGGGCAGGCTGCGAACGGGGAGCGACTTGGACGAACACAAGGCAGTCCCTATAGCTGAAACCATGACGTTCGATGAACGTTCTGCTTGGTGGCACGTGCACAGTCGTCTCACTAAGAGCACGTGCAGAGCCGACGACTTCTTTTGCTTCTTTGTCGTCGTTGCCAGGTTCTTAGCGGCCGAGAAAAGGAACCAAAGCAAAATGCCAAATAAAGAATAAGTGAAGCGTCGTGTACTTATTTTTTCTATGTGCCATTTTACACTGTTTTAATATATGTATACGACAATTATCTCACAGTCTTATGAAGTCATAATTGGTCGAAAGAAACAAAGCCTTTGCTACAAGTAAATTTCACAAGATGGAATTTAAAAAGAGGGGACGCTGGTCTTCTTTTTCTTTAATTTGCCAACGTCGCTCGGCACGCGCTCGCCTCTCTCGCGAGGGGCTCGCGACCCCGCGTGCTCGGCGCTATGAAGCAGAAAGGCCGTTGAGGACGCCGGTGCCCAGGTGCTTCCGGCCACCTCACTCACCCGGAATCCCTAAAATTTTATTACAAATAAAGATTTTATCATCATCATCATTATCATCAGAAAGTCACAATTGTCTGCCATTGTCGAAGCGTGCCAGATGTTTCGGCTTATCAAGAGCATTTGCTTTTTAAATGCAAAGAACCTATCTATCTATCTATCTATCTATCTATCTATCTATCTATCTATCTATCTATCTATCTATCTATCTATCTATCTATCTATCTATCTATCTATCTATCTATCTATCTATCTATCTATCTATCTATCTATCTATCTATCTATCTATCTATCTATCTATCTATGTTAACATGCGAGCAAACCATCTATGTGTTAATGTACGGTGCAAACCGTCCATTAGGCGCAACGAAGAATCGGGCGCTCAATTAGCGGAAGATTTCAACGCGAAAATAAAAAAGGGAGGATGAATAGACGTTTATTGTTCGAAATGGTATCGCGGTGCTAGTCCCGCGTCTACCCTAGGTGGAAGGTCTCCTCATTCCAGGAACCCTCTGGCATTCGCTGCCTCTTTGGCCCTGGCGACGAGACGTCGTTGTTGGTCCAGGTCCTCTGAGGCGAGCTCAGCCTCCCACGTTCAGAAAAAAAGGAAAAAAAAAACAAGGACGATTGCATACGGACACCCTCAAAGACAATTAATAATAATAAGTGCATCCAAGGGATGTCGCTCGTCTTCCTCATCGAAAGCCACCTTCCGGTTTTGTTCCGAACGCATGCGTCGTTCTACGCGATATTAATTTTTATCTTGCTATTTCTTCGTTTCTTATTTTCAAATGCGAGACAACTTAACATTGTTTCCACGTGTATAACGACGCCACCTTTAGCCCATATGTGCAATCGGTACTCACCTCCGGCGTGGTCTAGTGGCTAGGATACCTGGCTTTCACCCAGGAGGCCCGGGTTCGATTCCCGGCGTCGGAAGAATGCGGTCTCATGGTGTAACGGTTAGCACTCTGGACTCTGAATCCAGCGATCCGAGTTCAAATCTCGGTGAGACCTGTTTTTTTTTTCCTTAAACGTGGCGATCTATAGTATACGAATTAAGTTTTAATGTACCTTTTTCTTTCAATGAACGACGAATCAAAAATAGGGCTGTGACTGGGTGCCTAGATGGTTTATCGTAATAGCGTTAAAGCACAGGCTCGCACAAAACTCCTCTGTGCAAAAATCAGAATGAAATTAGACTTTTTTTTACTCACTTATTTGACGAAAAACTTCGAAGAAATCGGGTTTGGCTGTCACTTTAGTTTTGTTCATTCGAGTTAAGGACATGCCGGGGAAAGGAAATTTCTTCGTTAGATCGGAATTTTCGTAAAATCAGGTTTCGTTAGATCCAGTTTTAACTGCACGAATTAAATCTTTCACAAACTGTTGTATTTTCACATGATTGAGCCAAGGCTCACATCAGCAATGAACAAGGGGAGAATATTATGCGAATCATCTAGAATAAGCCTCAGCTTTGATCTATTTGCAATGCAGCTATATTGAGAAGTGACCTACTTGAATAATGGAAAATGCTTCGATGTAGCTCGCCCCGTAAGTCACTTGCGATAGAGCACGTGCGCTCTTACTCTGGGGTCAAAAAACGGTGACAACGAAAGCGGGCGCGAAAGGACAAAGACAGCGTTTCAGCTTAGAATGCGTAGGAGGACGAGAGGATATCCACGATGAGTGTGGTCACAACGGCGGCCAGTTCCACGTCGTGGAAAACCTTCGAACAGCAAAGCTGTAAGCCCGCGAGTGTATGTGGTTGGCTAGCGAGATCACATGCATCGTCATAATAATAATAATAATAATAATAATAATAATAATAATAATAATAATAATAATAATAATAATAATAATAATAATAATAATAATAATAATTATGATGATGATGATGATGATGGTGATGATGATGAAGGCGGGAATGCACGCCTCTAATCATCATCATTAACTCCCTTTCTGGTCACGCGACCTGCGTGACTACTACTACTACTGTATACTATACTGCTGCTACTACTGTTACGACGACGGCTCAGGGCAGACTAAGACAGCTTCGCTGCAATTGAAGCTGATGGCTTTAATGGATGGCCGTTTAGGAGCAGCACCACTGAATGTAGTCTTTGGAAAAAGAAAAAAAAAGCCGACATGCTGCCGAATTCACACGCAGTTTATTCACGTAAAACAAGAACAACCACATTTTCAGAATCTTGGCTGCATTCAAAAAGACGCCGACCACTACCGACCGTAACATTCGATAAACATGTGACGCAAGTTGCCGGATCCGGGCAAGAAAATCAAATTATATAAGGTTGTTTAATTAAATGCAGAATGCATCACATACACTGCATTATTACTATAGAGAACGGGCGTCTAGTGGTTTAAACTTCAGCAGTCTGGTGGGGTACGCCAAACGGCTAAAAGACGAGTTAGGGCATAATACCAATGTACGTGTCCGGAAGTCAGGATAACAATATTATCTACTTCGACAATCTACTATGCTGCGGTTCATTAAAGCATACGGTCACTATACTTAACGAGTAACAGCGCATAAGAAACGGTTCGCAGTCACCGAAACGTTTGTTACGTGTGAGCAAACAAGAGAGCAAGCACAATCATTATTACTGCGATTTTCTCGCCACAAGAGGAACAGCACGTTCCTATTCAGTCTAAGTTGTCATTCATCTCTGAAGGTCACCCTCTTCGACCTGGTTGCGTTCCGGGGCTGGGAAGGCGGGGTTGGCGGCGTGGGTGACGATGCTGATGCCTCCACGCGTGGCGGCATGTCGATCTCCCCAAAGTTGCACGCAGCGCATCGGTGCGTCGGGACGTAGTCTGAGACGGGCATCCGAGGAGCCTCAAAGACGCCATCTGCGCACTGTGGCCAGAAGCAGGAGACGAAAGCGCCCATGGCTCCTTCCTTGGGGTTGTCGAACGTACCACCGATCTCGCAGCCGGTTCGTAAAAATGATGCTGCTCGGGAGTCGATCTCACCGAACCAGTGAAGCTCGATGGCAAGTTGGAGAGCTGGTCCAAATTCACGTGTTCAGACTGGCGATCCGCGACGCCGTTACCTCGCACTCCTTTCGTACTGGGCAGGCTGCGAACGGGGAGCGACTTGGACGAACACAAGGCAGTCCCTATAGCTGAAACCACGACGTTCGATGAACGTTCTGCTTGGTGGCACGTGCACAGTCGTCTCACTAAGAGCACGTGCAGAGCCGACGACTTCTTTTGCTTCTTTGTCGTCGTTGCCAGGTTCTTAGCGGCCGAGAAAAGGAACCAAAGCAAAATGCCAAATAAAGAATAAGTGAAGCGTCGTGTACTTATTTTTTATATGTGCCATTTTACACTGTTTTAATATATGTATACGACAATTATCTCACAGTCTTATGAAGTCATAATTGGTCGAAAGAAACAAAGCCTTTGCTACAAGTAAATTTCACAAGATGGAATTTAAAAAAGAGGGGACGCTGGTCTTCTTTTTCTTTAATTTGCCAACGTCGCTCGGCACGCGCTCGCCTCTCTCGCGAGGGGCTCGCGACCCCGCGTGCTCGGCGCTATGAAGCAGAAAGGCCGTTGAGGACGCCGGTGCCCAGGTGCTTCCGGCCACCTCACTCACCCGGAATCCCTAAAATTTTATTACAAATAAAGATTTTATCATCATCATCATTATCATCAGAAAGTCACAATTGTCTGCCATTGTCGAAGCGTGCCAGATGTTTCGGCTTATCAAGAGCATTTGCTTTTTAAATGCAAAGAACCTATCTATCTATCTATCTATCTATCTATCTATCTATCTATCTATCTATCTATCTATCTATCTATCTATCTATCTATCTATCTATCTATCTATCTATCTATCTATCTATCTATCTATCTATCTATCTATCTATCTATCTATCTATCTATCTATCTATCTATCTATCTATGTTAACATGCGAGCAAACCATCTATGTGTTAATGTACGGTGCAAACCGTCCATTAGGCGCAACGAAGAATCGGGCGCTCAATTAGCGGAAGATTTCAACGCGAAAATAAAAAAGGGAGGATGAATAGACGTTTATTGTTCGAAATGGTATCGCGGTGCTAGTCCCGCGTCTACCCTAGGTGGAAGGTCTCCTCATTCCAGGAACCCTCTGGCATTCGCTGCCTCTTTGGCCCTGGCGACGAGACGTCGTTGTTGGTCCAGGTCCTCTGAGGCGAGCTCAGCCTCCCACGTTTAAAAAAAAAGGAAAAAAAAACAAGGACGATTGCATACGGACACCCTCAAAAACAATTAATAATAATAAGTGCATCCCAGGGACGTCGCTCGTCTTCCTCATCGAAAGCCACCTCCCGGTTTTGTTCCGAACGCATGCGTCGTTCTACGCGATATTAATTTTTATCTTGCTATTTCTTGGTTTTTTATTTTCAAATGCGAGACAACTTAACATTGTTTCCACGTGTATAACGACGCCAGCTTTAGCCCATATGTGCAACCGGTACTCACCTCCAGCGTGGTCTAGTGGCTAGGATACCTGGCTTTCACCCAGGAGGCCCGGGTTCGATTCCCGGCGTCGGAAGAATGCGGTCTCATGGTGTAACGGTTAGCACTCTGGACTCTGAATCCAGCGATCCGAGTTCAAATCTCGGTGAGACCTGTTTTTTTTTTTTCCTTAAACGTGGCGATCTATAGTATACGAATTAAGTTTTAATGTACCTTTTTCTTTCAATGAACGACGAATCAAAAATAGGGCTGTGACTGGGTGCCTAGATGGTTTATCGTAATAGCGTTAAAGCACAGGCTCGCACAAAACTCCTCTGTGTAAAAATCAGAAAGAAATTAGACTTTTTTTTACTCACTTATTTGACGAAAAACTTCAAAGAAATCGGGTTTGGCTGTCACTTTAGTTTTGTTCATTCGAGTTAAGGACATGCCGGGGAAAGGAAATTTCTTCGTTAGATCGGAATTTTCGTAAAATCAGGTTTCGTTAGATCCCGTTTTAACTGCACGAATTAAATCTTTCACAAACTGTTGTATTTTCACATGATTGAGCCAAGGCTCACATCAGCAATGAACAAGGGTAGAATATTATGCGAATCATCTAGAATAAGCCTCAGCTTTGATCTCTTTGCAATGCAGCTATATTGAGAAGTGACCTACTTGAATAATGGAAAATGCTTCGATGTAGCTCGCCCCGTAAGTCACTTGCGATAGAGCACGTGCGCTCTTACTCTGGGGTCAAAAAACGGTGACAACGAAAGCGGGCGCGAAAGGACAAAGACAGCGTTTCAGCTTAGAATGCGTAGGAGGACGAGAGGATATCCACGATGAGTGTGGTCACAACGGCGGCCAGTTCCACGTCGTGGAAAACCTTCGAACAGCAAAGCTGTAAGTCCGCGAGTGTACGTGGTTGGCTAGCGAGATCACATGCATCGTCATAATAATAATAATAATAATAATAATAATAATAATAATAATAATAATAATAATAATAATAATAAGAACGGAATTCTCTAGACAATCTGCAAACACAGCCTAGGGTGCGAAGACCCCGCAAAGCAACACGCTTAGCGTGAGCAGAAAAGTTTAACGTGCTATCAACAACAACACCATGATCACTGATCTCATAAACCTTGCATAAGGGCACAGAATTGACAGAGTATTGAAATGACACGCTAGATGTTTTGCGAATGATAGACATGAATTTTGTCTTCGAGGCATTCAGAGAAAGGTTATTAGCGTTGCACCATTCGGAAAAAGAGCGCAAATCTGACTGCAGCAAGCGACAGTCGTTAACTGAATGAATTTCCTTAAAAATCTTGATGTCATCGGCATACAAGAGGAAAGAAGAATTACGAATGTCAAAAGAAACATCATTAACATAAATTAAAAATAGGAGTGGGCCTAATACTGACCCTTGAGGGACCCCACTAGTCACTTTATACAAAGAAGATGATTGGCCATTTACCGCTACATAACAATATCTATTGAGCAGATAGCTCTGCAGGAGATTCACAACCGACAAGTCGACATCAAATTGCGCAAGTTTAACCATAATCAGTGTGTGGCTGACTACGTCAAAAGCCTTGCTCAGGTCACAGTAGAGTACGTCAACCTGTCCTCTCTGAGAAATAGGTGTGGAGATCTGCGTCATGAAACTAGCAAGATTTGTGGTAGTTGAGCGGCCAGCGAGAAAACCATGTTGATTAGGAATCAATGAGCTTTTAACACTAAAAGACAATATTTTGTGAAGAGCCAGCTCGAAGATCTTTGATGTGGCACATAGTAGAGAAATCGGGCGATAATTAGAAACATCTGTTTTAGAGCCCGACTTAAATACTGGGAAAACACGAGCAGTTTTCCACATGCTAGGAAATGTGGAAGTGTCCAGGCAGTTATTAAATATCGTAGTCAGTACCAACGTTACTAGAACAAACTCAGTTTCAAAGCTCCGTATCTCCGCCAGCGGAGGAGGGTGGTCCGAACGGCGATCGCGAGAACTAGCGGCGCTGCAGTTCCGTCTTGCGCTACTATCGGCGCGTCGTCTGCTGGCACGGCATAAGGCTGCGGTCCGCAGCGCAGCAACTTTCTTATTGTACTAGTTAGGTGGATACTTAGGTGGATATGCATAAGGTCGTCTGTATGCACTGGCCCGCGTGTGTTGTTCAAGGCTAAGAATCGATGTTCGGTCTATATTGCCACGCCCACTTCTTGTTTTATTTTGATGTATTCGGGTTTGACCAGCAAGGACGGTTATCAACGCTCGACGCTGTCCGCGAAGCAGTGTTCGAGAAGCTTCGCGATTGTAATAGATCGTTTTGGTAAGATTGCGCGCTGTACGCGAATGTTCCAGCTTTGTCGAGAGATAACGCCGCCACCAGCGATATCGCTGGAAAGTTCGATAGCGCCTGTATAAAAGCCGACGCGCTTGACCGCTGGTCACTTGATCGACGCTCTGTTCGCCGCTATCAGCGTATTGCTGTAGTTTGACTTTCGGTTTCCCGGCCACATGTTCGGCCAAATAAAGAGTTTCATCTCGGACCTGCTGACTGCTGCCTTCGTCGACGTCACGACCCAGTGAAAATATTTGAGCTGTCTACATTGCGCTTAACTTCCAAGCATAGGAGTTTCTAAGCGAATGAGGGTTTTCCGAGTAATTTTTATAACTACCACCACAATTTTAGCCGCTGCCGTCTTATCTAGACCAAGAACAACCGAACACGTTTGTGAAAGCCTTTATAGTGTACAAAGAAGCGTACTTACTCGAGATACAAAAACGTTCTAGAAAAACAGTACTCATGTTTCTACAATTTATTGAAAAAAACTTTCTGGAAAAACATCACCAATGCTTTGCAATGTTTACAAGACACGTTTTCGCGACGGTTAAAGGGATACTGACCCAAAATCGGAAAATTTTACGAGAACTCGGTAAATGAAATCTCAGTGTGCGATTACATCGAATAGATGTCGTCTCTGAGCAATTTTTTCAGCGGATAGTTTTATTTTTGGTGTCTCGTCTTTCTACGTCGCATCCTTCTACGGTGCCTTAAACAATTCGAACAGATTGGCCGTGATGTGAGCACCGAGCAGTTATTCGCGCTTCGCTAGAAGAGTCGTCAGTATTGACTCCTTCGCACAACTTCAGTTTTTCAACTTCACCGAGCAGATGTTCCATGCGCGCAGCACTTCTTACACTGTACGACAGCCGTTTGCGTTTCGTGCTGTAGCCGTTTACTACGCAGTTAAACTGCTCGTCAACTACAATTACCTTTTGCTCAAGTAAGTCTCAGTTCCCGAAGCAAAGTTTGGGATTGGGCTAGTTGGTATTCCATTATTAAACTGCTCTGCGCAAAAAATTTGACACGGTACACATAGAAAAGACGAGGACCAGCGCTGGTCCTCGTCTTTTCTATGTGTACCGTGTCAAATTTTTGCGCTGAGCAGCCCGTTCCCGAGCCGGCGAGTGTAAAATATTCCGCACATCTTGTTCAATACCTCGTCGTAAAATCTCTCGAAAATGCACTGCTTTGAAGGCATAGCGACAGCTGACAACTGATCGAATGTTAGTGTGATGCAACTCTCAGTCTCGGTAGCGTATATAGGTAATCGACTGCCTTTCGTTTTGCTGCAGAAGAACGTGCTGTTGGGCGAGTTGGCTTGCTGAATGACATAATGCAGCGCTAAAAACACACACACCACAAAGTAAGGAACACAAACCGACGATGTCTTTCGTTTTGCTGTTCTATTTCTGGCGGCTCCTCCAAATTGGGCACTGGGCTTTCGCGAGACGCCGTGCGTTTTGGGGGGGATTTGCGCCTAAACCCCGAACATTATGGCTTTGAAATGTGGGGTGGAAATGCTGGGAACAAGCGCGGCACGGCACCTGGCGCAAGTTCCCACTTTCTACTTGGGATCAAAACTTCTTGTCCCGCAACGACACGACGATAGTGCTTTACAATATCGTCACTCTGAAAATGAACGTCACAGACCTTGCATTTCGCAGTAAGCTTTCCATCTTTGCGATGCAAAGCTTGAATGGCGTAGGGTCTTTTGCAGGTCCGAAGAAGTATCGTGAAGCGGAGTCGTCGTTGCGGTGTCTCTCGCAGCCCGGCGCAAAGCAAGTCGGCATACCGCACTGTGAATCTGTTCGCCCTCGTTACGCTTCGTACATCATGCACGTGTCTTCGTACAAGACGCTAAGCCTGGTCAAGAACAGTCGCAAAAATGACGAGCTAACAAAGCGCAGACGACGCTGTAACCCACGTGCGCTCGTACATCAGCGGCGCCGATCACAACAAGCGCCAGCCGCGGGAGCTAGACGTGACTGCAGTGCCACTAGTTCTCACGACCGCCACGCGGACCGCCTCTCCGGCGGAGCTTTTAAACTGAGTTTGTTCTAGTAACGTTGGTCAGTACTGGGACAAATATACTACTATAAGCTTTTAGTATGGCGGAGGGGATGCCATCTGGGCCACATGATAAGGATGGTTTTAAGCACTTAATGCATTCGCAGATAAGATTTTCATCCAGCGACAAAGCACTGGGTGAGCGAACTGCCTTAGGCGGTCTGATATCAGTGCTAGAGTCTGAGGCCTTATAAACGGATGAGAAATGTGCGGCAAAACAGTCAACGACGGCATGCACTTCTACCCCATTTGAGTCTAGTAGTCTGAAAGACTCTCCGCTTTTGCTGGACCGTTTACGTACATACTTCCAAAACTCAGCTGGCCTGTCAGAAGCGCTTTTTTCTAAGAATTCAATATACGAACTATGATCCCGTTTATATAGGCGTTTAGCGAGAGTTCGAAAAAAGCTGAACTCTTCCTTCCACTCGCTCGATGGAGAACATTTAGATTTCCTGTGTGCGCGATCTTTATGCTTCAGTGCACTGATAAGTTCAGATGAGAACCAGTGGGGATATTTACGTTGTTTATGTGTGTATTGGGGAATAAAATTACGCATGCTGCTCAGTACAAGCTCCGCAAACTGAGCAACCTGGTCATCAACATTTGGTTTGTCAGTAACCTGTGACCAGTCAACGGTGGACAAGTAATGATACAGGCCCGTGTAATCACCTCGCTTGAAAGCAAATCTTGGAGATCTGTTTACATAACTGCTGTAGCTCGTTGTTTTGGCTGATGCGGATAATCTTACGTTAAGTGGTGGGTGGAATTTGTCAGGACGTACAAGAGAGATGCTGGAGCGGGAAACTTCAAGGGGTTGATCGTTTGACACACACAGGTCTAAGACGTTGCCACTGGAATTGACGACTGAGTTATGTTGCAGTAGGGAATTAAACGCCAGAAAGTCCAAGAGCAGGCTGCACTTTTTCTCTATGAAATGATTGTAATGAGAAAAGGTAAGCGTACTCCAGTCAATTCCAGGTACATTGAAATCCCCAAGAACAATAATTCTGTGTCCACTATGAGGAGATATCACAAGTTCAATAGAAGACATCACATAATAATAATAATAATAATAATAATAATAATAATAATAATAATAATAATAATAATAATAATAATAATAATAATAATAATAATGACGATGATGATGATGATGAAGGCGGGAATGCACGCCTCTAATCATCATCATTCACTCCCTTTCTGGTCACGCGACCTGCGTGACTACTACTACTACTGTATACTATACTGCTGCTACTACTGTTACGACGACGGCTCAGGGCAGACTAAGACAGCTTCGCTGCAATTGAAGCTGATGGCTTTAATGGATGGCCGTTTAGGAGCAGCACCACTGAATGTAGTCTTTGGAAAAAGAAAAAAAAAAGCCGACATGCTGCCGAATTCACACGCAGTTTATTCACGTAAAACAAGAACAACCACATGTTCAGAATCTTGGCTGCATTCAAAAAGACGCCGACCACTACCGACCGTAACATTCGATAAACATGTGACGCAAGTTGCCGGATCCAAGCAAGAAAATCAAATTATATAAGGTTGTTCAATTAAATGCAGAATGTATCATATACACTGCATTATTACTATAGAGAACGGGCGTCTAGTGGTTTAAACTTCAGCAGTCTGGTGGGGTACGCCAATCGACTAAAAGACGAGTTAGGGCATAATACCAATGTACGGTGTCCGGAAGTCAGGATAACAATATTATCTACTTCGACAATCTACTATGCTGCGGTTCATTAAAGCATACGGTCACTATACTTAACGAGTAACAGCGCATAAAAAACGGTTCGCAGTCACTGAAACGTTTGTTACGTGTGAGAAAACCAGAGAGCAAGCACAATCATTATTACTGCGATTTTCTCGCCACAAGAGGAACAGCACGTTCCTATTCAGTCTAAGTTGTCATTCATCTCTGAAGGTCACCCTCTTCGACCTGGTTGCGTTCCGGGGCTGGGAAGGCGGGGTTGGCGGCGTGGGTGACGATGCTGATGCCTCAACGCGTGGCGGCATGTCTATCTCCCCAAAGTTGCACGCAGCGCATCGGTGCGTCGGGACGTAGTCTGAGACGGCCATCCGAGGAGCCTCAAAGACGCCATCTGCGCACTGTGGCCAGAAGCAGGAGACGAAAGCGCCCATGGCTCCTTCCTTGGGGTTGTCGAAGTACCACCGATCTCGCAGCCGGTTCGTAAAAATGATGCTGCTCGGGAGTCGATCTCACCGAACCAGTGAAGCTCGATGGCAAGTTGGAGAGCTGGTCCAAATTCACGTGTTCAGACTGGCGATCCGCGACGCCGTTACCTCGCACTCCTTTCGTACTGGGCAGGCTGCGAACGGGGAGCGACTTGGACGAACACAAGGCAGTCCCTATAGCTGAAACCACGACGTTCGATGAACGTTCTGCTTGGTGGCACGTGCACAGTCGTCTCACTAAGAGCACGTGCAGAGCCGACGACTTCTTTTGCTTCTTTGTCGTCGTTGCCAGGTTCTCAGCGGCCGAGAAAAGGAACCAAAGCAAAATGCCAAATAAAGAATAAGTGAAGCGTCGTGTACTTATTTTTTCTATGTGCCATTTTACACTGTTTTAATATATGTATACGACAATTATCTCACAGTCTTATGAAGTCATAATTGGTCGAAAGAAACAAAGCCTTTGCTACAAGCAAATTTCACAAGATGGAATTTAAAAAAGAAGGGACGCTGGTCTTCTTTTTCTTTAATTTGCCAACGTCGCTCGGCACGCGCTCGCCTCTCTCGCGAGGGGCTCGCGAGCCCCGCGTGCTCGGCGCTATGAAGCAGAAAGGCCGTTGAGGACGCCGGTGCCCAGGTGCTTCCGGCCACCTCACTCACCCGGAATCCCTAAAATTTTATTACAAATAAAGATTTTATCATCTTCATCATTATCATCAGAAAGTCACAATTGTCTGCCATTGTCGAAGCGTGCCGGATGTTCCGGCTTATCAAGAGCATTTGCTTTTTATATGCAAAGAACCTGGCTATCTATCTATCTATCTATCTATCTATCTATCTATCTATCTATCTATCTATCTATCTATCTATCTATCTATCTATCTATCTATCTATCTATCTATCTATCTATCTATCTATCTATCTATCTATCTATCTATCCATCTATCTATCTATCTATCTATCTATCTATCTATCTATCTATCTATCTATCTATCTATCTATCTATCTATCTATCTATCTATCTATCTATCTATCTATCTATCTATGTTAACATGCGAGCAAACCATCTATGTGTTAATGTACGGTGCAAACCGTCCATTAGGCGCAACGAAGAATCGGGCGCTCAATTAGCGGAAGATTTCAACGCGAAAATAAAAAAGGGAGGATGAATAGACGTTTATTGTTCGAAATGGTATCGCGGTGCTAGTCCCGCGTCTACCCTAGGTGGAAGGTCTCCTCATTCCAGGAACCCTCTGGCATTCGCTGCCTCTTTGGCCCTGGCGACGAGACGTCGTTGTTGGTCCAGGTCCTCTGAGGCGAGCTCAGCCTCCCACGTTTAAAAAAAAAAGGAAAAAAGAAACAAGGACGATTGCATACGGACACCCTCAAAAACAATTAATAATAATAAGTGCATCCCAGGGATGTCGCTCGTCTTCCTCATCGAAAGCCACCTTCCGGTTTTGTTCCGAACGCATGCGTCGTTCTAAGCGATATTAATTTTTATCTTGCTATTTCTTCGTTTCTTATTTTCAAATGCGAGACAACTTAACATTGTTTCCACGTGTATAACGACGCCAGCTTTAGCCCATATGTGCAATCGGTACTCACCTCCGGCGTGGTCTAGTGGCTAGGATACCTGGCTTTCACCCAGGAGGCCCGGGTTCGATTCCCGGCGTCGGAAGAATGCGGTCTCATGGTGTAACGGTTAGCACTCTGGACTCTGAATCCAGCGATCCGAGTTCAAATCTCGGTGAGACCTGTTTTTTTTTTCCTTAAACGTGGCGATCTATAGTATACGAATTAAGTTTTAAAACAGAAAATACCATGTAAATTACAGAAATTTTCTGTTAGCAGGAACAGAAGAGACATGTAAAATTACAAAAACGTAAAAACAGAAAACAGAAAGAGAATAGAAATTTTCTGGCAGGCCAGCTGCCAGACAATTTCTGTTTTTTTCAAGAAAATTTTTTTACAGTGTACATTTACAGCGCAAACGCAAAGACGCACCACAAAGAAAGAAACGACACACACAAGCGCTGACTATCAACACTCAGTTGATATCACTCAGTTGATATCAGTTGATAGTCAGCGCTTGTGTGTGTCTTTTCTTTCTTTGTGGTGCGTCTTTGCGTTTGCGCTGTAAATGTACTTCTAGGATTATGAACCAACTAGGCCCAAAAGAAGTTTTACTGAAATACACATTAGTGCGCGCATTCTCTTACACAGACGTAGTGGGTACACTGTTGTCATAAAAGTGCTGTTGAAGAGGGCGGAAACCTTTACCTTTACTATAGGTATGTCGAGTGTGTGTGTTTGTGCGTGTGTGTGAGACCGGGCGACTGAACATAATGACAAGCGAAACAGAGCACGATGAGGATGGGGCCGGATATCGCTATCGCGTTCAACTCTTAAAGGCGAAGCTTAAGCGTCCCCCAATTTTTGTTCCGAACGCATGTGCGGCTATACGCGATATTAATTTTTCTTGCTATTTCTTCGTTTCTTATTCTTAAATGCGAGACAGCCTAACATACATTGCTCTCCACGTGTATAACGACGCCAGTTTTAGCCCATATGTGCAATCGATGCTCATCTCCGGCGTGGTCTATTGGCTAGGATACCTGGCTCTCACCCAGGAGGCCCGGGTCCGATTCCCGGCGTCGGAAGAATGCGGTCTCATGGTGTAACGGTTAGCACTCTGGACTCTGAATCCAGCGATCCGAGTTCAAATCTCGGTGAGACCTGCTTTTTTTTTATAAGCGTGGCAATATAGTGGAATTAAGTTTTAATTTTCGTTAAATCGTTTTTCTTTCAACGAAAGAGGAATTCATGGACACGTCCACTTATTTTGTTGCCTTTTTTGTTTCTGCGAGTAATGCTAATTTCATATGTGAGGTTTGTACACCTAAGTCATTGTTATGCGGCAGCGCTACCAAGGTGACAAATGAATGATGCAGGAACGGCAAATTAGAGCAAAAGATAGAAAAGCGATCGGTGACGACGTCACAATTAAGCAACTCAACAGTCGTTGAATGAATCGAACATTCTTCATAGTGAACGTTGAAACAATCGTTCGCATCTCTTAAAAACGGGAGGGGATCAGGTAATACTCCCCTCTTGTCATATCAAGTGTTGGATGGACATGCATCACTCAGGGCGCATGCAGGGGTAGAGGGCACACCGTGCAGATGCTCTCCTCTTCCCCCTCCGAAATTTCTGTGTGCCATATAGGCTGGAAGGAAGGAATAACTTTTATTTTGAGAGAGAGAGAGAGAGCGCCGACGGCAGAGTCCGCCGAGGTGGGCGGCGCCCTATATAGTCTAGGATGCCGTCTGCCTGAGCCGACAACTTGGCCCTGTTCACGAGACATTGCACTTATTCCGATAAATTAAACGATGCGCTAGGACGCCCGTCCAGTATCCGACTACGAAGCCATCTCCCTGGACCCGCCCCCTCCGCTTATCTCCACTCAGAAAGAAAAGTAGATTTACACCAGCTGAGTGCAGGCCCGTAGCCAGGAATTTTTTTCGGGGGGGGGGGGGGGCACTTGCTGAGAACTTTGACTATTCGAGAAAAACACCTATTTTCGTTATTTATTTTTGGTAAAAACACCTACTTCACCAAAACACCTACTTCCCCTATACTTCATCCGGGACCCGGCACCTACTTCACTGGATGGCCCAGAGTTGGTGTCCCAGGCCCGAGGTGAGCAACGCAGACTCCCAGTGCGCGCGGAGGCGATCGCTGTTTGAGGCTGCATCAGTTATTGATTATTATATCTGGACTTTGCCATCGAATATGCTATAGGGTGGCTCTATAGAGTTGCAACGTCTGCAATCGCCTGTCGCGTATATATCTGGGTGTATTTGGTGCATGAGAGCTGGACTCGGATGAGATGAGTTTTTTAACTGCCGCCATTCGACAGACTATATTATGCTTAATTTTGGGTGAAACGGCAGGTATGTACGCCTCTAGTCTTTGGAAAAAAAAAAAAAACGCCAGGCCTGCGCTGAAACCGCAGCACAGTCAGAGCGAAAGCTGGAAGAGCGGCGTTTCAAGAGCCCGTTGTAAGTTCTCTTGGGGCTACAATACAAGTACACTAGAAAGGTACCCACTACGCCATAAATCAAATTTTCGTGAAGTTGGGAAGCGCCTACTAAGCAATTATTCGTCATTCTGCGGAGAAGCGAGGCACCAGCTACACGTCTGTAAGGGATTATGTGCACTTTTGTTGATGCGACGACTGATGACGATGAAGAATTACGGCTCAGCCCTTTGTAATGGGTTGGAAGCTTTAAACGGCCCACCAGTTATGTAATTTGCACTGGGTGACGCCCGGTCGCTATTTCCCTCTGCCGTCATGCTGTATAACATACGCTGAGGTGGGAGAGAGACGGGGGAGGGGTGCGAAGAACTTTACTGAGACCCCGAGAAAATGGATCATGCGCTTATGGGCTTCCTTGGCAACCAATACAAGTGCACTTGCGAGGAACCCACTACGCTATAAATCATTGTAATTTTTGAGAAGTAGGGCAGCAGGCACTGTGCCATTTTTCGTCATTCTACGGAGAGCCGTGCTATCTGCTAAACGCATGCAAGGCATTATGCGCACTTTGTTGATGCTGTGCCTGATGACGACGAAGAATTATGGCAGAGACCTTTGTAATGGGTTGGAAGCAATCAACAACCTACTCGTTGCGCAATTCGCATTGTGTGACGCCTGGTTATAGAATTCGCGTTGTGCGACGCTTGGTGCTTATTTTACTCTTCTACCACGCTATATTGCATATGCTGATGTGGTACGTTCCCGACACGAAGCCTGTATAGGACCTTTTTGCAAAGCAGTTTCAACCACCGGCATGGCTCAGAGGTTGAATACTGGGCTCACACGCAGAGGGCCCAGGTTCGAACCTCGTTCCATCCTAGAATTTCTTCTTATTTTGTTTTTTTTCTTATTTTGAGCGATACTGGTTACGGACACCGGCGGCGGCGGCGGCGGCGGCGGCGGACAACTACGGCGCCAAAAACGGCCGGTGAAATGATCTCATAACAGCTTTCGCTGTAATAAAGCCGACATGCTGCCGAACTTACTCGCCATCTATTCACGTAAAACAAAAGCAAACCACAGGTTGAGAACGCTGGCTGCATTCAGAAAGGACGATGACCACTACTGCTGATTACATAACGTTCGATGAACGAATCACGACAATTCGCCTGACACCAGCAAGAAAATCAAAGCGTATAAGACCGTTTAAGTAAGTGTAGAATGCAGTATACGCACTACACTATTGCTGTAAAGAACGGACTTGGAGGGGTTTAAATTGTTTAAACTTCAGCAGTCGTCTGGGGGATGCCAATGGAGTAAAAAATCAGTTAGGGTATAATACCAAAGTACGCGTCCGGAGGTGAGTATTTTCTTTATCGACGACCGACTTCTGCGGTTCAGTAAAGCACCCGGTCATTATACGTAACGAGCAACAGCGCAGAAAATCAGGTTGGCAGTCACTGAAAGGACTCGTATGAGCAAACCAGAGTGCAAGAACTATCATTATTGCTGCGATTTTCTCGCCACAAGAGTAACAGCACGTTGCTATTCAGTCCAAGTTGTCATTCATGGCTGAAGGTCACCCTCGTCGACCTGGTGGCGTACCGGGACTGGGGAGGCGGGGTTGGCGGCATGAGTGACGACGCGGATTGCTCCACACGTGGCGGCATGTCGATCTCCCCAAAGTTGCACGCAGCGCATCGGTGCGTCGGGACGTAGTCTGAGACGGGCATCCGAGGACCCTCAGACACGCCATCTGCGCACTGGGGCCAGAAGCAGGAGATGAAAGCGCCCATGGCTCCTTCCTTGGCGGTGTCAAACGCACCAAAGGTCTCGCATGCAGCCGGTTCGTGCAAATGATGCTGTTTGGCCGTCGAACTCACCCAACGAGTGAAGATTGATGGCAAGTTGGAGAGCTCGTCCAACTTCACCTGTTCACACTGGTGGTCCACGATTCCGTTGCCTCGCACTCCTTTCGTACTGGGCAGGTTGCGAACGGCGAGCGACTTGGACGAACACAAGGCAGTCCCTAGCTGAAACCACGACGTTCGATGAACGATCTTCTTAGTGGCGCGTGCAGAGTCCTCTCACTAAGAGCACGTGGCAGAGCCGACGATTTCTTTTGCTTCTTCGTCTTCGCCGCCAGGTTTTCAGCGCCGAAAAAAGCAACCAAAGCAAAGTGCCAAATAAAGAATAAGTGAAGCGTTGTGTATTTTCTTTGCTATACGCCCTTTTACACTGTTTTAATATATGCATACGACAATCGCCTCCAGGTTTATGAAGTCATATAATTGGTAAAAGTAAATGTGGCTCGATGAATTTTTTTTTATGTGACGCCAGTCTTCTTTTTCTTTCATTGCCAACGTCGCATAGCACGCGCACGTCTCTCGCGCTCGGTGCTCGCGAGGTTCGCGCTCGGCGCAATCAAACAGAAAAGCGGCTGAGGCTGCAGGCGGCCAGGGGCTTCTGGCCATCAAAGTCAGCAGGTATTCCTAAAATTTTATTACAAGTAAAGATGTTATCATCATCATCATTACCAACACACAGTTGCATTTGTCGTTGTCGAAGCGTGCCAGATGCTCCGTCGTATCGGGAGCATTTTAAGCCAACCTGGGGGTCTGCGTTTTGCTGACTGTGGCTGCTACTGCTGTTCCCTCACGGAATAGCTCCCGCTCAACTGCTAGGGTGCTTTGCGTGTACAGCGTAAGTTTTTAAATGTCATGCATTTTTGGCGAACCTATCTATCTATCTATCTATCTATCTATCTATCTATCTATCTATCTATCTATCTATCTATCTATCTATCTATCTATCTATCTATCTATCTATCTATCTATCTATCTATCTATCTATCTATCTATCTATCTATCTATCTATCTATCTATCTATCTATCTATCTCTTCATTTTGCGTCGTCCTGATGCTGTCGTGGTCTTGCCTTTACTATTGCATTGACTGGGTATACATATATGAGAATGTGCATGGAATGATATATATGCATATCACAGACGAACGGTACGCCATGAAATGAATGATGCAGCATGTATATGATATTTTTCAAGACATGAATCACATAAAAATGGGTACATAAAAATGGGCATATGGGTACCTCATGAGGTTGTCATAATAGTTTTACCTGGTTTTACTAAAGGGATCCTCAAAGTGTTTTGACGATCGTGTATGAACCCATTGAATGCATATCGTAACTCCTTTTATTAAATGCCTTTGTAAAAAGGTTTTAAATACGGCGGCGGCTGCATTTTCGGTGGAGGCGAAAATGCTTGAGGCCCCTGTACTTAGATTTAGGTGCACGTTATATGATCCCTGGTAGTCAAAATTTCCGGAGCCCTCCGCTACAGCGCTCCTCATAATCATATTGTGGTTTTGGGGCGTTAAACCCCAACAATTATTATAATATTAAAAGGTTTTAAATACGTGAATTGCTGAAGACCGCAGCCCGTACTGCCTTCAAGGCGTGGTGAGGGCAAGCGACGTCACTGTGGCTGCCACAGTGACGTCATGGGTAATTATTCCAATTTTATTGTGAAAAGTATTGTTTTAATAGTCCAAAGACTTATACAATTCATGTTGTGGGAAGGAAGGAAAGAACAGGAGAGAGGCAGGGACGTTAACCATTCTAGAAGGACCGGTACGCCACCCTACACTGCGGATAGGGATGGGGGAGTTGGGAATCGATGTTATGCGAAGCAGTCTGCGGGGAGCCGGCTAAAGCCGCATGCTAGTTTTGGAAGGCGTGACTTAACAGCCCGCTCAAGCCACCGTTGTCACATTCCGCATTGTAACGCTTTCTTCAGCTTCAAGCAATGCGGTATAGCCCCTCCCTGCCGACTGCTTCGCACAGCAGTGCTTCCGCGATGGCTTGGCATATATGCCAGAATTTTTTCTCCTCCGCGCAACTGCACACGTATACCGGTTGTTTCACGTAGCTCGAAGCAAACTTTAGTGAAGTTGCGGCATTCCTTTTGTGAAAGTGTTATCAAAGTCGTTACTCGCAGTCGTCTCGAGTTACTCATATGATTTTTCAAAGTTTGATTAGTTAGCTAAACAGTTACGTCTAATTACTGAAAGTTTTGTGTTTATTTAGGCACAGCATGAAGTTGCGCCTGCAAAGTTATTTGAGGTCGTGCTCGGACACAACATGTAAGGTTGGTTTCATGATCCTTGCCTCTTGCGTGTTATTTTCCTTTGCAATATCATCAACGTACTGATGGCACTGTAAATTTCGCGCACCAGAAGTACCATTCAGTCACTAGCATTGGTGGTTGTTTGGCTTATGGGGTTCATTGTCCTAAAGCAACCAAGGCTATGAGAGACGCTGGAGTAAAGGGCTCCGGGTAATCTCGGCCACCTGGGGTTTCACACTGTATAAACGGGCCTCTTGCATTTCGCCTCCATCGAAATGCGACCGCCGCGGCCGGGATCAAACCCGCGTCCTTCGGGTAAGCAGCCAAGCACAATAACCACTGTGCCACCCCGGCGGACGCACTTGCATTGACGGGAAGCGCCTTCCACAGTTCCTTAGAGGCATTGCCGACCATGGTCATTCCATTTCTAGATTACACAGTACGCTAATATATGGATAAGTAGAGCCCACCTCTTCTCCTAACTTTTCAGTTCCTCCCAGCTTCCTTTTTTTACCTGGTGTGCTTCAACTATTAGCTATAAAACTACTATGCGCTCTAAAATTACGGCCTTTATTTTGGCACTAATATTGAGTTTGATTTTAACACGAAAGTGTTTTATGCCGGGGTCCACCAAGACTTCACTGACGTATTTCCGTCACGGATATGACGTTCTTAAAATGTACACGAACATAATACAAAGAAAAAAACCAGAAGAAAAAGTTCCACAAACATGGAAAATTTGGGAATCGAACCCACGACCTCTCGGTCCGCGACGATAGATCGCCGAGCGCTTAACCCATTGCGCCACAAACGCATTTGCAGAGAGCTACACAGACGCGTCTTATATATTTAACACTCCTCCGTGTACCTGCGCTCTTGCTCGGGGCGGTGCCGCCGCCTACGAGCCGAAAAGAGAAGTACTGCATTATGACACTAACGCGCACCGACAGTGAACGCTTCGGTGGTCTCAGAATATGACGCCTCGATGCAAGCATTCGAAGGAACGCAGGCATCAAGAAGCACTACCAACGCCACCTAGGTGGCGTTCGCCCTACTCAGCACAGCAGAGCGTGGCCTCCGCAATGAGCTCTGAAAATGTGTCTGAAGTTGATCGCGGAGGCTGCAATTGCGACGCGCTATACGCGCTGATTTGACTCGGTGACGATTCAGTTACGTGCTTTGTCTTTCGCGTTGTATTAGTGTGTCAGTTACGTGCTTCGTCTTTCGCGTTGTGCTAGCGTGTGCAGCGTAGTGCAGCTTACATATGCACCAACGGTGTTTCTCCGCTGTCTACTGATACGAGTGTGATAGCACCGACTACGAGAACTGCGGCGTTAAGCGCCGTCGAAATACAACGACGTCGGCGAGCTAACGTCGCGCAAGTTAGTTTGGTGCAGCGATGGACACGCCAGGGGTGACCGGGAGGTCTTCGCGCGTTCACGGCTCAAGCTGAGAACTCTGCCTCTCGCTTTCCAGAAGTTGACCGCATCGCGACCCAACTGGCTGCCATACACACACCGAACCAAGACCGAAATGATCGTACCTTCGTCGAAGCGACCCGCCAGCGGGACGCCGCTCGACAATACGACGCCGGATGCCCAGCACACCCACAGGATGGTCCACGACCCGCAAATCATGCACCCTTCGCTGCAGCGGACCGCGAGTTCACCAAACGATTCAGTGACAACCCGTTCGGTTTCGCCTGCACGGTTTGCGAACGCTTGTGGTTCACGTGTGATTTGCGCGATGCTCCGGTGCGTGCAATGCAGTGTCTCCGGACAATGTATCCCGTTCGCGAGTCTTTCCAAGACTTCCGCTTATGTGCCAACTGTTTCACTTTCGTGTTCTATACCGATTCCTATATCAGAGGGATCAACCACATTTTTTTTAGTCGCACTGGCATATCGTCGACATGCGTTTACCTTGTCTAGCCATATCACCACTATCTTGTTTCATCGTTCAACGTGTTTGTGTTTTTATTATTGTCGTATTTTTTTGTTTGCACTTATCTTGTGTTCTTACATCCTTACCCTCTGTATTGCGTAAAGCCTGCGGCTAATAAGATGAAAAAAGACAGCGAAGAACGTGTCAGAAGTTCGTGTAATGCCACTGCTTTTGCTGCGCCTGTTGGCCATATGTATCACGCAGCCTCTACAGAGGCACCCTCATCCCCTGGAGTTGCCATTGCAGGGCGCCTCACGAAGGAGAGCGTTGGTGCATGCGAAAGATATCCAACGGAATCATCACAGACGTTATTAACGCTCAGATGTCTTGTCCGGATGTTTAGATATATTGTCAGTTCATTGCCAGTCAAGCAGACAGCTGGCCGTCTTAGAGAGACAACATTGACGCAAAAGCGCTTTCGAATCTCTCTCTCTCTACGTGCCCGCGTGCGTGCGTGCGTGCGTGCATAGCACGACTTTCGAATTCCTTAAGGTCAATAGGCAACGTGGTGGCAGAATGTCCCTTATTCCTGGGTTTGACTGAGAAGGGCACTGCCCTCGTATTTCGTGGCAATCAGGAGAGCGTTATGTCTGATGTGTAGTGTGATGTAAGTGCACGGCTTCATGTGGTCAGTTGGTCTAATTGCCGCGCCATACAAGCGTTATGTATATGTTTTCCCGGTCAAGTCTGAGACTGATTTAACAGTTCTTAGGAATGAGCACAGTGTATGAGACATACGCGGACAACGATATCAACTGCGTGGTTTAATTACCAACACTTGACATTCAATGCAAAGCTCGAAAGAAACGGGCATCTCTAGAATATGCGCTGTGAGTCTGGAAAGCCGCACCGCATATGCTGCTAGCTTTCTTTTTCTCTCTCTCCATCTCTCTCTTTTTAAAGCTCGAGGTGAGTTTCTTTAACGCGTAAGCCAAACAAGCTTGCGAGCGCAAACTCGCACAGCTTGGGACAAAATATTTTGTAATGTTTTGTTGTGAGTGTGTTTTGGAAGCCTCGAGCTGTGGTGGGTAGGCCTGTCACGTTGCCTTTTATCAAGAACGAAGGATCGCGGATATGTCGTGTACACACCGCTGAAGTGTGACACACTCCTTAGGCTAGCGTTGTACAATTTTTGCAAGTTGTATCACCCTTGGCGAAGCCCTTTCTTAGCAAGTGTATTGGCGTTCTTTGCTAAGTTTCTCAATAGCGACACCTGCCTCCTACCGGCGCCTCGTGCCCCTCGAAGCCGGTATTGTGAGTCCAGCGACGTGCTGAGGTTGTCATTGTTGGCGGAAATTCGCAACGCGTGAGCAGTGACAAACGCGCCGGCCCAAGAGATGATAGATAATAATCTTTAATGGAAATCCCGGAGAGGATAGCCTGGTTTGCCGCCTGCCCAAGAGATGATTCGCTGCGTATCTGAAGGACATAATCTGACAGTAAAGATGTTAGCGAGTGCTCTGCGCGTTTCATACTCAGTGCATCTTTGATGTCTTTATACCTGTCCACAGTAGGGTGCTACACACGCTTCAGTAAATTAAGGAGACGTGCTTGAAGTAACAATATTGTTAAATTTTATTTTTCTTCGTTTTTACAAGGCAAAAAACACGCAAGAACATGTGGCAACAATGATTTGTGGGGCGGCAGTATGAGCCATATTCTTGGGATATGTCCTATGTACAAACATGCGTATGCGTAGAGAAACAGCGGCTGAAGCGTTCGTTGTGAGTTTTCGAGCATTTTCTGCGGCTGAGTCGTACGTAGTGCGCTCTTGATGTGCGTGACACAAGACTGGTGATGCCGCGTTTAGTGAAAGAAAAAAAAATCGGTAGGAAATACTCGGGATGAATATAAGTGCAGCACGCGCTGTCTGTGTGCTGCAATCTAAGTATATGTTGATTATGAGATGTCACGAATAACGAAAGCTGTAGTTTTCTAATGCAACCGCTTCTGAGATCGTTACCTCTTTTCTATAAAAACCGCACACGTGCCACATGCAGTGCCACAAAGCTAGCATGTCAGCATACACTTGCACATTGCTCGGGATTCTATTAGGTGACAGCTAACATTCCTATACTTATATGAACTAATAACCGCGGAAAAAAAGAAATAAAAATGTAACAAAACTTTGTCAACAATGGCCTTGTATGTGAACGGGCCAACACAGAAAACCAACAACACGAAATCCAGACCCGCGCATTGGCGCTGTATTACAGCTCTTCAAGCACTTCCGCTTTTTTTTTTTCGTCTTGAAAGAACGGTGCGCTCCTCGGAGACATCGCGCCACACTGATTCGAAAGCTTGCTGAACAGTTGTCTGACAAAATCTAGCGGCGCATTGAGGACGCGACGCTTGTTGGAGCGCGTGATAAAAAAATCTGTTACTGAAGGGCGATCAACGGCACGCGTCGCATAACGCTTCAGCTCTTTGTTTTATCTGCTATGCCGCGCTCTCTTGCGGAGACTGAGCCACTGAGCCTGCAGTTGCGTGTGCCAAGTCACAGTGACAAATTCTTTGGGCTGCGCACATTATCTCTCCGGATGACGCGTGAACAGTGGGTTGCGTATTGTGAGCGACCGTTGCTCTAAAACAATCCTCCTATGATGCTGCTGCTCATAGGTGTCGCTACGAATATTTATTTTTGTCTTCTGTCACAAGAAGCACAGCTTATTCTGTCACTAAAGTGTGAGGAAGGAACCTCTAAGAAGAACGTATAGGAAATGAAAGTCGCGTTCAATAAGTTAAGTGCTTACGTTATATAGTATTTCGAGAATGCGTTTGGGTAGCTCTATCGCCGTCTTATAGGCTCAAGGTTCCAGATACCAGGATGATCATTAGTACCTTACGTGCTTTAAGTAATGATGCTCGAGCAATGTCAGTGCTGTACGGACTACATCAGTTAAGTTGAAATGCGCTGCACTAACCTTCTCTCCGCCTCAGAGCACGCTTACTTCTGACGTCCGTGCGAATTGTGGTGCCCTCTTCATCTTATAAACTTCGAATTTCACTCCACAACCAGGCCATATCTGCTACGCGCGCTCCGTAGCATTGGTTTTACTGTAGTGATCTACCAACAGTTGCGAAAGGTTCCTTCGGGAGTCGCTTACGAAGGCACGCTTGTATGAATATATCGCGCCTCTTTTAAAACCTAGCTGAGTGGTGACAGCGCTAATCCTTGTGAACAAAACCTCTTGCACGTAGAGAAATTCCATCCACTGTCCCGCTTTAGATAGTCTACGTCATTGGTTCTCATATGGGGATACACGGACCCCACGGAGTCCGCGAAGCCATTTTGGGGGGTCCACGAAACCTATCTTTTAAAAAATTAAAAAAATAATAAAAGCGTTTTTTTTTTTTTTTTTTGAGGCGCACTACGTCCCCTAACAGAAGCCCCTTCTGATTTTTTTTATATGCTTCGCCGCATAACAGTTTTGCACTGCGGCAGAGCTGACTTATGGTTCCCCTTCTTCATGAGATGGCTGTAAAGCTTTTGTTGCAGTTTTCTGCAACATATGCACGCGAGCATACTTTTTCTAGGCTTGCATATTTGAAGAGCAAACATAGCTGGAAACCGGTTGAATGTAGCTGCAGACCGCACAACAAGCTGTTGAGATCGCATTGGCGTGGCACTTTTGTTTGACCATTCTTTGCCAGAGAGAAATAAAAGGCACGTACTCCACGCGGCATGTTGCGTTAATTTATGACCCCCACCCCTTTTCTCTCAATGCAAGAGGTCCCTCATCCCTTACACCGGTTCACAAGGTGTCTCCGAAACATCCATGGCTGAGAACCCTGGTCTACGTGATTTTAAACGTACGGTTTGACAAATGCTGCGGGTGCGAATATCATGAACATGGTGAGTAAAGGAAACGCGTATGACACAAACTTTCTTAGCTTGCGCTTAACATAACATATTAGTATTGGTTTTTATCGTATAGGCGCTATATACTATAAATTGCTATGGAGTCGTGCGCGAAATATACAACACTATACACGATAAATACAAGCTCGTCTTCACTGTCTTGTTCTTTTATCTATTTGTGACAGCGCGAGCTCTATCCAACACTCTGGCCTTACAATACCCGCCGGCGATAGCGTAGTTTGACTAAAAAAATGCCTACACTCTCTTCAAATGCCAAGCCTTGTTTGTATCCACTTTGCATATAAGGCGCTTACGTCCGAAACAAGAACATTTTTGTTTGAACAAAAACCAACGGGCTGCGTGAAAGTGCTCAATTTGGCGAAAATGCGGGAAAAAATAAAAGCTGAGAAAATGAGAAGTCAAACGGAAGTCACCCATTCTCTGCTCACTTCGAGAAGAGGGACTTCAAGAGAAAAAAGAAAGTAAAAAAAGCAATAAACGGTAAGAAAGAAACGCCCTGCAGCACCTCTGTTTCGGCACGTGCACCAACACATACAAAAATGTATGTAGATTCAGACAATCTATAGACTGTATAAATCCATTTTTAGATAGTCTATAGGCTGTCTAAATCCGTTTTTGTAAGGGTAGAACAACCTCAGTTTAGCAACAATAATACCATGCGCCACATTTCTCTGGGCGAATATGCAAAAGTCACGGAACTTACTCACCCCTGAAAAGGAAGTCGAGCTGTTTTAAGGCTATCTTTCCCACTACGAGCTAAATTGCAGCATAGTTATACTAAGCTTTCAGCAACTTCATGCATCGCTCAAGATCAGTGATGTATCGTAAAAAGAAAAAGAAAGGCGGGTACACCTGCTGGAATGAACACACGACTCAATAGGCGTTATCTGAAGCACATAGGCCTTTTAAACGTAGGAGTTCCTATCTGCTATTCTAGAACGTCAACTTCTGGTTTCGCACGACGATCGCGCCCAACACGGCAGGCCTCTAAGCGAGACGGTATGACTTAAGCAGTGTTTTTGTTCTGCTCAGGCGACATGAACTATGCCTTTTACAAGCTCGCTCATTCAGATACCCTTGTCAAAGATACTGACCTATAGCGTGTCTAAAGTTAGCTTCCAAAGAGTGGGAGTGTCCACAAACTCGCAACAGACAAATGGCTCATCCTCCACTCTGAGCACACAGGTATAATGCCCGGACAAGTCTATATGTCGGCACGAGCCGCGCGCAGTTCTGCTAGCTCGTCGCGTACCGCTAAACAGTCATGCCTCGCTTGAGTTACAAGTGCGCGGATGCATCCCACTTGTGCTCTGGCCCAGAAATCGTCGGAGCAAGAACAAGCGGTGGCATCACGGCAGATCTCTCGCGGCCTTCGAGTCTGTTCCGGCGACCACCGCGACATTTAAGCGGGGGCGACGTCGTGCGCCACCGTCAATAGAGTGTGGATCCACCGCCGGACACTCGGGAGTTGTCCAGGTCCGAGCTGGCGCGGAAGCTCTGGCTCTTCTTCTGATTGTAGAGCACCACGAGGAGCACGATGAGGGCGAGCGCGAGCGCGATGGCCACGGCCACCATGGTCCATGCCAGGGTCCGGTACAGGGGTTCCACGTAGCCAGGCGGGGTGACCAGGGCGCCCGAGCGCGTGCCGTCGTCTTCGCTGCCCCGCTGGCCCAACAGCGCGGGCGAGATTCCCGACCAGAAGCGCGTCGCCTCGACCCGGTACTCGGTACCGGGCTGCAGCGAACGGCCGATGCGGTATGACGACACGTTGCTAGGCGAAGCGCGGGGCCAGGCAGGGTACTCGAAGTTCGGGTACTGCGGCGCCATTCTGGGCGGAAAGGCAACGTGAAAGTACCGAGTAAATATACAGTACACATAGCTAGAGTTGGGTCAAAGTAAAGTTTGCATGTTCTGTAAGTTAGTTCGAAACAAAAAAGACCTGCCGTTTGTCGGCATTCACCGATATCCTGTTTGAAAAAAAAAAAAAAAGATTGTTTCATAGACGATTTAAGGACTAACGCTTCAATACAGTGTGTTCTATGCAGTACACGCCATGGACAATATGACTCCGATGCACGACATAGTTTCTGAACAATCACAGAACAGTAGTCCACAAGCTTGGCGTATACAGTCAATGACATTGATGTTTCAACTTGTAGAAATGATGTGTCGCAGATGTCCGAACGGGTACAACGGATCTGTGACAGATGTGCATTACATGCTCTTGACGTAAGTGTCACACGTGACATTTTCATTGTTTGCTCTGGCTACGAAAAATGTGAGAGGCATCGATACTAGGGCCAACAATTTGTGTGCAAGTATGAGGAACGAACCATCAACCGTGCACATTTCCATCTGAAGAGAGGACCCCGTCATATTATCCTTAGCTGCGAAACGCTTTGCTAGCTTTTTCTTTTCTCTCCTTTCAGTCAGTTGTTTCCATAAGTTTGAGTGGAGGTGAGGTGGGGGGGGGGGGACATTTGTTCGAAAGCGAGCGAAAAATATGTTGTGGTCTGTGGCGACGACAATACAGTGCAGGTTTAATGGGTCATATTTTACAGACGCGCGCGTATGCTAGAAAGTGGTCATCACGCCGATTTCAAACACGCAGATAGTTAACGGGCCCTGCACATAACTGTGCAAGTTTCGAGCTTAACTTAATCTTTAGCGAGTGTATAACGTTACGGACTACGGGTTTTCTACACTGGCCAGTTCACCGTTACCTTGGCAATGCGCAGAGAGAATCCGGTGCTGTAACACATCGCTGCAGTGCTCATACTGCTGAGTGCCGCCGTATTCCGGCTCAATATGGTAGTATTCTGCACCCGTGTACCAGTCATAATTAATATGCTGAGCTGCAGACGCGGTACCATCCAGGCCGGGTGTGCCCATTTCGCTGATTACACCCTCAAGCTGTTACTTCGTGGAAAGCAGAAAAATCTGGTATTAATCTTGCTTTCAACAAGTCGTGCTCTGCAAAGTAAATTGAGCAGAATCTTTTCTACGACGTCCTACGTCTGGATATGGATAATCTCTTCTAATGATATATAATTTGCATGCAGTGTTTACCCGCTCTTGGCGAAGTCTGTCCAGAGGTTGATGATCCTGCTGCTGACGAGCGAGTCGAGGCTGGACAGTGGCCGCAGTCCGTCGGCCGTCACGTCGAATAGATAGATCAGCTCATCGCCGTTGGAGACACCTGTGAGCATGAAAGTGAGCATTGCTCTACGTTCGTTTCCCCTCTTATTTTATGTCTTTTTGAAGGAGTAGTACCTAAGCGCTTGTAACTTCCACTTGTAAACAATAACAAAATCAGCCCGTGCGCCTTCATGTGATAGAGAAGCGCGTAATTTTTTTATTTAAATTCATTATGCCTATATACGTAAGAAGGCTTCAAGCAAATGTTTGAACTTATACTAGCGTACAGATTGCAGATCACTGAGTGTTTTAAAACACTCCGCCAATCTCACGGTCGTTTCAATATTTTCAACAGGGTGCTTCGCAATGTAATCATTACGTCGTATATATATCATTGTCAATCATGTACGACGTGCGTCTTTCTTCTTTTTTTTTATTGCTCCGCAGACACCCAGTGCATCTTGACTTGACAGGTCTTCACAAGCATGTGTGTAACCATGGCTCATTTTGCCAACATTGCCTAGAGACGCTAAATATCGTGTTTAACGTATGTGGGCGTGTTGGCGCTGCCGTATAACAAAAACATTCACGTGCTTTGAGGACTTTAGCACACGGGCTAGGCGACCAGAAGACAGTTGTAAACCGAACAGGCTAAACTAAAAGGAATGGGAAAGGACGGAAATAAACAACAGACGCAATCACGATAACACTGTTCATTGCGCCCACGTGCGGTCCGTGCGCGCCATGTCTGCGCAATTAATGAATTTTGGGAGCACATACGCACCGAGATCGTAGGACTGCCTCTGGAAACCGAGTCGGGCATCCAGCAGGCTAGTGTCGCCCCGGTACTCGAACACGTACATGTAGGTAGGCGCCTCGAAGCGCGAATACTTGGCCAGTGTCAGCTGGTTCGGCGCCACGAACATTGCATCCGTCGACATCTGCGCGGAAAGCAGGCAAACACTGTAAATACAGTACAAAATACAATGGGCGCAGAACACGTTACACGCAGAACGGGCTATGATATGATGATTACATATAGAAGTTTCAGCTTTTGTTGGTTCAGTCGGTTTTATTTCAAAGAACGAACGACGTTGTCCTTGAGCCAAAGTTTTGTTTGCAGTTATCCGCGACGCAGGGGCGCCGATGTCGCCATGGGACATGCCGCCGCTTGAAGGCGATGTGGTACATGTGGCACGTGGTACTGGAGGTAGCGTACAAAACCGATCAAGAAACCATAAAATTAGGACAAGGTGTTCGTACCGCAGTTTCTTCCCTGAGCCCTGCCAAAGTGAAGGAAAGTAATAAATAATTGTGAGAGAAATCGCTGGAGGAAATGTCGATCCATAGATGCCCATAACCGTATTTCTTTGGAAATTACGCGTAAGAGTAACAAACATGTTTTATGAGGGAACTGGCTGTCATTGCGTTCAAAAACTACAAGCGGTGCTAGTGGATAGGTATGAGCGACAAGTGCATTTCTATCGAATTCCCAGGTTCAATTCTGCGTAACGACGGACCACTCTCTGTGGCAACAGAGGGTGAGCTGCGGAGACAAAGCGCGCGCAGGTAAGATCACTCCTAAATAACAGTCTCGCAATGCGTTTTCGGCCGCCTTAATCGAGGCTGGGGAAACGAAGGTACAAACAACTGCTTTACACTGAAAGTATAAACAAACTAAACCACCGGGTTGTCAGTCTGACTTTATGGTTTTCTTTTGTGTGTTTGGGCAAATGCGAAACGATGTATTGCACCTGCAAGTTTTACAGAATCAGTACCTGCTCGAAGACGCCAAAGGAATTGTCAAACGCTGCCTGAATACTTGGCGCAGTAACACATGTACAGCGACGGGCAAGATTCGTCGGCTAGCACAAAAACGAGCTTACATTGACCTAGTGCAATACGGTCGGCTTTACAAACGAGTGTATTTATTGCTTGGATCCGCCTTTCCGAGTTTAAAGGGGTCATGAAGCACCCCTTGGGCTTGTTGAAAAAAAAAAACAGCCTGCTTAAAGCTGACACGGCTATGAACTGCTCAGCCAAATATTGCAGTCGTGCGCGCCGCGTAAAGGCTACAAGCGGAACGCGAAGTTGCTGTTTTCTCAGGCGCCCTCTTTTCAAACAGAGGCCGGTTCTCACTCTCGTCGGTGGGCGGGGCGTCTGCCGATTGACGTCGCGATCTGCATCGCCACGTCGCAAAAGACATAGCATCTTCATTGGCCGATAGCCGACATAAATCGAGAGCAGCGTTCGGATCAGATGCAATTCTTGCCACGGGGTGCCGCCACTTGCCGGCGCGGCACTCCTCAGTACACGGTAGCCGCACTCGCGCACGCGAATCACAGCGGGAGAGCGCGATCGCGTTTCATGACGCGCGCTGATGTAACTTCTTTCCCCCGTGTCATCCCTCCCTCTGTAGCTTCCAGTGCGCTCGTCGGCACGAGAAAAGAGAGAAAGCGCTGAGAGCGTGCGCCAAACCCCCGTAACTCCGCTCATTCTTGACGGATTCGAGAAATTTTTGCGGCAATCGATTCGGGAGGTAGTAAACTCCGATACTGAGGTCATTAGATCATTACATGGAAAAGTGGTTCATGACCCCTTTAACCAAAGGCTAAATAGTGAACACCGTTACGTCGCCTGTAGCTCGAAATGGCGTTCGAAACTTCATACCCATTACTCATTGCATTGGGCGATGGTCCCGAACATGGTATTTGCAGCTGTAAAGAGAGGATCGAGCTCCTGTTGTTTGTGTACTTTCACTTCAGTGCACAATGAATAGCGCTGTCCAGCGCTTAACAAATGAGACAAGTGTGATGCAGCATGAACTCGAACAGCTGCACGAGGAAAGAGACACATTAGTGATTCTCGACCCTCGGTCACACCAATGTCGGCTCCAGAAGACACTGCTGCGCGTGTCTCTGTGTGCGTGCGCTCAATATTAGATTAATTGTTGAACATCGACCAGCAGACCAGCAGATGTGTGTGCAAAAGGGAACACGTGAGAAAGTGTCATTTCAATGACAGCGCGCCTTCAGGCGTAGACGAAGAAGAAATTACTAGGACCTCGCATCCGGTTGCGAAAACGATAATCAGCAACCACCTAGCCCACCAATACCCACTGAACATGAGTCAGATAATGAAACGAAAACAGGACAACGTAAATGGAAAGGAAAATGGCGACACTTGAAAACAACAAGCTTGTTCCATAAGGCAGTGCATGAACTTCAGAATTGTCCATTAACTCTAGAGAAACTAACTGGTTACGCGAAACAAGAGCTGCCACTACTCCATCGCGCCAAGAGCGAAATAAATAAATAAATAAATAAATAAATAAATAAATAAATAAATAAATAAATAAATAAATAAAATGTCGCTCTATCCAGCAAAACTAAGCACATAGCGATGCCTGTCCTTGCTTTCAAGTGTAGTATTTTCTGTGCATTACATTAATGAATCACATAAACCACAGACGACACCACGCATACTACACACAATGTCCGTGGAATCGTCCACAAATTTCTCAAACCTTGCGCATGCGTTGGCTGCGGTAAAATACGAATGGCGCACGAATATAAGTCTCACCGCACTCACAATGTTCAAAACCGACGTGACCGCTTTGTTGCTGCTTCGCGTTCTCTAATTGCGCCGTCTTCCCGTCATTTGCGCAGCGTTTCAATGAGACATTCGCGACATAACATCATTTTCCGCGGCTACTCGCACGGCCTTTCCTTCTTCGAGTGCACGATATCCGGGATGTTCGCACCGTCGGCGTTGAACGGAAAGCTTGCTTCGCGCTATCCACTGTCGCCTTTGTGCTTGTAGTGCCGGACATATTCAGCGGGTAGCGGGCGTTTATGGACATATTCAGCGGCTAAAGTCTCGCAGGCGCCGTTCCTTCGGAAGCCGCGGTCGCTCATTTTGCGCGGCGCAAGGCTATGCTTCACGGCTATATGTTACAGGGTGTTTCAAGAAATGTGTCCAACCTTCGCAAAAAATCAGGAAAATGCGATATTTGCTCGGGGCTTTCACAATTGCTTTTTCTGTAGCGGCAGGAATCTTAAGGTAGTTAAGGACATCATTTAGGACAGTAATTAAGAAAGTTACATTAATTAATTTTTTAATTAGTGGAGTTAGGTGATTGTGCCAAATGGGAGAATTGAAGTTCTTCATGCGAGGAACCCATTCGAGCTTTGAGATTTCGAAAAATAATCACAGCATATCCACGGAGTGAATGATGATGAGTGGGCGAAGCTGCGGAGGTTCATCGGTAAACCGTGAATCTTCCGTGAATTCTGCCCAGTACATCATCACCGACGTGAGATCGGGCGCGTTTATACTAAAGATTCGATGAGTTATGACGACTTGCAGCTCACTTTAATTTTACATGTACGCTGTGAATTTTCATTGTTTAGAAAACCATTGCTTTAGACAACATCTGGCGTCTTTCGTTAAGCAGCTGGCGTCTTTTCGTTTTGCTTTAGAAACATCTGGCGTTCTTTCGTTTTGCTTTTACAAAACATCTGGCGTCTTTCGCTGGTTTATTTCATCAATCAACGGCGTTTTGAACAAAATTTTTATTGTTTAATCACGCACAGGAGAAATCTCACCAGCCACTACCTTGGAGGTAAACAACGGCTGCTAATGGGAATGAGAGACAGAAGAAGTCGGCTTTTAGCTAACACTTACACTTCTACTTCTACTAACGTTTCCTACTGGAACATGCCAATGGCTGCTAATGGGGAATGAGAGACAGAAGAATTCGGCTTTTAGTTAACGCGCACGCTGCGAATTTTTTATTGTTCAACAACGCACAGGAAAAATCTCCCACCGGCACCACCTTGGAGGTCAAAGCGTAAGACTGGTTACGTACTACGACTACTACGACTACGACTACGAGGGACGAACGGGTGCCGCCTTAAGGAGCTTCGCCCCTAAAAGCGTCCTCTAGTAATTGTTGTGGCGTAATGAAATTCAACGAAATGCAACGGCTTTCAACAGCGAAAGCCATCGAATTCGGTTGAATTTCATTACTTTGTAATTATTACTAGAGGCCGCTTTTTCGAAATCTCAATGTTGGGATGGGTTTCTAGCACGAAGAACTTCAATTCCCCAATTTGACACAATCACCTAACTCCACTAATTAAAAAGCTAATTATTTTAATTTTCTTAATTACTGTCTCAAGTCATGTCTCTAACCATCTTCAGATGCCTAGCGCTACAGAAAAAGTAATTCACTCATTTTGGACGTCTCGGAAGAATATGGCAGTTGCGTTCTTCCATGTTTCTGTTTAGGTTTCGCCATTGAATTTGGTTGAACTTCATTACTTCGTAATTATTACTAGATGCCACTTTTTCGAAATCTCAAAGTAGGGTTGGGTTTGTGGCATGAAGAACTTCAATTCTCCCATTTGACACAACCACCTAACTCCACTAATTAAAAAGTTAATTAATTTAACTTTTTTAATTACAGCCTCAAATAATTTCTTTAACCATCTTAAAATCCCTGCCACTACAGAAAAACCGATTCTGAAGGCAGCAATCAAATATCGCATTTTCCTGATTTTTTGAGAAGGTTGGACACATTTCTTGAAACACCCTGTATATATAATAGCAAAACAAATATTTTTAGACACAACGTTTCGCTATTTGTAATTCCGCCAGCACACAGAACGCCTCTGTTTATCACACTACTGCAGGACGACATTCTTAAAGCAATGTGTACCTCTTCATGCTCAAAGCATGCTTCAACTTTGCTGAAAATCATTGCAGGCTCCTTTGAAGCCCCAAGTTGAGGTCTTGGACAAAAATTTTTTTCGGGAGGCGGGGGTTCAACCACACTTAATGTATATTTGTGCGTGTGTTTGTATGTGTGCGCGCATGTCTACACATGCAAATTGAAGGAGGCGAAGGTTCATCGCAACGCCCCCCCCCCCCCCTCTCCCTACTAAGTCAGAGTATGGGGCGCACTTTGCCCCCCTCCCCTCCCCCCGTCTTAGGTAAACAAGGGGGGTAACCACCCCCCCTCCCCCCCGTGTGCATGCCTATGCCCTTCACTACGGCGTGCCTCATAATAATATCGTGATTTTGGCCCGTAAAACCCCAGATATTATTATTACTATTACGGTGCGTCAGCTCACGTACCCGAAATGCGATCGGTGAGAAAGCAAATGTCAACGTTAAAAAAATTGCTATTTTTGCTTGGATATATAATAAAACACATTTTCTTCGGTATAAGTAATGCCAAAAGTGGCTATTGCTCCTAAACAGACATTCACCATCACTTAGCTCTCACACGGACTAAAATTTTGTTGATTGCTTATCGACCATGTTCCCGTTATTCTGACCGCTACTCACCTGGCGACTGACTGCCTTTAAAATAGGAAACCATGCACTATTAAATGTATTTCTGACAACATATTCCAAGGCACTGTGTTTTCGTGCGCGACCATATTAAAACTACGAGCTCATAGGACCCATCACGATTCGACATTTCAGAAATTTCGCCTAAAACTGCAATAATATTTCGTTTCCGTGCAACGCTTGCAGTGTATTTAGCATAAACTGCATCAAGGGCACTAAATTTTACAATAAAGAAACTTAATTACCCGACTGTTTGCACAAGCACCAAAGCAACCCCCAAAACACAAAAAGAAGTGGCCATGAAAGGAAGTTTGGCGTACATTTATGAAGGCCTTGATGACAGAGTTCGTGTCAAGAGGGTTGACGTCCCGGAAGTAGGTCTCGTCCACGGAGTCCACAACATCCGTCGGCGGTCGGTTGTAGCGCAGGGCGCTGCTCAGGAATCGCGGCAGCAGCTGGTCGCGTACGTATGTAGCACTGCGCGCCGACCGGTCTCGAAGATATCCCGACAGCACTGGCCACAGACGAGGAAGGAAAGGAAAATAAAGCATCAAGTCGTTGGTAGAAACGCCGAATGTACGCTGCAGTGCACTAAACTTCCCGCTCATTCTCAATGGTAATTACGGAGTTGTAACCAACCTGAAGAGACTGCCTTCACTGCGGTGCCACCTTGTGAGCATCCCTTTTACACACACCCACGATTTTAACGCAGTCAAACAGCGTTTCAGAAGTAACGACGACGAAAGGCCCGGCGCCGTCTCTGTTGTCTCTAGGTTGACTACATTGTTGTTTCGTTTAGGTGCTTTCTACGCTAGATATTATACCTACTTGCAATTTTAGCATATTGCGCACGGGCGGGGGGAGGGGGAAGGGAAGCAGGGGACGCCCCCCATTTGTCTAAAGGGGGCCGCCAATTCTGCCCCGTACCTTTACTCAGTGGGACCTTTCACGACACATTTTAATGCACAGGGTTATAGCTACGCATGCTTTTTTTTTTTTTTTTTTTTTACGACAATGGCGGCCAAAGCCCCTGATGTTGCATTCGAAGAACTGTTTACTTCCCACCTTTGTCCCCGGAAAGCCGGGGACCAATGGCAGGCCCTTGTGAGAAGCACATCATCGCTTCTTTATCATTTTTGCATCCATTTCAGAGCTCTTTTATTTTTAGGACTAGATCAGGGAGGGGGGGGGGCAGCGGTAAAACTAGCACCCTACCCCCACCCCGATGGAGAACCTTGCGGATATCTATGAAAATGGGCCTCTAACGTGTTCGAAATAGTTGTCTCTTTCACTGTTAATGAATCCCTCTCTCTCTCTCTTCTTCCTATTCCCGTTCCCTAATCCCCCAGTGCAAGGTAGCCAAACGGAAGTTTTTCTGGTTAACCTTCCCTGCCTTCTTCCTTTCTGTTTCCTCCGCCTACCAGCTGTCTGTGTCTCCTACCAACTGTTCAGTATCGCGTAGATGTTCAACCTCGTCCTGACTTTTAAGCACTGTTCTATTCCGTTGTAATAACGTTCCAACTAGTCCAGTCCAGGCGCACGTTTGCAGTTCACTAATGGGAACACGCATGAGTAGAGTGATGGTCATACGCTCAAACTGCAGGGCCAAAATTCATAAAGTCGTTTTCATGCACCTGCGGCTTTGCGATGGAAGTCAAGGACGACCCGCCGCAGTCCTCTGGTGGTTATGGTGCTCGACTGCTGACCTGAAGGTCGCGGAATCGAATCCCAGCCGCGGCGGCCGCTTTTCCACGGAGGCGAAACGCTAGAGGCTCGTGTGCTTAGGTTTAGGTAAACGTTCAAGAACCCCAAGTGTTCGGAATTTCTAGAGCCCTACACCACGGCGTCTTTCACACTCATATCGTGATTTTGGTACGTAAAACGCCAGTAATTATTGCTAGAATTCGACAAGGACGGGCGTTTGCCAATCACACAGTTTTCGAGTAAGTATACACAGGAGCTCTCCGAATATATTAGCCACAGTATACCCCAACCAGCCCAAACTGAAGTTTCGTAGTGCATAAAATATATGTGACCCACCCACCGCGATAACTGCCGTGACTACTGCGTTGCGCTTCTGAGCACGCGGTGACCGCATATAGTCCGATGGAGAAGAAAAAAGAGCCGCGTATACTGTGCATTTTATGCACGTTAAAGAGTCGAAAGTAGTCAAAATTAATCAGGGGTCCCTCCCTAGATATATATGAAGGCGTCAGATCGTGGTTTTCATACCGTGCTATCAAAACGAAGAAGTAGGATGACTTTCTTGCCTTTACATACATGTATACGTACTTGACGGGAAATCGTCTTGTACAAACACTGGCGCTGTACCGCAGTTACCCTCTCTCTAATTTGCTCTTCTTTAGCTCCTTCGAGTTTTCTCCAAGCACGTTAAAGCCGACCTTCGAATCACAAGCAGTTCGAACAGCTCGATGCGCGCCTCTGCGCGACCGGTGACTGTCAGAGCTGGTACAGTGTCCATGTGCATTGCACTTACCGGGAAAGAAGAAGGCCGTCTCATCTTTGTTGACGCCGGCGATGAGCGGCACGCGTCTGAACTCTCCGCGCTCGAGTAGGGTGGCTGGCTCGTCCGGAAGGAAGGCTCCCTGCGGGTTAAACTTCTCCACCACGGGCGCCGTCCTCACGGGGAAGTCGCCGAACACCTGGAGTTGTGCGCGCGTGACACAAAAACAGTTGGATCGGAGAGTACGCATGCGCAGGACGATTACACCTTCTGCCTAGTAGCACACCATAACCCTTTCCTACATTTCTTTTGAAGAAGAAGAAGACAGATTTACACGCACACGGCACGCTAAAGCATTCTTCTACGCAAAGACGCCTATGTCATAGCAAAGACAACGACGGCGACTGCAACAATGGGGCAATGAAGGCGAAAGTGACAGCAACGCTTCATTTACTGGCACCTGAGAAAAAGGGGCACTCTCATTGTGCGCACATATTCAGCATTTATTTGTGGTCATACCGTTTACTTTACGACCTTCGCATTCCGCAAATTTTCACATCTTACTATTAAATTTTCCCCCCGTATCTCTGCACAAGAAAATGATTAAACGTGTGCCGTGGGCATATTACATAATTCGTATCGTAACGAAAGATACGCTCAAACTGGATTCAATAACGCCTTATGCGCTGAGAATGTGCACAATCATGCGCCACATATCTGTACATGCTGCTGCATGGCTAAGAAATGTCATTACAGTTAAAGAAAATTATTCTGTCATTCTTTGTTATGTATTGCAGCTTTAGCGTATTTCATGCCAGTTTCTTCTATGTCTGAAGTAAGGCTGTATTTTTAATGCTGAAATAGTTAACACATTGACGAGAAACAATCGAAACGCGGTCGTCATACCACGCCTTACCTTGCGCGAAGCAAAGACGGCGATCGCTTTTAGGTTGACTGTTGTTTCAAAAGCGAGCTACACCCAAAGAGGCCTTGTAATGTCGCCGGGTTAAGGAAGTATTCAATGCGACCATGTAATCTAAGTCAATAATGTTGGATAACTGTAAAAAAAAAAGAAAAAAAAAACTCGAACACCTGTGAGCCACCAAGGTGCGACAAGTTAGCGCAGGGAATATAGTTGAGACTAAGGTGGTCACGACCCCGATATAAAACCCGAGTTCCATTAAGCGCTGGGACACACCCACTTCGCTTATAATGGTCGGCCAAGCACCCCTCCCCCTTGCCACGATATACCACAGGCCATATTTCGAGCCTTCCCTCATTTCGCGGCCACTTTAGCCGTGGCCTCAAGAGCTGAAGCTTTGCGGAAAGCTCAGTCGCGTACGCACCTTGCTCTCCTGCTGGATGCGCAGGAACTCGCTGCTGGGCGTCTGCATGAGGCAGTCGATGAGCGCGAACGACGGGCCGTCGGTCGGGCATCCCGCGCCCTGGGCAACGATGCGCTTGAACTGCGCCGGTTCTGGCTCCACGGCCCAGTCGCTCAGCGGGCTGCCGCTCTCGGCGATGGCACGCACGAACAGCCCTGGGTCGGTGTTTTACTTTATTGAAGCGAAAGCCTTAGATGCTTCACAAAACGCGACAAGTGGCCGTCGGCGTCAACACATGTGATGCAAGAAATCGTGTAATGGCATCACCCTTTGACGTCATCACGACGTCACATGATGACGTCATCGCATGACGCCGTCGCTTGGCCAAAGGTGGGCCGATCCCGGAGGCACTGCAAAACCATGTGAGGTGCAGAAGGTCTGCAATCCCGCAGGCAGTGAATACCACGTTAGGTGCAGAGCTTCTGGGGTGCGGGATCAACGCAATGGACAGAGAAGAAGAACAAGATCGCTTCCAGTCGTCTTAGGCAAATGCATAAGGGACCGTGTGAATTTTTATTCGTTCGGTTGATATTTCAAAAGCCTAAAGCTCTTATTGTTGCCGGCACTTCCGTCGGCATTTTCGAAACAAAAGCATGAAATGACGGGAGATGAAACAACGAAACAACATAGCATGCATTACAATGATGTCGTAGGAAGTCGGAGAGCTTTCCCCAAATAGTAGGCGTCAAGACAAGAAAAGAAAGTAAACAAGAGGCCTCATTACATGGAATTCAGCAAACCAAAGAATAGAAATATCAGGGATTTTTATTTTTATTCAAAAAAGGTGTTCAGGAGTTGCCTGCTGCGCGTAACGTGATTGTACTGACGGCTGAAGATTACTAGAAGAGGCGGACATTAATTGCACAACATATCGCAGTAAATACTTAGTTCAGTAACAAAAATATTACTTAAGTTTTTTAACTAATTGCACTTTAGGATAAATGTTGCAGCCGACGAACTGAAGACAGTGAGTTCGAAAGGCACGTTTATTTACAAACGAATTTTGAAACTGGCACCAGCCTTGAAATAAGCGCCCTCAGACTCGCTGCAAAATCTGCTGTTATTTCACTTTGATATATTCATCTTTGTTTTTCTTAACAAAACGCATTTCTAGGCAGTGCAGAACAAAGCAACCTGGGCCACCGATGGAAGTTTGTCACAATTTGGGTACAAATACCTCGAAAGCAGTGCCACTCTCAGAAAGAAAGAGAGGGAAAGAGAGAAAAGAGGGATAAGGGAAAGAACATTAATCAGGCTGAGTCAGTTTTGCTACCCTGCATTGAAGAAGTGGGAAGTTATTCCTTCTATGTATATGCCTTGAGATGCTTATCATTTTCCCAAAAGCTAATGGGTGACTGCATTAATGAAGACTGATAATTATTTGATCAACCGTTTAACTTCCACCTCTTCAGGTAGTTCGGATCAAAGAGCAGAACTATATACTATTTGAGGCATTGGCCCGCGGCCGTGTGCCCAGAGGAAGCGCGCGGCGCATCCGGGCAGCTGCACTTACAAGAATCTCTGACGCACATTATAGACATAAAACCGAAACACGCTGATGTCAACTAGTCGCTACGGGTCAGCTGTTCACTTCCCATGCGCTTACTGTCACGCGCCCACCCCTTTGTCTCCGCAATAAGTGATTGAGAACAGGCTGTCGGCGACTACCGCTCACGCGAACAAACAATTATCTCTTCCAGGACACGATGAAGTCAGCGATGACTGTCTTTTTCTCGGAGATATATCTTTTGTCTTACGCATAGGTCTGCAATATTTTTGTGAATGAGTGGTGCAGCTTTGCCTGGATGGAAGCTAGCCAAGCCTGTAGTCCCTCCGAAGCCTGGCGCTGAGCCAGCGAGTCACGCCTCTTTCCGGCGTGCGAGCATATTCTAGCCCCGCTATGTCAGAAAAACTGACGGAGATGACTAACAAAAATAAACAGATTTCTATTCCAAATACAGGAAGCGCATGCTCCCGAGTAATAAATGACCCTGGCTAAAGTGGCTACGGGCAGGGAATAAGATTCACAAAGTGGCACGGCACGTAAACACATGACCTGTGCTTTGTGATGTGTCTTTCTATGACCAGTTTGCTTTTGATGTTTAGCGCCATTCGCGACCAACAAAGTCATAATGAATAAGTAATTATTTCAATATGCTGCCATGTTTTTTTCGGATTTTTCACTCCGCAGCGTTTATCGATTTCGGATGGTTCAACTAGTGAAGCCTTGCAAAGGCTTTTTTCCTTAATTATAAAGTCTCACAGCAACCTTAAATAAAGAAATTTACTTTTTAAACGAAGAAACAAAAGAGAAGTTATGTACGTACTGCATTGTAGTATACATACAGCAGTACCGTGGATTCTACATGCGTTGTCTCCGCGTGCTTACCTCATGGCATGCACTACATCGGGAGTTGTGCTTAAGTTGTGCTGGAATCAAAGGCAGAGTTGCGGATCTATGTATTTTCTGCGTGATGCCTCGCTGCCCTTCGTGCACGCAGTCACGTGGAACTTCGAATCGCTGCAGGGAAGCCGACCCTAAGTGCTTTGTGCCCGACGCCATTCCTTCTTTTGGTCCCTCCAGTTCCAGCGCTATCGCATTTGGATTCTGCACGTTGACACGTGCGACGGCTTTTGCGCTGATGCACTTGGTGCGTTGTGCAAGTAGCCAAACCTCCTGTGCTGCGCCTGTACTTGGACTACCAGCAGGCACGTAGCCAGGATTTTATCTCGGGAGGGGGGGGCAAGGCCTAATTGTTCGAGATAAAGTATTTCCATGGCAAAAAGAAAAAAAAAGTTGCCCGGGAGTATAGAAGGCTGGACGAATATCAGGGGGGGGGGGCAGTTCCCTCCCCCCCCCTTGCCTACGTGCCTGGCTACCAGTATGACAGGGGGCAGTGCACCCTACTGAGATCATCACAGTGGAGTGCACTGCGTTTTTTTCCCCCCTTTGTGTTGTGTCATTCGTGCGCTGTTTATCATTTTTAGCTGTGCATCAACTCGCCCAAGCATCCGTTTTAGCTAAGTTATATATATATATATATATATATGGTTACGGCGGGTGGGCCTCCTGCCGAAGGTTGCGACTACTCCTAGCACTCGTCCCAAATCACTTGCGTCTCTAAAAAGGCGTAAAACACAACGTTTGAGCACACATTATGATAATTTTGGGGTGGTTAAATATTAATAGCTCTTAATGCATGCGTAAAGAGACATTGCTCACTGACAATGACGGTATACGTCATAATTAGGGCTCCGTGTTTGCGGATAAATTCGAAAAAAATCCGATAAACACTCACCGGTAAAATTTTTGACAATTCGGATTTGTCCGATAAACTCCTATTTTAACGGCCAATATGACTCTGCTTCGTTCTTTGTCGAAAGGGCATGTTTATGAAAGGGCTTTATCGAAAGGTTGCGAGAATGAACGCTCAACGACTGATGCAGAGCTTCGTGGGTACTACGCTGCTGTAACTGAAAAGTGGATAGAGACAGTTGAGAGGAACCTCTGCAATGCACTCCAGTACACCAGTGAATCGTTTCGGTACAATGTTCAAATTGTGAATCCAAATGTGAAGCATGAGCTAGTCCGCGCGTTCGAAACCTGTGCGCCGATTTTTAAGTTAGTGTTTCTTGAAACTGACGATATGAGCCAGATCATGAGTTATTTTTCAAACTCTAAGAGCTATGAAATCAGTAACATTGCTGAACCCCTGTCGTTCTGGAGCCTTCACACTTTCCAGTGGGCAGTGCTTTCTCGCTGCGCGTTGAGTCTTCTGGCTCTCTCATTTTCTAGCGCAAACGTTGAAAGGGCGTTTTCAAAGCGGAGAATCATCAGTCCAAAGGGGCGCGCTTCCATCAGTGACAGCAACATCGTAAAGTGTACTTGAGTCTATTACAACAAGCTTTCAGGCTGCAATAGGCATAAATGTAGGTGTCTTGTACCCAAGTATTTATGCTTGTATGTATATGTGTTTGTGTGTTCAAACCTTCCACACAGCTAATATACGCTTCGCGCGATCTGATGTTCTCGTGTTAAGATATCATTTCATCCATTTACAGTATTGAGAATAATACCTAATTTAACTCCGAATGTCGAATAATCGGGGATTTACGAGAAATAAACTGCGATAAACAACGAATTTCCGCCAAGAAAATAAACTCCGAGAAACACCCCTCCGAATTTCAAGAAAAATAAACTCCGAAAACACTGGACTCACAATGATCTGTGCTATACTTACAGCACACGATACATATGTAGTATTGCATTGGGACAAACGCTACGATTGACGATGACTCCGGCCATTTGCTGCTTACCTTGGCTAAGGGGCGACAGTATGTGCAGGAAGACGCTGACGGCGCCAGAGCCCTGGCCGAAGAGCGTCACCTGCGAGGGATCACCGCCGAATTGGGCCACGTTGTCGCGCACCCACTTGAGGGCCAGGTTCTGGTCCAGCAGGCCCAGGTTGCCAGGACAGACGCTGTCGCCCGTGCTTAGGAACCCTATGAGAACAGAACACGTGAAGACGGGTCGAGTAACTTTCGGTCTCAGAAGACGGGTCATCCTCTGTACCACTGCGTTCCGGCTGAAACAGGCCTGTATGGCCGTGCGCCACTTGAGGGCGGCTTACGGTGCGACATCAGCATGATTCCACCGTACAGGCAGAATGGCACTTCTAATTGCGTTTGGAGATTCCGTCAAACACGAATGATGAGTCGCGTTGACATTCGGTCGCGTTATTCAGCGTCTCGTACGAGCTGAATTTCATGAAAAAGCATATTCTGTTTGATTTATATTTGTCCATTTATTGTGGGGCGATTTTGGCAGAACCAGGGATCTGTTTTACAGCTAAGCTGTATATACGACTCGGATACCGCGATTTATTCGCCTCTGCCCACAGAAAACAATTCCAAGAATTGAAGCAAATGTGCCCATCTCTATTAAAATTACACATGCAAGACGCATCTCAGCATTTGTTTCATTAAAGAAAAGCACAAAACACGTGTGAGAACAAGTGTGTACAAAGTACGCAGCCTTCGCCGCGTGCGTTTCCCGGCAAATATTACGGTTGCGTGAGCTGGGAAGCGGCAACTGTAGTTTGTTGTTTCACGCATGCGTTTCCCTGTTGCTGTTGCCTTTTGGTGTACGATAAAACCTCGCCACTCCCTGATAATAAACTTTAGTTTGAAGTGAGCGCTCGTCTTGCCTAGTTCTTGTGTATTTTGTGTGTTTTGCGCTTCCAAGTACCTTGACGAAGTTCATCGCAACTGTAGCATACGAAGCACGCCTGCTACAGTTGCCGCGTCATTGCTTCTTAGTTACTTCTACAGTTGCTGCAGTGACGTCACTACACTTTCATATGTAAAAGAAGCCGCCTAGCAAATGATTTGATTTGTGATGTGATAGCGCTAAGGGAAGCCTACGAATAGCTAGGATTCCAGATGAGCAGCGCTTTGGTACGTTTATGTTGCTGTCAATCATTTAGTATAGTACATTGCTTAGTCATGCAAGGCCACGTCACATTGGTGTAATGTGTGAGGTAATACGATTTATATATATACACTTATCTGGGCATACGCCGGAAGCAACAGTAGAGCCTGACTTTACTACGCATAATCACAAGATTTTACAAGGTACAAAGTATTTATAAAGAGTACTAAGGTTTCGAATGTACCGTTGACATTTTTTTTTTGTTTAGACAGAAGCGTGAGTGATGATTTTTTTACTGATGGCAGGCAGCTATTGTTGATGGCAATTCACGAACGAAGTGGTATATTGTAGAAATAATAAAGAAAAATAAGTATGAAAACAAACGTTTTAAAGAAGCTTACCCTCAATCAAATATGAAGCAGATAATAAACGTCAATGAATAAATAAATAAATAAATAAATAAATAAATAAATAAATAAATAAATAAATAAATAAATAAATAAATAAATAAAACAGTAAAACTAATAACTGAGGTAATATCAGCACGGTTCAGTTATCTTATTTTTCGTCGTCGTATTCGCAGCCGTGTCCATAGAAAGCAATGGTAAGTCAGGTGAGGTGCATTGGACATAAATAAACCTTTCCATCACGTAATGACTAACATAAACTGCAATGGAAAAGGGCGCTCAGTTATACTATACTGCGTCTGCTACCTCCGTCCTCTCCCATCTTTGTTTTCGCTATTATGTTTCGCACAAAGTCATCATGCACAGCAAACGAAGCAAAGTACCAAGAATGCCGAGCCTGTAGTTTATTGTGACCACGACGACGTCCTTGTCGACGAGCTTCTGCGGTCCGTACTGGCTCGAGGCTCCGGTCTCGAAGTTACCGCCGTGCACGAACACCATTACGGGGTAGGAAGGGGTCTGGCCGTTCTGCGAATGAGCAGGATTTTCGCTACACAAGAAGCCATGGCAAACAAATATGACAAAATACCAAAGAGCTGCATGGGAAAATTGACCCCTGGACTTTTAAAAAATGTACATGTACATAGCATAGATAATTTCTTTAACTTCCGTTAATGTCTAGTTTCTATTTTTTCCCTTATATATGTAATTAAAATAAACTGTTGGAATTGTTCAGAACATGCTTGTATGGCAAGTTCTTTTTTTTATATTGAAATAAAAAATAAATGAAGGAGTTGTTGTCGCCATTTCTTGGCTACCCCTTTCCACTTGGTTGTTCAGATAAAAAAATTAAAATAAATAAAAAAAGTTAAGAAAGAAAAGTATATATATATACAGTTCTGCATTTGGTCAGTTCAAAAGCTCTCGTTTTAACAGAGCACACATACAAGCACGGTTCTTTATGTTTGTGAAGATGTCTTTTGGTTGCAATAATAATGGTACACTCGAGCGTACTGAATGGGGCGGCACACGTAGTCGATGCATGTTCATCAGCTGCTCACCCTGTATCCCGGCGTGTAGATGTTGAGGAAGAGGCAGTCTTCGTTGCCGACGATCCTCCCGCGGTAGTCGAACTGCGGACACGCTGACCGGAAGGCAGTCGCGTCCAGCACTGAGCTCCAGCCAGGGTGTATCACGGGAGGCTACAAAGTAGAGCGATAGACACGCTTGAATGAGGGCAGGAGAGCTTATTAACTGGCCGCATGAGCCAAGCATGCTATTCAATACACCTTTTCAATAAACGCTCCCTGGGTGCCGCCATGATTCCCTCTAGGATGTGGTAAATATGCGTGACCTCCCCAAAATGCACTGCCGAGACTGTGACGTCAGCGTGCGTCAGCCTTTGTACTCCAGTTCCACAGTCCAGAAAGAAGGTGCTCCCCCTCTCCTTTGAAAAGGTCTATGCGAAGCGCACTACGTTAAAAAAAACGAGAGAAGAAAGTAAAAAAAAAACAGGTATAGTGTTGCTTCTCTAATTATTTCTCTCTTACTTCCTTTTAAACACTGCAAATGCATGATATTTCGAAATTCCAACTACAGCCCAGCTGTCCACTATACGATATGTCGATACACGCACACGTGGTACATACACTTATATACCCTCTCAAAGCTATTTCGGAGCCCTTTTTTGACGTTCAGCGAGATCATGTGAACCTTTGCCTCGGGTAATGCAAGAAAACAGTATTTCTCGTCATCAGATTTGTTTCACGGGGTCATTTGCAGAGTGAAAGTCACAGCCAGGTTCAATGGTTCAAAGATGTTCGTAACACTGCTCCTAGCTATTCGAAGCTGATATAGACCCGTGTTGTGCGCGTTATTGCAAAATAAATCAAATAAAATGGAGCCTACGTGTTTAAACATACGTGAACTGCTGCTTTTCTTGTCACGGCTTTGCTGAAGTTTGAGCTACGCGTGGCCACGGCAGATGCTTTGAAAGAGTTAAAATTATGCAATTCTAAATGCAGACTGCTGCAGAAGCTCGGAACCTGAACATTTTGCACAATTTCATTGGGAAATTGAGCCGGCGTCATAACTTTGCATGCTCTGTTGGCCTCGCACTGCTATTACATTTTCCGCGCGATGGGAGCTAACCCCAATTATTTTTAGACTGAAGTATGTACGCCGCTGTACGTTAATTCCACGTAATATTTTTCATTTTACGTCCTATCGTTTTCTTTTGCCCGTAGAGAACGCGTCATAGCTCGCGTGTCGTTGATAATGGCATTAGCTCATAGCCTTGCAGAGAGACAAGCCGACACTAGCACGTGTGATTTCACGACACACATCTTGCAGAACGTTAGAAAATTTTCACACGCGCAATATCCCAAATGTTCGAGGAGATATGTTCTTATACGTTAAATCGCACCGGCCACTGCGGCTGTGTATAAGGGACACACACAGTTGTTTTCGATATCGTCCCATTTCTTTTAGATGCGAAGTATCTTAAGGCGGAGCTCAATCCGGTGGTGGTGGTGGTGGTGTGCGGCGTGACCACCCTTACTGCGCATGCGCATACCCTCTCCACACACCTCCTCTCCACACACCTCCTCTCCACTCACCCTCTCCCCTTCCCCTCTCCACTTCCCCTCTCCCCTTCCCCTCTCCACTTTCCCTCTCCCATACCCCTCTCTCTTCCCCTTTCCACTCTTCCTCTGAAACGCGGGCTAGACATGCCGAAATTCTCTCCTGCGCAACGCCGCGATGAGCTCGAGCGCATGCGCGTCCCCTCCCTTCTCCCTCCTCTCCTACGCTGCCCCCTCTCGCCCGCCCGTCGACCGCGTTCCCCGCTCGCCCTGTGAGAATTAACGGCCAGGCTAGATGGAAGATACGACGCGCGTAGCGTCCCTCTTCGCGTTCCACGACGCGAGGTCGGTAGCACCCTCAACGAACGCCAACGGAACGCGATCGTGCAAGTGCTCGGGCTTCGCATCGCCTCATGGTCCCCTTTAGCGGGAGATGGTGTAATTTTTTGTAATAACTTCAGACATTCGTCGAATGAACGTGTGGTAGGCTCCTAAACAGCGATATCGACAATGTCTTAAATGTCTTGCATGCATACGCCGAGCTAGTCAAAAGCACAAATATGCACGCAAAAAAAAAAGAAGGAAAGTTGACAGAATCGACGCAGGTGTTGAAGTTCACTTAAAGCTGTTAATTAACTACCATGAAGATTTTCATGATTTTCGCTGTACCTAATGGCATAGCGAAGACGTGCTTTCCCGGCAAGACGCGTAGAGCCCATTTACCAGAATGAGGATTTTTAGACACAATTTGTAGTTGCATTACGTAATTTCTTAGAGAACACAAGCATCTGTAGGGGCTAGGGGCAAATGGCCATATATAAACTGATTTCTTACATATGAGTGATATAAGGTGTCTAACTAATTGTCGTGACAGCAGCAGCAGTAGCCGTAATCACCAATGCCCGGAAGAGTTCGCAAAGATTGGCCTCATACTAAGAGGCACACGGTGCGTTGTTACCTGGCATGATTCCGAAGTGTGTCCAAATTTCGGAACTCCAGTACGTTTGCCTCATACGGTTATGGGGCAGACTTGCTCCAGCCCATAGCGTCATATAATGATAGCTGCCTATAGCGTTCTTCGCCACGAACCTGCCGGATACCGCAGGTATGCACGCGCAATTGATTCTCTACGTTTCAAGTCTTTTGTCATCGTACAGGAAAGTAAGTGAGCTACGGATTTCTGAGGCCACGATTCGAAGTGGCTCGAATTGAAAGAGATAAACAGATTTTATTATTTTGCGCATGGCGTCTGTGGGCTATCGACGTCGTATGTTTCTTATTTACAAACGTGAAGCTCGTGTATGGGACGCCGATATAAGGCGCGAATCGTGCAGCTACCGACCACTACGTCAGCGCTATATATACCGAGCCACTCATTCCACATATCAAGTCGCGTGTTCTTGGCGTGTTTGCAACGAATAAGACGGGTAATATGAACGGGACATTGGAACTGAACGTCTATTCTCAGCCCATCTGCGCTAACCTGGCGCGCCTCCAAGACTCTTTATCTGCGGACGTTGTCGCGCTCCTTCCCAAAAAGGAAGAAAAAAAAGTGTCCAGTAGACCACACGGGAGTAATTCACGACCGTCAACGTATAAGGGCGTTTGCTGTTTACTTCCAGACTTTTGTTATTCACAACCCATGCAAAAAAGGAGTGGGCTTAGTACCATGTTCACCGCTTTTAACCCTTGCGTAACTGAACGCTGAAGAGCGTGTCGTTTCGTTTTGTTTATATCAGTGACGCGAACAAAATGAAAATTGATGAGAAATATACTGGACGGAACGGGTGCAAGCTAGCTAATTACTCGTACCATGACATGCTGTCGTGAAATAGTAGTCTTAAGAAACGGATGTCATTAACTACGACAAAAGAGATGTTCTTGTAGCATAGAGTTCAAGCGGAGGAAACCTCCGCGGTAGTTTTCGTTCATTCGAGAAATAATGGTAATGATAATAATAATAATGCCTAAGTGAGTGCCACCTGACCACCAAATTTTGGGTGTTCGTAACATCGGACACCGGTATAGGTGCTGTCGTCCTCGGTTTTTATGTGGCAGCGCACTTCGCGTGGTAACTTCCTTTCGTTCTACCAAGGAGCGTGTTTTTTTTCTTTTTTTTTTCCAGGCAACAACCACGGCGCACAATGGCTGGGATCACGTTTTCCGGTTTGCGACGGTCTCGGCTTGTCGAAAAGTTTAACCACTATCTGCCTGTTGATTGATTCTCGTTGAACTTTTGGGTTATCAGCCAACCGAGCGCGACGGAGCATTCGATTTCAGCAACGGGAGTGGACGTAGTATAAACGTTCACGACATTCTTTTGCGACATATAATCCCGCAGATCATTTTTCTACCTGCAGTAGCGCATATACACAATTCCCCACTGCGCAACAGAAAAAAAGCTTCTACTCCTGTTATTATTAATATTATTTGTTGGGGTTTAACGTCGCAAAACCACGATATGATTATGATTATGATAGATTGAAAATGTTGTACTCCTGTTAATCGGCTTCCTTCGAGGCACGAAGTTAGTTACTGTTTGGTGATACACCTGTGATAATAGCGTATAAGAGATGTTCAGGAATTTCCATCAGCTACACAGCCAGGCGGAGCAGCAGCCGGCCAAGGTCAGGCTAACCCCGGCTGTTGCAACACCGCCACGACAATGCAGTACGACAATGCAGCGGAACATTCAACTCAGTTCGGGTTAAAAGAAAGTCGAATTAATCGAGTCTTAATGAACGGGAGTCCCGTGCATGGAAATATCGCACATGGATCATCACGGGTCTCGCGTTGGAACTTCGCAAGAAGGGATCGAGAGTGTAGATTAAGGCTTCAGGCCAACTACAGGGATAACTTAAAGAAGCAACAAAGATTGAGCGCAAGTGTCTGCGAGCTGCATGCGGTTTGTGGGCTTCCCATTGTTCCTTTACGTGCTTACATACATAAACGAGCACACAGAGACTGCTTCCATAAATAAATATACGAAGTGAGGCTCGCCAATGGATACTCTCAGTTTGAACAGCGTTCCTGTTGCAAAGGCGGCCGAAGCAGCGAAGGAAACTAGCGTGCTTCAACTGTCGAGCAGTGACACTTGATAGTTCGCGCTCATCTTCTGTTTGTTCGTTTAGCGGCGTCCCTTCAGCTCGAGTGACTTTCGTACGCTCGGTAACATGAGCGCGGACATCACGGTGAAAGCGTGAAACATTCCTCTTCCCCTCACCGCGAGAAAACCGCGCGAGCAGACAACGGAAGGGCAAGGTTCTCGCTGCGCAAATATAAGAAGCGAGCGAGCTCGACGACGACTTTTAAATGCGCCCGTCGCGCTGCTAGCGCCATCTCGCTGGTAATGAAGAAAGCTTATTATCGCCTGCCGTCTGTGAGTCCGTCCAGCGGTAAAGGGTATGTATATAACGCTCGCCGTTAGCTACGTGGAGGGTCTGCGTTTCGTGGCGTAGTGGATAGCGCCACTCGCTGCGGAACAAGAGGTCCCTGGTTCGATTCCGCGCTTCGGAAGCATTTTTCTGAATTATTTTTCTTTGGGGCTTTTATATATATATACATACTTATACATATACGGTGCATGACGGCGACGGCGACGGCAAAATCCAGCCGAGACTGTCCATATAATTGCTATCGCAATAATAAATAAATAGGCTCACTGTGCACACTAAAGGCCGTCTACAAGGCGCGGATACTTGTCTATGAACAGTCAATAAACAAATCGCAGCTATATACGCACAGTCTTGGCCGCGAGCGTTGAAAGTCATCTCGCGTTTACCTAGACATGGCCACGAATACTTGAGGACTGTCGCACACCGCGTGGCCATCGTTGTTGCCGAAAGTAGATTCGCATTTGTGTACTATACAGTGTGCAACTCATTCCGCATCCGGATGGCTGCGCCGGTGCTTGACTGGCATCGCTCCGGGCTTGCGCGTTCCACAAACACGGCTTCACCTATGGTGATCGACGACCATCCGCGCTGACAGAAAAACAATTAGCATAGCTTTCGCTTCGCCATTTTCCTTCTCGAGACGGCAGGGATGGATCTGGAGATGATCCGCTGTGTGGGCCGAACGACGTAGCATGTAGCGGTCTCTTCCAGATTGCGCCACGTGTGCGTATAGCCGAACGCCTGGGAGGACAAACAACGCGTCACGCCTTGGTGCGCATGCGGCGGCGCAATTCTTCAGCTGTTTCCGTAACCGTAACTGTGTCGCTCCAAGTGCCAGAACGAACGAAAGGAGTTTGCTTGGTGTTTACGTAATGCACTTGTGTCTCACTAGCGGAACTACGCAGTACTGCCAGTCCTGACTTATGTACACGCATAAGTCCAACTGCCTATTTACGCAACAGGAAGACTCGAAATGTATAGACGGGAGGGTAAACGTTATTAACTTAGTGTCATTTTCTTGGTACGTTGCAGTTGTTATTACCCTAACCATATGTAGTTGTTCATTTTTAGATGAACGATTGCGTCTAATAATGACTTAAATTGTGTACAGACAGTCTACGCTTTGAGATTACGTCTTACACCGTGAGACAGACATACGGACACGCACGTAAGTATCTCTCTGCACCGTAGAGTTTCGTGATAGTACACTAGAGGGAAGTTTGGCGCTAGTTTCTATGGGAGCTGCAACGCATGGCGCTTCATCCAGCATGGGAATAACGGGAAGAACATGAATTTGCCTCAGCTTCGTTCTTTCGGCTCCGTCTGGCTTGCAGCCGTTTTGTAGCGAGACGAAGTTTAGCAAAAGTTCAGCAGTCCCACTTCACCACCATGACCCTTTTAGGCTGAGCACTTCAAAACGGTTCACAACGAGCAACTCTTTTATCCAAAACAAAAGCAAAAAAACAATAATAAACAAATCCGCATGTGCGTTCGGAACCGCAAGGAGGAAGACTACCCAAATTCATGTACTGCCCATTATTACCATGGTGGGTGAACGATCGCAGCGCCACGATTTCCTCTAGTAACTATCGTAGTAAACTCTATGCTCTACACAAGACAGTCAGACACACAAGTACTGCAGGACCACCGATACAAAAAATGCTGAATATGTTCCTATTCAATCATTATACATCACTCATGCGCGCTATAGCGCTTCCCCGTGGAAATTGCACATCTTTTGTCGGAATTAAAACCCGTGCCTCATAAAAGGCAGTTAGTTGGTCCACTGCAGTTCCTGCGACAAAAGGCGAATAAGAGAAGGCGACATACAAAGCCGCATACCCGCCACGGTGGTCTAGTGGCTCGACTGCTGAGCCGAAGGTCGCGGGATCGAATCCTGGCCGTGGTGGCCGCATTTCGATGGAGGCAAAATTCTAGAGGCCCGTGTACTTAGATTTAGGTGCAAGTTAAAAAACACCAGATGGTCAATATTTCCGGAGCCTTCCACTACGGCATCCCTCATAATCATGTCGTGGTTTTGGGACGTAACACCACTACAATTATATATTATACAAAGCCACATTGCATTTGGAGCACGGTGAACATTTGGAGCACGGTGAAAGCCTTGCCTTGTGTGTTACGCAATTACCGTCTTCTGAGCGACCCCTACCACACTACCACACTGCCGTTGTGATCCGATAAAAACTTTCGCCTCTGCCAAATCGCACAAACGAGACGTTGCACGCTCTCCATCCACACATTGAAATATCACTACATGTGCGAGGCTATTAAAAAAAAAAGGGAGAGCTGCCGGGTTAAATTTGAGGACACTGCTTTTTCTCGTAATTTCGATTAAAATCATACAAGCACCTTGCGCTGAAGCGTTACAGCTTATAGCAGCAGCATGGCCTAGTGAGCAGTGTGAACAAATAAGAGGGACGCGATATACGTTCGATTTGACGTCTTCCATCCCTTATCATTAGGCAAACGTATCCAAAACCTGCAGATGTCAGTGCGCATGCTTTGCGGGACTCTTCATACTTGCGATCTAACTTAGAAGCGCGAATACTCCCGAGCTTCAAGTCGGCAAAGCTCTGTGTGTAACTGGCGTAACATTCAGACCGACGGAGGAACGTGGGTACTTAGGCGTTTTCCAGTTATAGTCAGCGTAGTGTTTACAGCATGCATTCATAGCCAAGGAGACAGCTCCGAGTTTAAGGAAGGCATGCATGTCAGCAAAGAAAGGTTAGAAAAAGCGCACATTATACTTGCGAGTGCGAACATGTGAAGAGCACAACACCGATTACATAGATGCCATTGGCAATCGTTGCTACGTTTTCCTGCAAATATAGACGACCTCCAGGTCGCTTTTCCAGAGCTTATGCTCAGCCGTCAGGTTTGTTTAGACAGCAATGTGGCCCATGTCAGAATTAGAACGAGACTGGCGAGTGTTGCAACATGAGCCTTGCCGATGTCATTCTCTTCGCAACCCTTGCGGCCGGTGTCGGCAACGCTGGGATGATATAGGTGAATAAGAGTGTTAGCAGTGCGCTCGGTACCGTTCGAGGTGCCTGGAAACGCTATTTTAGCAATCTATAGACGCTCCTTATATACATGCACACCCGTGGCTTATCATGGGATGAAAGGTTTTCACGAGAGACCGTCCCCTACAGAGTGGCCATTTTGTCTGTTCGCCTATCGATGTCGCCGCGCGATCTCCGGTGCATCAGTGATGTAGTACACGGTCGCAAGCATTCATGGTGCCCATATCGCATAGCGCGTATCAAATTTTCGTCGCATGTGCTGGCTGCAGGCGCGCCCATGCGGTATCAGCGGCGTCCCCTTTTGTCGCACGCTGCCGGTCGGCCCCGCGCATCCGCCCCGTTGTGCGCACCGGGCATCCTCGACTTGGCTCGTCTTCCGGAAGCCTTTGTGGGCCCCAAAACGCGAGCTTTTGCCTCAAATGCGGCCGGGCCGTCCGTGGCCGGTGGCTTTCCCCTCGCCTGAATGCTTCTCCTCCATGCTGTTCATGCATCGCGGCCGCGGCGGTTCGTGTGTGCGTGCGCATGGCTGCAGGATGGCACAGTCTACTGCTGATATAGGAAAAAATATAAAAAATAGAGGAGTAGAGACAGAAAGCGCGAAGACCTTGCGCAGGGGGCCGAAGGACAGCCGACGTCCCTCCCTGCAAGCGCATGCACCCTTGTGTGTGAAAACACGCATAGATCGCACACATGCGCGCACGGACGAATTCCAATGGCGACATCATTTATACGCCTCGGGTTCGGCATAGTGGCCGTGGCGCAGAGCGCGCATTGTTTCGAGGGGGAAACGTGCCTCCGGGTCCTGTCCGTAGCGGTCCCGTACGTCGCACTCGACAAAGGCGCAATGAGTCGGGATTAAGGCAAAGGACAGCATCTGCAACATAATTTACGAGTGAACAAAAAAGGGGGGAGGGCGCGTTTGCGGAGAAGAATTAGGAGGGTCGTTGCGATGAACACAAAATAGAAGCCCGAGATAGCCGGTTTCCAGTGATTTCTTCTGCTGCATTTATGTGTTTTCGCTCCATCCAATGGCGCATAGAAGGAGTGGCTGCTATACGTCCTTGCTAATCTCCCTTATCGACGACGACATTGAACATATGCTTTCCCGCACCGGCATATAGCCGTATAACTGTCGCGTACGTATGCAGTGCTGCCCACTGATCTGTAAAGCGCGCAAGAGGCCCGCTACACTCTACGGGGCGAAACCTGGCGGCAGTGGCGTAGCCAGACCTGGCCCGTGCCCCCTCCCCCACCTGAATTTTTTTCTGCCATGTGTTACAGAGCACGAAATGACGCTTAACCACACTTACCTGCCCGGACCCCACGTCAGATCAAGGGCGTGCCCCCCCCCCCCCTAAAAATATTTCTGCCTACGCCACTGCCTGGCGGTAGCTGCTGGGACCAAGAATGTATAGCGCACGGTGCTATCTGATATGTAGAGCAGTGTATGATGCGATCTAATATGAAAAGCAGGTCCCGCAAGGACTTCCTTTAATTTGCCTTCTTACCATTGAATTACGAACCAACATATAATCTTCGGCGCTCGCTTTGCCTCGACATGTACAGGTTATATAGTCTCGTGTTAATGAAGGTATGTAGAAAAACCTCAAAACGCGTAAGACCATCTAGGCACACGGATGAAGAGCATATCACACCCGTCTCTTCTAGCACTCAACAGGAAAGAAATTTTAGTGACGGTCTTTTCTAAGGAGTGGTAGAATTAATGTTGCGATTCTTTCCTATCTTACTACAACATGGAAACTCTTGCTTCGGGAAGCCCTTTAGAAAACTCGAGTAGCCTATATACCCGGTGCTTTATTTCAAGTTCAACCGAACTTTTTACAAAAGTAACCTGTGGCACATAGCACAAACCTACTCAATGAGCTATATTAGTCGAGATGGAGGGTATTACTCACACCTTAAGTTAATATAAAATTTTAAACTTTCTTTAAACTATTTACATTAGAAAGTAGCGCCAGTTTCGAATGCAGCACCAGTTTTCAGAAAGGCGCTGCAAAATGTGTAGTAGAAATGTAATGGTGTTTCACTAGCTGTTTATTTTTTTTAACAAGACACTTTTTATGCAGTGAAGCTAAAAAAAAATACCCGGCCGTCAATCCACTTTGTCGCAAACTTTGGAAGCGGATACCCTGACACTGAGGTCATCGTCAAAATTATTTCGCAGTAGATACGACTTTCGAAGTCATCGGCTGTAATCTTTGAATCACAATGTGGAGCGTTATGTAATTGTTTATAAGATGACCAGCGAAAATTTGTAGTGACTAAAATAATAATTTTTATTTGTAATGTAAACAATGTCTACCTCTGCGAGTACTATTGATTAGGCAGTATAATTTTTCAAGATGCCACAGGTTTCTTGTAAAAATTTTGCTATCTATAAAAAAAGACACACAGGCAAAGCTACGCAGTTCTTCTACAAGAGCGATACTTTGTTACGTCAAGGATTCCGCTTTGATGAAACTGACGTCACACTCGTTGGCGTCTTTCATTTCGATGTGCTAATAACAAGTCAACATAAAATTTTACTTTGACACAGTCTAATATGAAAAGGCTATAGATAAACTGTATATAGGTGAGAGGGGGTGACGGTGTTCAACAGAGTGAATATGTATAGCTTGTGTATTCTTCTGTCGTCAGCAGTTACGTACAAGCTACCAAGTGAACTGATACTTATGCGTAATCTACCTCATATCAGCGGCCTCTCGTTCTTTCTGGTGAGCTTACAGCAGTTGCAATTTATAACCTTGATATTCCCACTTCCGACATAAACTTACCCGCTTTCATCAAGCCAACAAGTGAAGATGCTGCCATCATTCATGCGCGACATGCGCTACGTGACGTTGGTCTCCAAAGAAAATTGCGCACATCCTCAGTGCCAAAGTCGATAGCTTCCGACACCCTGTTAGGCCCGTTCGTAGCGAAAACCAGTTCACGGTTGTCAGTCCTAGCAGAAGCCCATGCCATCGGCTGCAACTCGGCGCTGTGCCTCCGGTGCGCCGAGCTTCACGTGACAGGCATTGGCCGCGCTGCTGCTAAAAAGTGCTCAAACTGTAACGCTTCCCGCGACGCCTCCTTTAAATCTGCTCTCGATTCACAAAGGAGCTGCAAAGTTCTCGGGCGAGTGGTTAGAGACGATTTGTCAAGCCTTGCTTAATTTATCCGGCGACGGTGTTTCGACAACGTTCGTCCTCTTGAGGGAGTGCGGTGGGTTGAACGGACTGTGCCTTCTCTGCTATGGCAGCTACCTCATTTCGTCAATACATACAACACGACTCAACAGTTCAGGAAGGACAGCTGACAGGATCATTTCTACCCATTTCCAAATCAACAGCGCGCCAGGGAATAGAGCACGTGATGCATAAGTCCCCTCAGGAGCGCCTGATCCTACCGCTGTATGTACAGCGAGATGCCCAAACCAGATCTTCAAGTCATTTCATTGGTAGCCTCCCTTACTTGTGCCATCTGAGTACTAGCTATCGGACCTGCGAACCTCATCTGCTCAATGTGTACTGAACGTACGGGACACCCTAAGCCAAGTGGCAGAATCCCTCGAGTAGAGGCATGGTGATCATCCATCCTTAAGGAAAATGATCGAATCAACGTTAATCTTGCAGCTCAGTGTGAGGAGATGACACCTTTCCAATTTCCGTCATTAGTATTCTCGAATACGTTCCCCATCAATTTGATCTGGTGGCTTAACATAACTAAATCGGTCAGACTATCCGCATGCAAAGATGTCATGTCGACAACATATTTGAAACAATCGAATGATTGATTCAAATATGTTGTCGACATGACATATTTACAAATCAAATGAAATCTTTATTTTGCATAGTATGGTTACATCGTTAAGGATATACAGAAGAGGGTCCCAAGGTCAGAAAACCATACCGAGAACCTCTGTACATGATCATTAGATAAGAATTACGAAATAAGCACGAAAATGAAAAACAAGAAATATCAAGTCAACTTAAAAACAAGGGTACGATAGTTATACGGAAAGAATACAACGATAATCGGAGACATCAACATATTTAAGCTTACAGAACTGTTTTCTAATTGTATAAAGATTGATATTAAATATACATACACACACATATATATACTCACATCTATATACTCATTCATCTGTATACATAATCATTCATCGTTTTGGTTCGTCGCGTTCTCACTTATGTACAGATGGGCAGTTCCGCCTCACACTGACAAACAATATGCCGCTTATATGTTCCAAAAAAGAAAAAAAGTAACTTTTTTCAATTGTAGGTTCTAATAAAATCGTTTTGAGGCGTTTCTTTATAAAAAAAGGTTAGTAAAAAATTGAGGAAACAGCGCAGCTGGTGACGTTCCCCTTCTTTTTTTCCCTCAACCTATCCCTCATATCAGTCCTCCTATTCCTCACTTCCCTTTCCCCACCCCTTGCTATACTATACTATACATGGCTATGCTATGCTTCACCCTCTTTCCCTCCTCCTTTCCCTTCTACTCACCTTCACTTCCCTTTCCGACCACTTGTTATACTATACTATACTATACTATACTATACTATACTATACTATACATGGCTATGCTATGCTTCACCCTATTTCCCTCCTCCTTTCCCTTCTACTCACCTTCACTTCCCTTTCCGACCACTTGTTATACTATACTATACTATACTATACTATACTATACTATACTATGCTATACTATACTATACATGGCTATGCTATGCTTCACCCTCTTTCCCTTCTACTCACCTTCACTTCCCTTTCCGACCACTTGTTACACTATTCTATACTATACTATACTATACTATACTATACTATACTATACTACTATACTATACTATACTATACTATACATGGCTATGCTATGCTTCAACCTATTTCCCTCCTCCTTTCCCTCATCCTCACCCTCACTTCCCTTTCCCACCAGCAGCGCATTCATATGGTTCCCATAAATGCTTGTACTCTCTCGTACTTTCTTGTGCACGGATTACACCTTACGCCCGGCTTTAACCGCTCCGCTGTCAAAAGAGCAGTCTGTGTTGTTCCATGGGTCGTCGTCGGAGATTTCATCGTCTATCGGCCGCTACGTTCCTGGAAGTCACGGGGGCCTATGGCAACGTATTTTACGAGAACAGCCAATTTTTTTTCGAAGTAGCTGCTTTTGGGGGTCCAGTATTTAAACGGATGTTTGTTCGTTTCATGCCCATTTTTCTTGTGTGCCAAAGGAAACCACCGCTACAATATACACCTGCCCCAAGGCGGACGGAACAAGTCTCACCTTGTTCGAGCCTAGACTAAATGACTTCGTTGAACACCTCTCAAACACTAGTCATTAACGTATGCAGGCGATATGTGTGCTAGGCCTTCGGGTGTAACATGTCCTCAGGTGCGCGCAATATTTCAGAAAGTTTATCATTCGAGAAGCTGTACCTTCGCAGCAGAAGCCTTTATATGCACCCTTTGTCAGAAAAGTTCCAGGAGAATTTTTTTTTTATTTCTGAGTTGTCAATACTAAAAAGGACCAAATGTTGTTTTTGTGTTCCTGGTATGTGTTCTTAGTTGACATGACCTTGGTCCTGTTTCCGCGCAAACTCACTAGGTGACAGGGCTGTTGTGCTTAGTTAACGCATTGTTCGGGTTGTTGTCGCATTAGTTAAGGTGACACAATGGATGCTGATTGTGCGCAAAGAGTGAATATTAAGGTCTGCGTTAAGCTCGGGAAAACCCCAAGTGAAACGTGGAACATGATTATGCAAGCATATGCAGGCGAGGCACTTTCAACGAGTCGTGTTTTCGAATAGAAAAAAAGGTTTCGTGAAGGCAGAGATTCAGTGCAGCACGATCCCAGAGCATCCAAGCATCGCATTTAGATTCCCCTGCTTGCTTGAAAGACCCTGAGAAGCGTTGGAAATTGTGTATAGATAGCCAAGGATATCCAGGATAGCCAAAGGTAGCCAAGGATTTTACAGGAGTTAGGATCATTACTTAGCAAGTGCAATTTTCTATTTTTTAGGACCCCTGTCCTGGAACTTTTCTCTGAGAAAGGTTTATCATCAAATACATGCATTCTGGTGGCTTTCTTGCATACCAGTGACAACCTACACCATTTCTTTAAGCGAACAGGCCTGTTTGCTTACAGAAACTTGCAGATTTCTGGATCATCATTACGCAGCTGTTTTCTGGAGCCCTCACGCGACCCACAAGAAAACAGCACTTGACAGACAGCAATTTCGCAACAATTTAAGTTTATACATAGATAGAAAGACTTTGAAAACTTCAGTGCATCGTACCTTGGAATTGCACAGTGCCGCTCTTCCTGGAATTCTTCAGATGTGGCTTTTTTGTTCTGGCCAACAAATGTACATCACAACTTCCACCATTAAATTCTATTTATTACTGAGAACTCAGAGTTTGCTTTGGTTAGCTATCATGGGGGTGCTGAACCTGTTGCAATATATTGGCACCATCCAATACAAACACTTATTGCTGTGCAAGTGCTAGAAGCGCACATTGGGCTTTTGTGCAGCCCATGCTCGTCTTCTCGTTTCGCTTCAGAAGCACCACAGACAAAAGCTTTTAGTGCTGCGAATTTTGCTTATTGTACCAGTCTTTCATTCCCTCAACTGAGCCATCGTTTGTTCCTGTCTATCCGGTTCTATACTGGCGAAGTGCACCTTAACTGTCTAAAACTGTCATCTGCTCTTGAAATTTTTTTTGTTACGATTTTGGTCGATTTTGTACTGACCATGTTCATACTTAGACTGATGTCCGAGCCGCACATTGAACGGCTCGGCCGAAGCCATAGAATTTTCTGTGAAAGCCACCGCCATCACTTTCGCGACCTGATGACCATCGACAAGAGAATACCTCCTAGCTCTTCTCCCCACATTTCGTCATAAATGGGCCTTCTCTGCGACTCGGAGGGTTTCCGTATTTACTATCAGTCTTGCAGCGTGGAACGGGCAAATATTGTGTTTTCTATATTGGAGAGTTCTTAACGAATTGGCCGAGAACGTACATCAGGCCACTTTTATGTAATCTTGAAGCCATAGAGGTGTCACGTCCACGACACTGCCTGGCTCGCTCGAGAAGACGGCACGCAGGAATTTATCACGATATGAAGGTCAAACGCAGCTAAATAGATTGCTTCGCGTGATCGCACGAGACGCCACGTTGTCTGCGTCAAACACATTGTCTTCGACACGACCGATCCACTTGGACTCTTCGTTGCGTCTTCGAACCCCATGTGGGCTCTCTCAACATGATACAACCTTGCTTAGTGCGGCCACGTATACCCTGCTTTCCAGCTATGGCTAGAAGTGGCCCTTACGAAGACTCTTGACAATCCGCTTTCTTAATGGTCGATAACGACGGCGGTCGTGTGAGGAGCGCACATATTCTTTTTTCTATCGTCCTCTATAACAGCGCGCGAATATGATCGACTGGCGTAGACTACGCTACCTCGCGGTCATGACAGACTCCTACACTCCGGAAAAAACATTTCGCAATGCTGACCTCACCAGCCACCGTGGAAAAGCGCGAAAAAAGCACTGTTGTGATCCTTAAGGACAGTGAAAAAAAAATCACAGTTTCGCCGCAAGGGCGAAGCAATGAATGCGATAGCAAGAAACTAATGCTATACGAAGTGAGGCTCGCCAATGGATACTCTCAGTTTGAACAGCGCTCCTGTTACAAAGGCGGCCGAAGCAGCGAAGGAAACTAGCGTGCTTCAAGTGTCGAGCTGTGACACTTGATAGTTCGCGCTCATCTTCTGTTTGTTCGTTTAGCGGCGTCGTTTAGCGGCGCTCCGTAACATGAGCGCGGACATCACGGTTAAAGCTTGAAACATCCCTCTTGCCCTCACCACGAGAAAACCGCGCGAGCAGACAGCGGAAGGCCAAGGTTCTTCTTGCGCAAATATAAGAAGAAGCGAGCGAGCTCGCCGACGACTTTTAAATGCGCTCGTCGCGCTCCTAGCGCCATCTCGCTGGTAATAAAGAAACGCTTATGAGCGCCGGCCATCTCTGAGTCCCTCCAGCGGCAAAGGGTGTGTATATAACGCTCGCCGTTAGCTATGCGTAGGACCTGCATTCCGTGGCGTAGTGGCTAGCGCCACTCGCTGCGGAGCAAGAGGTCCCTGGTTCGATTCCGCGCTTCGGAAGCATTCTTCTTAATTATTTTTCTTTGGGGCTTTTATATATATATATACATACTTATACATATACGGTGCATGACGGCGACGGGGACGGACATTTTCCAGCCGAGACTGCCCATATAATTGCTATCGCAATAATATGTACAAAATGTGTTCGCAACGGGCAGTGTGAACTTTCGTCATCGACTGCAATCGTGTCCACGTTCGCACTGTTTCTTTCTCAACGTCGTTTTTATCTTTCTACCTGCCCTGCCATGCGCTCCTGTTCAGCGTAGCAGACCGGATTTTATGTTCTGAGCGACCTCCCTGCCTTCTTCCTATTTTTGTCTCTCTTTCTGTCACGAGCGTAGGAGGGTTAAATTGCTAGAAGCGGCCTGCTGATCTTGATGATGTGGGAAAAATTGATAAACGTACGATTTTTTAATCGTTTAGAAGTCTTGATTCCTTAAGAACAAAATTCATAGCTATCAATTTTAGTTATCAATTTTTTTTGTAGGGGGGAGGGTCTAGGCTACACTCTACCCCCCCCCCCCCCCCCTGGCTACGAAGCTTGCCCCCCAGTCACCCCCGAAAGAGGGTCCGAGTGGAACGCGAAAGATCGGGTTTTTTCGTTTTTGTAAAGTAAAAAAAGTTTTTACGTTTAGTTTTTTTCGTTTTCGTAAAGTAAAAAAAAAACTTTTTACGTTAACCATAGCTTCCTTCCCAACCATACAGAACTCTGTAAAATGTTCACCTTTAAATGGTAGTTTAATATAGTAATAGCTGCTGGGGTTGTACGTGCCAAAAACACGATATTATTATGAGGCACGCCGCAGTGGGGCACTCCGGGTGAATTTAGACCACCTGGGGTTCTCTAAGGTGCACCTAAATCTAAGCACACGGGTGTTCATTGCATTTCGCCCCCATATAAATACGGCCGCCGTGGCCGGGAATCGAACCCGCGCCCTCGGGCTTAGCAGCGGGACACCCTACGTGCTAAGCTACTACACACACATTTGAGCGTACCGCTCCAACACTACAAGTGCACTGCGAGCTGTGCTGTCTAGAAAAGGAGGATGAGAAGTTAGTGATTATCAAAAAAAAAAAAAAAAATACGCGGTGACTGTGTCACTAAACAACGAGCACCTCATCCGCGATTCTAGAAGGCTGCACGATTGAATAAATAAATAAATAAATAAATAAATAAATAAATAAATAAATAAATAAATAAATAAATAAATAAATAAATAAATAAATAAATGCGAATGAGTGACAGAGCAGAACTTGTAGTTGAGTGTCGAGTGTGATAGCGCTCTATAGAATTCGGAATATGGCAACTGGTACGCTCTGCTGCACAACGAAAAGTATACATGAAGCTCTTCAGAAGGGGAGGCACGCCTAGCACGCTGGTTCATATAGGGGTACGATGCAACATGAAATCATACGTGCATTTGATGTCACAGATACACACAACGTACACTAAACACAGTCCAACACGCAACAAACTAAATTGTCTCGTTGGAATAATTCTCTCTTTGCAAATCACGGAACGAGCGCTGACCGCCGACTGAGAACATTAATGACAAAACGCGTGCTATATACTGACATCTGTCACACAGCGCGCACAGGAACGACGTAAGGTTATTCCAAGTGGTTAAAAGTGATAATTATCGCATAAGATGAATAAAATGTGGATTAACATAAATCAAAGGTCACTGAAATGTAAATCAAGTAGTAAGGGTATGCAAGTGAACAGAATCCGAATAAACAGTGATTCAAATGTTAAAGGGAATTAAAGTAATGAAATGGTAAAGTGAATTAAAATGAATCAAATGTGCATTTACACCTCGGCGACCAAGTCTCAGTGCGTGAAACCAGTGGTGATCTCTAGGTGACCGAAAGCGAACAAGTAACAGGAGCTAACAATACGATCGACTGAATACTTCCAAGTAACTTAACGAGTGTCTCGTGGGAGCATAGGCTTTCCCTTGTGCCCTCCTTAGCGTTAACTAAAGTTACTGTAAGAAAAAGAACCGTATGTTGGTAAGCAACCTTATATAGAGCTGCTGTTCTCTGCCGTCTGGCCCTACAGTCATCCGCCTGGAGGATATACTCAATGTATACCTATCGATGAACAACGCCGAAAACAGATGGAGTGCGTAGCACAGGCACGCATGACCGCAATATGCGCGCCCAGGCTTGTGCTTTCGCACAGAAGGATGTTTGCCTTCGCTATCGCAAAAGCTGGAAGGGCGTTTCCAGCGCGTGAGCTGAAAGAAATGAAAACAAGCGCGAGTCAGGGCGCATATGCCCGCACACACGTATACCACACGCACGCATACAGGTCCGTGTTCGCGCGCCCATTTCGTATACATGCAGTATATATACGCAGGGACGGACAAACCACGGTCGCAATCGGGGCCAAAGGGCTTTCTAGGCGGACGTCCTCGGGTCGTTCGACAGCACTCCAGGGACGAAAAGTGTGGTCGGGGGGGGGGGGGGGGGGGCAACACGCATCTTTGTGTGTGCTAGGCGATGTCCTCCGACGACATGTAGGCGCACCGCAGAGACACACACAGACGCGCGTGTGTTCTCAGTGTCGTTCCGAGTCATATCCAGCGCGAAAACGGTGTCAAATCGTCACCTCGCCAAGCGGAACCGATGCTGCAGTCTAAGGAGAGGATGCGCGCCCGGCAGTGCTGCGGTCGTTTGTTTTAGAGAAGCGACAGACAAACGCGGAGCGAGAAAAAAAAAAGGAGGAAAGTAATAGTAATAATAAAAGCGCGAAACGGGGTTCAGTTTCCGCGTGCGGCGGGCCGTCCCGCCATACGCGCGTGCCCGCTGTCGCGGCGGCGCGTGGCCCCCTTTCCCTCCGTTCTGTGCCAGCGCCCGCCGCGCGAGACTTTTGGCGACGGTGTACACGACTCTCTATTTTTCTGGCCGACTTTCAAAACCGCTCGCTCCGCGTGGCGCACGCAATACGCGGCCCTTTCTTTTTTTGTGTGTCTTCCCTTTTCTTCTTTTCCTGTCTGCCAGTTTCACGCCGTTTTTTGAACGACGAGCTCTCGCGCTTCGCTAGGAAGTCATTACTTTCCGCACTTGTAATCACTTTCCGACGTTCTCCTTTCGTGCCCGTTCCTCACATCTTTCATGTTCCGTTTGCTTTTCGCACCGGCAATTCGTCTCCCGATCAACTCGCCTCCGCGAGCGAGCCTTGTTCGACGACCCGCGCAAGGGGTGTCGGAAACAAGGGACAATCTAGCTTCCGGATAAATAACCTTCAATGCTAACTGAATTACATCAACTTGATCTCGTCACTTTGTAGTTGATTGCAAAGGTTAGCATCCTTACTGTTACAATTGTTTCAGCGTTCTTTTCATCGTGATGTGGTTTCTACACTAATCGGCACCTATTGACCATTTCATACGCGCGAAGCGTTACAAAATACCATGCGTATAGAACTGACTTCTCAGTATGTACAATGACGCAGCCTGGATGTACTACAAATGAAAACTGCGGAACTGCCGTAATGACAGTATGCAAGAAAGCTATTCCATCCGCGATAAACATGCGTACTTCTGCTTAAGTCCATCCACGCCGAAAAGCTACCCTCTGCAAAAGTATGCAATAGCAATACTAACTTTATTGGAGCCCAGATACCCTGAAAGACCCGGGATGCAGCCTGCGTTCTATCGCAAACAAAAGTTCCAGGACATGAGATTCAAGAAAAAGGCTGAATTTTCGCTTTTTCTGGGAGCACAGCCTGTAATTAAATGTTGCAGCCTGTAGTAGTTTTTTGCGACCAACACAGCCACCCAGTAAACTAGAGGGGCAACGACTTAACAGAGCAGAAATTAGCATTTGCTCTGGAACCCATGCCTGGAGAGTTTGATGCTGCCAACGTTTGATGTTCACAAAATTTAACTTGAAAAGGAAAGGGCAACTAGGACGACCGTCCTTGGCGCCACTCATGCATCGCTTCTAATATTATACATGTATTAAGTAGCATGTCATGGTGAGAATCTCTGTTGTCAGGATATATTCGGTGAAGGAGGCGCTGCTGTGTAGCTCAGTGTCAATGGTTCTACGAGTCGATTTCCTGCACAGGGATGAGTCCAGCGGCCACGTATTTGTAGTACAACAGAGACCACGAGTCCAAAAAACCGTCTGCCGAAATGTCACCAAAACAACGCTTCCAGATTTGCTATAGCTGCATGCTGTCGGAAACAAACATTAAAGGTTCAACGTTCCTGACCGTGCACTGCGAGCGGGTGCACCATATATGTAAAGTTGCTGCGTAGTCACCGGCTTCGTGTAAAAAGATTACATCAATCAAACCTTATAGGGGCCTCACCTGTATACTCAGTCAAACCTGAAGTTGGCTGACTATACACGTGAGGTCAATAAGAAACGCAGAGCTTCAAGTAGGTAATTTAGAGTTGAGAGTTAAAAAAAACGCATGATCAAAATTTGTTAACAGATCAGCAATTCAACCTTACACCGAAGCATAGGCTGCAAGTGCAGCAGGAACATCGATTTGCTATTACATTAGATTGCTATTATATTGAGACATGCGGTACGAACCCGAACCTCCTAGATGTTTAACGTGCCAAAGCTGTCCGTATCAGTGCAGCCAGGACATTTAAAAGTACTAAATGACTATTGCGCACGAAGTAATAACTTTTTTTTAAGCTGAAAAAAGGTGTTCAACTCGTGGGCATTCGAGTCCTGCCCGTCGTATACACGCACGGGCAACACGTCACGTATTCTGTAGTCTCCATAGCAACTGTGAATTCCGAATAAGTTCTAGATTATACGTATGCGTACGTACAGCGGCAAATATCTGGGCAAGTAATAAGCAGATACGCGTTGGAAGCAATTTATTGACGTATTGGCCGGCGTGTTTAAATGCTCAGCCAGCAACGACTAATATGTTTACATGTTTACTTGTTTGTTTCCTACCGCTCCAATCTCAACAAATTAGAAACAACGATAAACGTGCGTCGACTGTGAAAACACGGGTGTAAGGGTGTGACCAACCAAGACAGTGACGGCCTGGAAAATCACGGGCCATTAAAACAATTTTTCACTTAATGATAGGGGCCTGTACACATAATAACGATGTTTTATGAGGCGCGCCCGCTAATGAACGCGGAAGATCTTGGTACACTTAGAAGAGTCGACTATATAAGCGCATCTGTCGAAGGTCGGCAGCTTAACCGATTACCACGAACCCCGGCTAGGTATATGGTAAAACCCCAGATACGCATCGTTCATTGAAGACAACAACGCCGGACTGCTGTATCGATGTCTTCGAGAATCGGCGCGCATCGCGCCAAATATACACTTTCCTCGTGGCTCTATTTCTGACTTGCTTACGCGCGAACCGTGCCATTCATTCAGAGAAATCCGCGCCGCGAGCGATTATTTCCGCCCTTGACGGCAATTGTGCGTTTCGGTTGCGCCGTTGAGGGTGTCGTGATGGCCGTTATCCGATAAAATCTACAGATGCGCGCGTTCGCGTTTTCAGACGACGATAACGCCACGCAAGGGGGAGATATTTTCTGAGAAGTTTGACGTTGCGAGCTATACACCGCTTTTTCTTTCTCTATTCCGGTCAAGGCCATAGCTTTTTTGTATAGCGGTAAACAGCGTAGGTGTGGGAGTTCCTCTTTAAGCACGCGTGAAATAGCGGCCAAGTATTCTTTTGCTGCGCATGCTCTTCAAGAGCTCATTGTGTGGTTAAATAAGTGGGAAACTGTGCGAAAATTTTTGTGCCAGCTAGATGAAAGAAATAAGTAGTAGTGTCACACATTGACAACCCAGTGCGTGAGGAATTCTGGGAGTTTGGAACACCGGGCTCCGCAATTATTTAATAAGACGCTTGATACTGTATAGTTCTTTTAAAATGCGGCTCCCTGTTGGTGGTGAATACGCGAATGTGTGCACTTGTTTCGACAAGCAGCGCACCTCCATCGAAAAAAGAAAGGTGAAGTGTACAAACATTGCATTCAACCGGCGCACAATGAAGGGCAGAAAGAGCGATGTGACGAAAAACTGTACACGTAAACGAAGGAGACAGGAAAACAACAGGGTGTATGGAGAACAAACCGAGGTGAAGTCGACGTGCTATAGTTGAGATTAAGCGGGATTAATTGAGTAGGGCAAGTGATGTAATGCGAGGGGCATATGACCGATTGTCTATTAGAGTTACCGAATGGATGCCAAGAGAAGGAAAGCGTAGCTTCTGAGAACGTTCGAGAATTAGGTGGCACAACGAAATGAGCACGTTTGCTGGCATTGTATGGTGGCAGCTAGCGCGAGATCGAGCAAATTTCGATCGAAGTAGTCGGCTTGTGGCTGTCAAATAAATTTTAATCCTTATGCGCCCGATCCACCTCCCGATCACAAAGGGCGCGTGGCCACGGGTGCTCACATTCGCGTATTCTACAAATTTCGCGTGTTTTCCTTCTGCCGGTAAAATAACTAATGAGTCAACCTGCACCTGGCTGGCAGTATCTCAGCCAGACGTCACTTACGATTCTTCAAAACTCCTTATAGACATCTTGAGGAAAATTACCAAAAAAAATAAGACACACAGTCCCTTTTAGGGGCGTGCTAATATTCGAAAATTTTGAATAACGAATCGAATAGTGTTCTATTCGACTAGGGGCTTGAATCGAGTAGTGCATACTCGAAATACCGAATACTTTTCGAATATTTTTCGAATAATCAGCAACGACGAAAAATGCTAGAAAGAACGAGACGTCGGAGCAGCGAGGGGTAGCTTTTCTTGTTTTCGTCATCAAATTACCCAGATCCATGCAGCCCACGTACTTAACGGGACTATCGACGCTAGATCACAGGACGAATGCGTATTTGCTTAAAACTGCAGTGTCGCCAGAACGACAGTGTCATCAATCCACTATCTGATGTTAACTCATGAAAACTGCTTAGTATTTATGTATCAGTTTCACATAAAAGCTGTTTTAAAGGTACTATCTTGAATAGTGTAGTCACTTCAATATTTCAGCCTGCAGTTACAAAATATTTCGAAGGCTCTCGTTGCGTGCTGTACACGGAAGGAAGGAAGGAAACAGAAAAGGAGAAGGCAGGGAGGTTAACCAGAAAAAATTTCGCTTGGCTACCCTGCACTACGAGTTTGCTCAGTTTAAATATATGTGGTATTTTTTGTCGGTTAAAAGTAATCGTAATGTTCCTTTGCTAAAGCTTGCGAATATTTCTTTCAAATAAGGTGTTGTAGAATTCTTGGGAGGTTTTGAAAATTGTTACCTTGCCAGTCTAAGGCTGCTTTAAAAATGGTTGCCTTACTATTCGAAAACTATTCGAACAGTATTCAGTTTGTATTCGTATTCGATTCAGTGTCATCACTATTCGATTCGTATTCGATTCGGTTCTAAAGTTCACTATTCGCACACCCCTATGGACCATTATACATTCGAATATGACGACTCGAAGGCGAAGGCCATCTTATTCTTTTTCCTGCTCAGTCGACAGGATTAATCCGTGTCCCCCCCCCCCTCCCCGGAAGATTTATGTTGCACTGCCTCTGGGATAGGCCCACCTTCGACCAAGCAACGATGTCATGTTATGGCGTCATCGCATGAGGTCATGTTATGTAACGTCATACAGTGGCGTCATCTCTGATCACGTAACATTTGGATCGGTCTTGTTGACGCCGCCGCCACCACCGACGGTCAATTTTCGCGTTTTATGAGGCATCTAAGGCTTTCGCCTTGAAATTACACCTTCTACATAAGGTGCGGAATGTGTCACCGACGTCACCGTAGCGACAATGCCCTCAACTTATCGTGAATGAACGCGTATCCCACTTTTGACACCGGATGCGTACGCGTCCACCGTCAAGTCCTGATAGCCGTTCTCTCAGAGGTTGTCTATCGCTACCGCGCGCGGTATCGCGTAACAGCGCACACGCTTCCTATACTTGCAACGCTTCCTATACTTGCACACGCTTCCTATACTTGCAACAAGATGCCTTGTCGCATTGAAATGGTTACCAGATAGCGCCCACACTGAGTTCGCATAGTTGTTGAAGGAAGCTGGCCGTGTCGCTATATAGTCATACAGGAAAGCTCGTTTTAGCGGCCGCTTTTTCTTCAATGTTACAGTCTTGGCCGGCGAACAAATTTGGTGCCATTTTGAGCGCGCGCAATATAGTATCGTTTGCAGGTTGTCACACGGGAACATTTCGCGACCCTCACCGCATAACGCAGTCTCAAATGAATGTGTTCGGCGAACTTCGCTGTGTTGAACTGTGTAGCCTCGGCAGCAATGGCCAAAAAATTAGAAAGAATTATTAATTATTAGTCGGTACTGTTCTGTTCTGTTCTATTCTGTTTTAACTGGCTTGCTGTGGAGAGGTTGAGCTTTATATGACCTCGGCTACTCCGTTTCTATAAGTTCTGCAGAGAAAAAAAATATGGTTACCCAAAATAAAATTTGAACAACTAAAGAAAAAAAACATATTGCCACGCCCACTTCTCGTTTTATTTTGAATTATTCGGGTTTGACCAGCAAGGACGTTTATCAACGATCGACGCTGTCCGCAAAGCAGTCTTCGAGAAGCTTCTCGATTGTAGTAGGTCGTTTTGTTAAGATTGCGCGCCGCCAGAGAATGTTCTAGCTTTGTCGAGAGATAATGCCGCCACCAGCGATATTGCTGGAAAGTTCGATAGCACCTGTATAAAAGCCGACGCGCTTGACAGCTTGTCAGTTGATCGACGGACGACGCCCTGTTCGCCGCTATCATTGTACAGCGTGTATTGCTGTAGTTCTAGTTCTCATTTTCCGGCCACAAGTTCGGCCAAATAAACAGTTTCACCCTGCAAAGGCCGACTGCTGTCTTCGTCGACGTCACGACCACGTGACAATATAGCACACTGAAACAAGATGGTAATTTACAGTTTGTTTGCAGAAGTTCACATTGCAATAAAGCGTCCACACGTACACATTTCTAGTTCTGCCCACAGTATATGGACTAACATGTAATTCCATATATAGCAACCCCTATAGCTGTTCATACTCTTTTTAATCTGTCATTTTTTTATGGCGAGTGATGTTATGTAAAACAGCGCACTGTACTTAAAAATATTTCATTATTCTCTCTCTCCGGCTGTTTACGGCCACGGTCGCCTATAGGGCACGCCGTGCAATGGACGCCTGAGAGGGCGCTATCATTTGTACCACATCTGATGACGACAAATGATGTTAATGATAACGCAATCATTTACTTCACTCGCACTTAGATTCATTTTAAATTCGGTTTATGAGTATGGAACGCACGCTATTATTTGGCAAACGTTAATAAGTATTTGTTGTTTTTACTGATTCATCCTTCGCAATTACCATCAATAGCAAAGGACACTACTCTTTCTCGTCCCGCAGCGCACCGCCGAAGTGACACTCAGAATGACAATAACTCTGCCCGTGTGATAAGACTAACAATATTAAAAATAAAAACTTCCGTGACAAAGGAAGTGTTGCATAAAAAAAAAACAGCTTAGTTTGGTATTTCCGACTACAGTCTAAAGCTTCAGCGAGCTAAAGAACCTATCAGGCGTATTTTACAATATATCTAGAGTTTTTCAACGTGGCGGCGAACGTCATTGCATAAGCTTTCTGCGTATTTGGTTCACCACTCTATTTGACATTGCGGATATAGTGTTAGCAGGAACAGCCCCGTATAAAGAAAGCTAAAATTTACTGGTGGTTGTAGTTGTTAACTTGACTCATAACTTAACAGGAGGGTTATGTTTGCTACATTCTCGAAATTTTAATTGGAGAAAAGGGGAACCGAAAGCCGATGAAGGCACCCCTTGTGCCATCTCGCGATTGGAACGCATTAATCGCACCTGCGCTAATAATAATATCTGGGGTTTAACGTCCCAAAACCACGATATGATTATGAGAGACGCCGTAGTGGAGGGCTCCGGAAATTTCGACCACCTGGAGTTCTTTCACGTGCACCTAAATCTAAGTACACGGGCCTCGAACATTTTCGCCTCCATTGAAAATGCAGCCGCCGCGGCCGGGATTCGATCCCGCGACCTTTGGGTCAGCAATCGAGCGCCATAACCATTAGACCACCGTGGCGGGGCAATCACACCTGCGCTGCTTTAACGAATTAACTGTTACGACGCGGTCGTTCCGTTCCGTTATTTCGTATTTGTATATACTCTATGTATGTATGACCCAGTCCCACTTTTCACTGTGCTCTTCTTGTTCATTATAACGTTATACCGCATGTAGGAGGGACAGAACCAAGTAAGCAGATTCAACGTCTCGTAGAAAATACAATACTGATTGATTGATTGATTGATTGATTGATTGATTGATTGATTGATTGATTGATTGATTGATTGATTGATTGATTGATTGATTGATTGATTGATTGATTGATTGATTGATTGATTGATTGTTCGAACGTGTCTGAAAGTAGCAAAGACGGCATGAAAAACGCCGTAGTGTATAGTTAGGAATGGTTCCTGATTCATTTCGAACGCGTGGCACTCTCTTACGCCCACCAAAAGCTCGGTAGAGTGCTCAGCTGCGACTGGCATTCAAAGCTCACAAATGGGCGTGCCATGTGCACTCGCACATCATTTCCTATACGCCAACCACGACAAACGCTGTCGACAGCTTAAGTGTTATCGCGTCATCGTCGTCGTCAGTACACCTCCTCCTGAGCAAGCATGCATCTCTCTGATACTCCCTGAGTCACTTCAGTCGACTTCTGAATGCGTAATGGTGCATCCCAACCATACCAAATGCCTGTACTTCGTTATATACGCAAAAGCCGAGGGACAGTGTAATATGCAAAGGAGCGGCGACGAGTTCGTCGGAACCGCGGCTGACACGCGAAAACCTTACGCCGTGTCCACACGTGTAATGTACCCTGAGCCTGCATGAGTAAGAAGGCGGCGAGTTCTGCAAGCGTCAGCGCTTATTCATAAGAGCGGGGGTGTGTCCGGCCGACCGTATGCGAAGGTCTAGGTCGCGCCTCCCTTTAACAGCAGCAGCGGCGAAGACAGCCAAGGTGGTGGTCGCCGCCGCAGAGCGACCTTCTTCGTTGACTGCGCTTGCGCAACGCTGTAAGCCTGATTCACAGCCGCAGGTGCCGAGCCGCGCAGTCATGCGCGCTGCAACGCGTCACGCGCCGGATTGCTTAGCCTCTTCAAGTTCACTGTCACTAGTTTGACCACTTTCGGTTGTTTCGGTTTATTTTATCTCGGCGTCTAGCCTTCGAAGAGATGCTGGTGGTACTACCCCCTTTCTCGACGGGTAACACGGGCGAATTCACAATGTTGACTACACCATAGCTGTTTAGTCCGTCTTCCCGCACAGTTTCCTTTGACATGTGCGCGCTCGCGCGCTTACTACGCAGCGTACAAATCGGCGCAAACTTCTAAGAAATACGCAAGCCTCGTTTACCCTTCAAGTTCCCACCGGCGTCACACCGCTAAAGTCAACACCGAGTACAAGCATCTGAAGCACACAACATTTGGGAAAACTTATATCTATATATAGTATAAAGTATGAACTAGAGGTGTGCACGGGCTCCGGGTAGCCCGAGCCCGACCCGGCCCGCGGGCCGGGCTCGGGCGGGCCGACGTATTTTCACCTCGGGCCCGGGCCGGGCTCGGGCTACTTGGAGTTTTATCGGGCCGGGCTCGGGCCCGGCGCAAAGCCCGACTCAAGCCCGAAATATAGAGAATGAGCGGGAATTGTTTTCCAGCACGCATACAGCGCCTTTGCCGCGACCGCCCTTTACCGCTTTTCCTTTCCAATGCAGTTGTTCAGCGAGTGGAGCTACAGTGGTGAGAATGTAGCAGTTACAGAAGATGAGCTCTCCGATTATCTCTCTATGGAATCGCCCTCCTGTCCATCTGAAGCTTTAATCTTCTGGAAAAACAAGCAGCAGAGATATCCCACGCTTGCCAGGCTGGCAAAAAAATATATTAGCAATTCCGGCGACGAGCGCAAGCAGCGAAAGTAACTTCAGTTCGGCGGGCTACATAATGCGAAAGCGCCGCACTTCGTTGAAGCCGGAATCGTTGGACTGCTTGCTGTTTTTGCACGACAGCTTGTAATCTGCGTAATAGAGACTGTTCGTCGTGTGTCGTTTGATCATATTTGATATGCTCAATAAAATGCAAAATTACCGAAAAACGATGTTTTGTTTTCGCAGCGAGCCTTCAAAAAGCCGGGCCGGGCCGGGCCCGGGATTGTGCTTTCCTACGTCGGGCCGGACCGGGCGGGCTCGCAGCCCTTTGCCGTCGGGCTCGGGCGGGCCTTCGACAAAGTCAGTGGGCCCGGGCCGGGCTCGGGCTCGGAAATACGGCCTGTGCACAGCTCTAGTATGAACTGCGGAAAAATGTTACCACTGATTTCCGTAACTGGGTTCGCTGCGCACTGCTGGCACGCACGTCGGCAGTGACTGTGTTATTGGCCATAGCATTCTGCTGCTGGGCGCAGCAATAATAATAATTTCTGGGATTTTACGTGTCAAAGCTGCGGCATGATTATAAGGCACGCCGCAGTGGAAGGCTCCGGATAATTAAGGCCATCTGGGGTCCTTTAACCTGCACTGAAATCGCACAGTCCATAGGCGGCTCTCCGCAAAATGTCATGAGGCTCTCCGTAAAATTATCTATAGCTGATATCCTGCTGATGTGAGCGTGTCTCACCGACATACATGTCACCAACAGACTGCGGAGGCGCAGAAGCATGATCATATCAAAAGGTATACCATATTGCTTTTGCATGGATAAAGGGTTAGTATCTCATGGCGTATATCAGTAGGTGAATGTCATGGATGAGTCTTTTTTTTTTTCAAGGGTTCTTTGCAGCTTATCCCAGAAGAAAATGAGATACCAACACTCCATGAATGCATGCTCGATCGTGCCCGACTTTTTGCACACGAACCAGTTTGTCGTCCATTAAGGCAGGGATGCTCCCTTTGTGCCACAAATGTCTCGTCTCCCAAGGCGCTTCTTATTCCGCCTGAATTCGAGGAACGTAGGCGTTAGTGCTCCGACGAGACTCTCTTCGCTGTCATGCGGTTAGAACTTCTTAGGCCCACGCTGCCCCAAGGGGACATCATTCGCCGTGTGTGAGTGCCACGCTGCCCAAACGGGGTTACTGCATTTTAAACTAAAGCATTTCATCTTGAACAACCGTTGTGTCATTTCCACTGCACACACCTCCTGCAGTTCGCAGACACGCTACAACTACGGCCGTCGTTTCGCTGCAAACACGAACCGCGTAAGCCCGCCTTGCTAAACTACAATGATTCGCGTCACACCGCACTCAACTGGCACTCTGGCGGCGTGAACTTATTTCGCACTAATAAATACCAAGAAAAAATTAAATGCAGCTTCGCCCCAGTGGTGCCAAGCCTGAAGGAAGCGCGGAGATGGGCGGCCTGCTTTGTTTCTCTTTAGTTTTCTCTTTCTTTCTTCCTCTCTTTCTTTCTTTTTCCCTCTTCTCTCCGTTTTTCTGTCTTTTTTGTCTTTGTTTATTTATTTTATCTATCTATCATCTATCTATCTATCTATCTATCTATCTATCTATCTATCTATCTATCTATCTATCTATCTATCTATCTATCTATCTATCTATCTATCTATCTATCTATCTATCTATCTATCTATTTCTTGCGCTTTTTTTCTTTTTCTTTCTCTTTCTTGTTTGCTTCCTCGTTCTATCTATCTTTTATTATCTCTATTTCTTTCTCTCTCTTTCTCTCTCTTTCTTTCACAATCTCTTTCTTTCTTTTTTTCTCTTTCTACCTTTATTTCTCTCTATTTCTCTCTTTCTCATTCTTTATATGCTATGCTTCATTCTCTCCCCTCCTCCTTTACCTCCTCCTCACCCTCGCTTCCCTTTCCCACCTCCTTGCTATACTATACTATACAAGACTCACCAAGATATTCTTTCGCCAAAAATATTTTGTCTCTCTTTCTTTCTCTCTCTTTCTTTCTTTCTCTCGCTCATTAGAGTTATTGCATCCCATGCGGGACAAATCGGCGCACGTGTTCTGGGAGCGAAGCAGGAGACGAAGAGGACGAAGAGGACGAAGAGAGCGCGTGCCGTTTCATGATGATGATCATTTCTGTTCACCCGTCACGGACCAACAGCGAGCTTAAACAGCTCCGCCGTTAAAATAAGGCTTCCGCCATGGCTCAGTGTTTAGTGCACATGGCTTCCAAGTGGACATAACCGCAGATGATGCATGGTGTTGAAGCTTCTTTCTTCGGGTCTTCTTTTCTGATATTTTTCTTTAAGAGACAGGATGTGGAGGTACGCTGAAAATGGAGACGCAATAACGATGGCGTAATGGAAACAACGAACATGCTCCACAAACCTGAAGTCTTGTACATTTAACTGCTACTGCAGTAAATGTGTCTGCAGAATTCAGGCAGTGGACAGGTGTGTCTTATACAGCGCTGCTTATAGGAATGGAAAATCTATTTGTCATTTAGCTCATTTCATACTTGGTAATCTTATTTCACAAAATGAAATTGACACCGGCATGTACTAAAAAGAGCGATTTAAGTTAACCTTATGGCTTTCTGTTTTCTCCCGTCTTTATGGGACCTTTTTCTTTCCTATTCCTGCTACTTTCTGTGCATTCTTTTCTTTTTAGGGTTTTTTTTTTTGGGGGGGGGGGGGCAACGTTTTACTCTGCGGATCACACGTGTTCTCAAGAACAACGAATACCGTGTTAACGTGCGATATTTCCACTCTTAATGTGGGAAATCTATTCATGTGCTTGTCTCTGTCTTATGTATTAATCTTATCTGACTGGAGTATACTAGTATTCTAGTCCATCAGCCAGGCTATCCATATCCAGCATGTCTTCGAAATTTTTTTGTTGCATCACTTTACGTGAGAAGCAATAACCATCAAATTACAGTCGCTAACACCTTCTACATGTCGTGCAATTTAAAGGGTGAAAAAGCTAGTTCTCTCACACGGCTTTCCATGGCGTATCTCATCTATTCGACTAACGCCGTGCAGTGTAAACCCCCAACAGTATTTCTATACCGCAGAGTATAGCATTGCGTCTTTCAATGCTGTCGAGATTTAAACGTAAATAATTATGCTTCATACTCATCTGGGCTTTAAAAACGGCCGCGGCGACTGCATTTTCGGTGGAAGCGATAATGTTTGAGGCCCGTGTACTTAGATTTAGGTGCACGTTAAAGAACCCCAGGTGGTCGAAATTTCCGGAGCCCTCCACTACGGCGTCTCTCATAATCATATCGTGGTTTTGGGACGTTAAACCCCACATATTATTATTGGGCTTTAAAAACTATCAAACTAGCAATATCTCAGAGTTGTTTGAAATTTTAGAGTCCTCAAATACAAATGTAAGAATGCTACAGATGACATAGCCGACATAACAGTTCAAATTCGTTTTCTTTTTTTTGCTATGTGATCACGGACTACGCTATATGACTATTATAGCACTTGTGTTGTTCAAGTTGTGTGCAAAAGAGTAAACTCATGCGCCCATTTCCTCATAGAGTTTTAAGTATATTTATTTAAGGAACTGCGCGCCTTTGAGCATACCTGTGCAAGTTCATGTGTCCTATTTTCAGTGACGTTCTGGTCTTCTGTGCAGAACTTTTATGTGTTATACTATTCGACCATATTGAGTTGTTTTGGGACGACCGACCTGAATAAAATTTTTTCCATTCCATTATATTTATGCCATAGGCTTATTTTTTGCTTGCCACGTTACCTCTCAAATAACATCACAAAGGAAGAAAGCATGCGTAAAGCTGAAACTATGAAATGTTATCTTCCAGATTGCAGCGGTCGTTCTATATGAAAGCAGACTTTCACGTAGCACATAAGATGGACGCTTCCGTGTGATTCCAACGGCGCATACCACTGCCGTATTGAACACTCGTTTTATATTAGTTAGATAAGGACGCAACCCAGATTGTAAATGATAATTTGTTGAATTGGTCTTCTTAGAAATAATTCGATTAATAGATCAACCTGTCAGAGGGCAAACGTTCCAGGCAGGCGCGTGAACTGAGTCGCGACTACTCTTGCGTTAAATATGTCAATATTTGCGTACGCAAAATCCACAACCCAGCACTCATTTGTAGAACTAGTGCTACTACCTTAAATGTATCAGTCACCGCAGTTGCAAGACATGAATATTTAGTTCCGATGTTTCGACATGCCTGGCGCAAGTCTGGTAGTCACATGTTCCTGCGACACGAGTGGCGCGTTATCACATCAACAAGGTAAATAGCGATTCAGAATTACCCGTCATTTGAGCGTCGCGACATGCATGTGGTCATGCCATTTCGCCTCACCCGGTTGGTCAGTTGGATCGCTCGCTTTCCCGACGTCGCCGCAGCGTTACGTAGAAAAAGAAAGCTCGATTGAGCATGTAGTTCGCACCGGCCATTGCTGCAGTGCAAAGTTCCCGTAGATGCTTCCCGTACGGCGCAAGCACTGCTCTCCTGTACGGCTAACATGTACGGGCATGGGCTGTGGTGTGGTGCAGTGGTGCAAGTGCTCACCTTGAATCGTAGTGGCCCGAGGGGTGCGGCGGCGTACGGCACACCGAGGAAGGCGACCAGGCCCCGGCCCGAGGGCGTGCGCAGTACGCGGCCCCGCAGCACGCCCTGCGGTATCGTCAGCTGCACCATGCGCTGCGGCCTGAAGCTCTGTTGCTGCTGCTGCTGAGCGGGCCCCTGGGGGTGGCCATTGGGCGGCAGCTGGAGTGCCTGGTTGATGAGCTCCGGGCTGAGCTTGATGCCGTTGGGCAGCGGCGGGTACCGGTGCACCGGTTGGAACCGGGTCCTGGGGAAGTGCTGCTGCTGCTGCTGCGCGCGGCCGGCCAGCGCCAGCAGCAGCAGCGGCGGCAACAGAGCCGGCGCGAACATCATGCGGTCGTCGATCGGCGGCTGGCCCGGCAGCGGCGGCCTGTCGTGCGGTCCATGCAAGCGCGTCCGCTCGGGGATGCCGCGTTTGGGGCCACCGTTGTTCGCTCTCTGGTTATGGGGCCGGATGGGAAGCCGGGAATACACCGCGGAAGGTGAAAGGGGAACCGGGCCACGTGACGCGCCCCTCGCGTCACGCTGGCCTGGCTCCACACCCGTCCTCCTCCTGGTTCGCCACGCTCGCCGCCGGTGAGCGTCACAGCCGGCGACCTCGCTTCGACGCTGCGCTTTCGGAAAAGTCCAGTGGACGCGGGGCGAGGGAGTTCGATCAGCTGTACGCGCCTTTCTTTTCATACGGCAAAGCCTTTCTTGCGTGATGTGCTCGAGTGTTTTTTCTTCTTGTCAAGGGCTTCATTGCTCGCGGTCGTTGCAGACAGGACGCTTAGCTGTCCGAACAAAAGCGGCCAGGTACTCTTCAGAAGACCGGTCGAAGGCCAAGGCCCGCCGCAGCGGCGATTGCGGCGACGGTTGCTCTTGCGTGAAATCTGCGGCAGCTGTGTGCTCCGCGTTGTCGAGCCTTCTTCGAGGAAAGTTATTTCCGCATTCGAAGATTATCGCCAGGAATATGCAAAATACGACGCACAAGCGCGCCTTCGAATCAGCTGAAGCGAAGCATGTATGTTCTCGAAGGTCTACAGTTCGTATCGGTGGAGAAAATGTCTGAGTGTATAAATACATGGAACGTCGATAACGTCGACCTTAGAAGGCATATTTGTGACATATTCGGATTGTAGTTGTTTGTGAAGGAAAAACCTCATTACACTCAACCCGATGATTTTCTCAGAAGCTGTCGCGCTAGCTGAAATGAGCGCGCAAACAACTGGCGGTCATAGCGAACATCTGAGGGCGACAATAATTAAAGCTGAACTCTCCTTTCGTTTTCTTTTTTTTTTTTTGTCTGTCACGAAATATGATCTTCATTGAAAGCTTTTCGCATGACTGTTCGCGCAGTCTCTCTCTCTCTCTCTCTCTCTCTGCGCGCGAGAGCAAGGGGGTGGGTGGGCGGGTGGGTGGGTGTGTGTGTGGGTGTGTCACTCTTACACGAAACAATGTGAGCTCTCACTTCGGGATGACATCATTCTCGAAATTTAATCGCCACTTCGCCGTTTACCTCGATTCTGGCTTTGAACGGATATATAACTCAGCAAGGTACGTGTTTGGGCTACTTTTATATTCTTGCGTTTTCTTCAATAATATTCAGTTAGAAGTTAGCGCTTGTGTGTGTCGCATTCTCCTGTCTTTCGTCCCTGAAGTTTGCGCTATTTAACTGTTCAAATTTGAACGGGTGTGTAGATAGGATGGTAGTGAGCACGCTATCTCATTTTTCTAGAATTTATTGCACTATGGCTTTGAGATTCACAGTAGCTGAGGCGACGACAAAGGCTTCATGCTTGCGGAGGCGCTATACGCCTTGCAGCGTTTCGTAAATAGATGGAACGCGGATACCTTCTGCGCGAAGTCGCCGTCAGTGTTTCGCCTTTAAATGTTCCGTTTTTGACTTTGCGTGTTACTTACGTGCACGATCCTTGTGGCCGCACAGAGAGAGAGAGGGGGGCGGGGGTAACGAAGAACCACAGATGCTCGTCTGGCTCGGCCCTCTACACCAATCTAAAAGGAGTATAGAAAGAAAGAAGGGAGAGAGCGAGAATGTTAATTGCAAGCAGGAGAGCGCATCAAGTCTACGAAAGGTCACCAAGGCCAGTCGACTTCTGAAATAAGGCTGGCGGTCACGTTGCGTCAACTTTCCAGCACTCCGAAGGCAGTGTAAACACTACAGCGTCTGGGATCTCATGTTGGTTCGCGAACATTGTTGCTCTTCGCAGTGCGACCATCCGCTTCTAATCGGACTGCTGCGTTTTATGAAGGGAGACGATCTAAAACGAGAAGGATAATAGAACAGCGAAATGCAGGGATGTCAGAGAGAGAGGCGTTCGGTGACTGCACATGCGCATGGAGAGGAAAACGCACGCTGTCAACGTCGCGCGAACACAGTCGTTCTGCGGAGTCCAGTTCTTATACAGTGTCGGTAGTGTCTCGAACTGAATAGTGCAATGAAATCGGTCTGATGGTTGTGGTTGTTGTTGTTGTTGTTGTTTTTCGTTTATTTCTCTTATGCATTTCATCATCCCATAAGTCTTATCGAAAATACGTTTGACCTCGACGGCTTTAGCCAAGTGTCTTAAATGTATTGCTGACGTTGGTACTATGAAAGAGCCCCGCCCCCCCCCCCCCCCTTTTTTTTTGCATAACAGAAGTCAGAGAAAGAAATTAGCGTAGCTTGCACTGGAGGCGCAATGCTGAAGAGACACCGGAGCTGATGGGCACCTAGGTTGTCCCGGCTGTTGCTGTTTTGCTAAGTTTTGCAAATTTCTTCTTTCTTTCTTTCTTTCTTCCTCTACTGCTTTCCTTTTCTCTCTTCTCTATGTTTTTGTGTATGTCTTTCTTGTCTCTGTTTCTATTTCTTTATTTCTTTCTTTCTCTCTATATATATATCTATTTCTTTCTCGGTCTTTTTGTCTTTCTCTCCCTTTCTCTCTTTCTCTCTCTGTATTTCTCGCTTCCTATTTCTTTGTATTTATTTCCCTCTCTTTCTTTGATTCTCTATCTGTCTCTCCTCCTTTCTCTTTCTGGCTTTCGTTCTCTCTATTTCTCTCTTTTTCTTTCTATCCTATGTTTTACCCTCTCTCCTCCTCCTTTCCCTCCCCTCACCCTCATTTCCCTTTCCCACCGCCCTCGCTATGCTGTGCTATACAAGGCTATGCTAGGCTCTTCTAGCGTGCCTGGGTAGCCGAGTGGTTAAGACACTCACCTTCGGATCATGGGTGCGCGGGTTCGAATTTCGCGAAGAAATTTTGTGCCCTAGAATTTCCCCCTTTCTATATTTTCATTTCTCTTTTGTTCTTTCTCACTCTCTCTCTCGCTCTGTACTCGGCGACATCAGAGTCATTGCATTCCGCGCCGGAGGAATCGGCGCACGTGTTGTGGGAGCGAAGCAGTAAATGAAGAAGACGACAAAGACGAGGAGGAGGACGAAGAGAGCGCGTGTCGGTTCACGACGATGATCATTCTCTGTTCGTAGCTCACGGAGTAACGGCCGCCTGACTGAAACAGCTCCGCGGTTAAAAATTGCTCATAGCTTGTGCTTGAACATCGTTCAGCGGCCGTGCTCCCCGTAAAGCAGAAATGGTGCCTCTTTCGCCAACTCTCTCTCTATATATATACATATATATCGGCAACAATCGACAGCTTTGCTCGTATGGCATTAAAATTTCAAGTGCCTGCTCAGAAATATTCATTTTGGCCTATTTTTATTCGCAGTTAGAACAAACCTGCAATAATATTAGCCATTGTTCATTAGCCACTTCAAGTAGGGGAACGCAAATAAAGCTTCTTTATTTCTGTTTTAATAGGTTAGGCAGCAAGCACCACGCAATCGCAATTTTTATCACCTCACTCTCCTCCCTGCATAAATCCGAGGCAGGATCTAGCTGCAGTTCAGGTTGTTGCCCCCCCCCCCCCCCCCCCACCCCCCATCCCCCTCCCTGGGATTACAGAAGAGCGCGTCGGAAATGCGCCTGCACACACCTGCTTGTTTCGCGAATGTGCCGAGGAGTGAGCACGCATACGGTTACTTCTCTACGGGCGTTGTCTTCGCTGCAGGGCACATCGTATTTCCCGCTCGAAAGCTAGTCCCACGTTACGCGGTGGGCGCCAAAAGCTACTTATGCGGAATGGACACTAAAAGCGATCCGATCGCAAAGGCAGCCGCAATTATCAGCTTTAGTTCCTGGAACTTGAACTGCGTTCTCTTGAAAAACTTTAGAAGTCATCATCCAACGAACGGGATCGCTTGTGACGTGCGAGAGAAGAGCGTCCTTGAAGAGCTGCGAAATCCGCTTGAAAGTCACGACTATATCCTCTTTTTTTTTTTTTTTCCTCTTCTTCTTCTCTTCGGTATCGGACAGTGGCTCGGAACAGGGCGTGGCTCCACGCTATAGCCACCAGCAATCCCTGAAGAGTATCGCGCATGAGCAATGCGTTTCGTTCGGTCTAAAGGTTGTAAAAAACAGTCCCCTTAATGCCATTATCTGTTAACTTTCTCCTGAAAAATAATACTTTCGCTTGCTTTGAGGTCAAGTTGTTTTCACTTGCTTCGAAATCATGTTGGCGTCAGCATGGATGGCCACTGAAGGTCATCTTTCTCTGTGCGACAGCCACGGCCGCAAGTCTAGTTTTTCTTGGCAGCTACACGGCTTGCGAAGCTCAGGTAGGCATGCTCTCTCTCCCTCTCTCTCTAACGAAGCGCAAACCGCGATGGAAAGGGCGGATACGCGCACGGGGCGTCGGTGGGAGGAAAACCCCAACTGTTACTTCGCTCACGTATGCTATTTGAGTGTATCGTCAGCTCGTTCGCTACTCGCGCCAAGTTCTATTGTTGTACCAAAGGTCCTTAGTGCAAATATCGAGACACCGTGCCTACAGCGTTCGTTATACATTAGAACACGATACCCGTCACCACTTGTCAGGCCGAATCAGTGTGCGTTGTCAGAGCATATATTACGTACAGTCAAAGGCCAAAGACTGCAGTATCCGAATTGCGCAAAAAGAAAAAAAAAGGAAGAGAGAACGTCAGCCCAGTCATAGGCAGTTTAAACAACGCAACGCCAGGCTGGTTTCATATGCACAGTAGAGGCAGCAAACCTGAAACTTAGGGTGGGCGCTCCGGGAACTTTTTGTCGGACTTTTCACCACCCCCTGACAAGTCGCTAAATAAGCAACAGTCGACAACATGGCGATTATTACAGACGCGAACATTCCCTACACCCACGCTGTACAGTCGCATATACCCGGACGTTTACACACCACAGTGCAAAGCTTGCGGGATGGCTCGCGCCAACCTCGACCACATTATCTGGGCATGTCCCGCAGCGACACACACCACCAAACACAGCAAGAACCCTAAACTTAAGATAACCACGCCCGAGCAGTGGGAGGCTATGCTGCTCAGCGCGTGCCCGGATGACCAACTCTGGGCAGTCCGGCTGGCCGAAGACGCCGCCAAGACCCAAGGTCTGGCCGCCGCCTGAGGAAGGGGAGCTCCGGTAGGGCTAGTCTCCCGGCCCCCGCCTCCCTTGACCCCAGCAAGGACACAAATAAAGTTATGTCTCTCTCTCTCACCGCATAGAGTTTCATACAATGACCTAGAGAGGAAAAGTGGAGCTGCGATCGTTAAGCCACCATGGGAATGATGGGAAGTACAGGCTTCGGATTGGATAGCGTTAGCTAGCGAACTTTCTACGAATCTTTTTCTACAGTTTCAGTTTCGTTCTTCGCGAGGTGTGGGCAGTGGGGTGCGCTTCAAAGCACTCAAGCAGTGCCTTTGTTGTTCAAAGAGGCTGGAGACCGCTAGATCTCTTGGTTTGCTGCGACGTTGCAGCTTTCCAGGTTGTATTTGACAGTTTTAGAAAAGCGTCGTGTACTCACCGTTGCGCATAGGTGTAGCGTCCCATGCCAGTGCAGAAAACTGCATAGAGTTCACATTTTTTTTATAAGCCCTACTTCTCAAAACTTTCAAATCGACTGCAAAACGACGGCGAAGCTAAGTAGACGCACCGTCGCGCTCCTTTGACTCGACTTCACAACAAAACGAGAGATGCGTCGGGGGCAGGCCACTTGGACAGACGCACCTGGCATCGCAGCAGACGATGCGTAGGTGTTTCTCACTCAATACAGTACTGTTATTTCCATACGTAGATAATGCGTACTTTCGAGAGAAAAACAAGCGTATTTGTTTTAAGTGTTGAAAAAAAATAATTCATTATATCGTGATGCCAGATCTAGAACACAATTGCAGACATACCTGGTGGTTGAAATTGTCCAGGTTTCACTTCCGTCTCACGGTCACGCATACTTTTTGCAATAAGTATTACGTACAAAAGAATGGAGCAAGTTTTAATTGGAAATAACTTCATATCACTTTGTTTTACACTCGGCAAACAAGCGTCGCGAATCTCAAGAACGAAGCCATCCGAAGCAGATCCGAATCCTGTACTTCCCATCACTCCCATGGTGTCTCAAGCGCCGCTGAAGGAGCCCGCATAGACACTAGCGCCAGATTCCCCTCTAGGTGTTATAGTAAGAAACTCTATGGTTCACGGTATATGCGTGTTCTGTCTCCCAGTGATCAGAATTACTAAATTTAAGCAACAATTAACCACCGAAGCCACCCAGACGGGCATATCAATATTTCTCGCTGTATTTGTCGCCTTAACTATCCCTGCCTTCAGTGAGCCACAAACGCGCCTTTTTTTTTTTTTCTTCCAAGGGTTTATACGCTGCGTGGAACATTTATCTCAACAAATCACCGACATCTCCCAGAAGGACATGTTGTTGGGCGAGTTGGTGTTTTCTAAAGAGACATAATTCAATACAAAAAAAAGAAAAAAAAAAGAAAGGACCGCCACAAAGAAGCGCATGTGACGTGTTGTGGTCTTGTGTCCTGGTCTGCTATAATTACGAGATTTATAGCGCGGAACTTCTACACAAGGGACAAAGGAACACGACGAGCACAAGCGCTAACTTCCAACTAACGTTTAATATCTGCGCTCGCAAATATATACAGTGAAAGAAAGAAAATAAGAAACGTTAGTTGGAACTTACGTTAGTTGAAACGTTAGTTATTAAACGTTAGTTGGAAGTTAGCGCTTGTGCTCGTCGTGTTCCTTTGTCCCTTGTGTAGAAGTTCCCCGCTATAAATCTCGTAATTATGGATTACCAACTAGCCCGAAGCAACGCCTTGCTGGTCTGCTACTTGTGCCAGATTATGCCTTTAGATCACCGACATGCTTTCCAAAGTGCTGTTCAACGTGTTTATATACACCTACGTTGCAACAATGAAGAGCTTCCACATTTTTTTTCCTTTAATTTCAAATTTGTGCAGCATTGTTTATTTCCTTGAAGACCCTCAAAGGGGTATTACATAAGCAGTTAGTTTGCGCACCATGCGCTGTGGTTGTCGCAGTGACACGCACGTTGCGGCGAATACTGTAAAACCACACAGTTGTTCATCTTCGTCTATTATATTTCCAGGACGTTCGAACAAGGCGCATGCTTTAAACCATGGCTATAATTTTCCTCGCAATTAAAAGCTCACAGGGTCCCTTATGCATTCACCTAAGACGCCTCGAAGGTGAAATCCATCCTCTTTTCTACAGCTAATACAAAATGTACCTTTTCTTTTGTTTCTCTATTTCAGCGATAGGTGCCGGTAGTTTTCGACGTTTTTTGCGTAAAAGTTGATTGCTCGCAGCGTTTGCGCGGGAAAAATTGCGTGGCTGATGACAGTGTGTTCGTGACCCGCCAAAAAGGGGTGAAATTCTACTCGGCCAAATATTCGGATCCGTGCATGAAGCTACTGCGGCGTCAGTACAACAACGTAAGTATCTATATTGTTACTTTATACTACTAGCTACATTCCACCAAAAGTTTAGTTCATTTGGTGCCGTGGGCCAAAAGGCAAAATTTTTTTAATTCGGGCATATGAGAGGGGCAAAACGCGACAAAAAGGCATTGAATTGCCTTACAGAGTGTCTTATTAAGTGAACCATTTATTTACGCTCATTATATGTAATATTTTTTTTTGTTTAGGATGGTACGGACATACAAGAGAACATCATCTAGAGTTTCATTGGAGCAAACGACATGAAAAATGCACTGAATGCTTTTCAGGAGTTTCGGAGCAACACAACGTCGGGTTCTGTTTGGATTCAACGCGTGGAGTGCGAAGACTGGGCTCATGAAGACTGCGTGGGGGCCCACGGAGTGAATCTGAAGTGCTTCTACTGCAAGAACTCAAAGGATAAAATTCTTTCACACTGCCTCGTTTTGATTCACGAAGCGGCTCGTTTTGTCCTGCAGGTTGGGGCAAAATGAGACATCTGGTGCATTTTTTGTTTCTTTTTAAAATAAACTTTTGAACAGTCACAAGATCGCCATATTTATGTAGCACATACCTTTTACCTAAAAGAAAGTTCCTGCACTGATGTTTTATGGTAACGAGTGAAATAAAATAAAATATTCGCTATTTTCAAATTTTTGTCGCATTTTGCCCCGCCCTACCCTAACGCAGTTTCGCAGTGCCGCCGTTATCGGCCCTTCTTAGGCCAAGCTACGACGTCATGTGATCCTGTCATCGTGTGAGGTGACGTCACAATGACGTCAGAAATGTTTGTGATGTGTGACGTCGCGGTGACGTCATCACGTGATGATGAACTTTAGCATCACTCGTGCTTCCCCGACGCCGCTGACGCGGGAAGCCGACGGTCAATTGTCGCGCTTGATGAGGCATCTAAGGCTTTCCCCTTAATAAAAAACTCAATAGTAAGCTTCGACCTGGAAATACCTAGCACACCTCATCTGCGCTTGTCTACAAAAGTTTCTTCCATCGCTAAAGGAAACTTAATTCTGATGTTCTGCCTGAAAGACCACGTTACGTAAATAATGGAGCATCGTCATCATTTACTGCTAACGCAAATGCAGGAAATTCTTTGTATAACGTAATTAAATCAAATGATGGCGACAGACGTGATCCGAAACTATACACATGTACGATGCGCCGTGTTTCTACTGTGCTTTGACGGTGCTGTACGTAGCTTTACCAGCTTTACTAGCTGTACCTATAACTTACGACGTATCATTACATAGTTTCCCCCGTCTGTCTATTCCATAGAGGCATCGTATGCCACGTCCTCTCTCTTGCAGTTTATCATCCGCCATCCCCAACGAGCCACTTCTGTCACACATATACACTCTAAAAAGTTTTCGGGAGTAACTGCGCAGTTCATCCGAAAAAGGGCGCTTTACTCCCTCGAAGGACGAACTGCAGAAGCATGCGTGCCGTGCGCAAAGTTCGGAGGGTAACTGCTTGGTCCTTCGTCAAAATGAGAGGAACGGAGGACGAATGGCAACACTTACTCCCGCACGCCTCTGTGAAGGAGAGGGAGGGAGCCGGGGGGTGAGGGGGTGAGCGGGTAGATCTCCTTTCACTACTAAGCATATTTTTACGTTAAGTGCATTACGATGTGTCAGTGCCTGGAAAATGTATATTAGTGGCCGTAACGATGCTCGTTCGTTTCTTGTAAGCAATAAGCGGATGAATAAATAACTAAAATAAAATTGTTAAGAGAAATGACAGGATGACCTTTATTGAACGGTGGAGGTGGGCCCTGTTTGCCCGACGGTATGTATACGTCCAGGCCGGTGCACCGTGGCCCATACTTCCTTTATTCCAGGGTCCATACTTCTTCGCACGGGGTATGGGGCACTGGCGCAAGAGCCAGATAGTATATTGCTTGTGGTTTCGTAGCTGTGGGGCGCGTTGTGCATTCACATTTCTGTCTCACGACTTGCTGGTATTTGCTCATGACATAGAGCTTCCTGTTATGCTTACTGTATGAAAGTCTATAGTGTCTATGGCTCGTCAGTCAAAAGTAGTGCTGCGTTTGAGAACATCGCAAAGAAAGGAATTTCTTGCTTGTCTGGTGATATCACATTAATGTAAACTTAGTAAAGAAACGTAGAGGTTCCTTTCATTTTTGTAAAAAGACCGAAAAGCAGTAGATTCCGTCACCTTTTCACTGAGTCAGAAGAAATTACAAACATCAGTAGAGCTACTGATAAATCAGCAGTCATGGCAACGAGGACCGCACGTGGATACGGGCCGTGTGTCGCGGACAGTTTGTTTTGGAGTTTCCAGTGCAAGAGCCACGCGTAGCGAAGGCCGTCTAGCATACGGCCCCCGTGTCCGTGGCCTTGGAACATAGAAAGCGCGCTTGACTGAAACCGCGACTGTTCTCCACTCCGAAGTGGGCCATAAAACGGGGCACTTGCTCCCCTCAAGCCACACCGGCACTTGCCCCCCCCCCCCCCCACCCCAAGCTGTGCCAGCTCTCTCTCTCCCCCCCTCCCCCAGACGCGATGTAACACGGGTTTGCACCCCCCAAGGCAAAATCCTGCGGACGCCCATGCTAGTGTCGGTGGTTGTTTGTGTGTGTGTGTGTTTGTGGTGCAAGGAGGAGAATCCGATCCGGCGTACCCGGGAAAACATCAGTCGCCAGCTAACCTTTTGAGCTGCGTGGACGTTTCCTATTTTGATGTATCAGTAAATAAGTTCGTTTTGTTTTAATCACCGGCTTTGTTTCACTTTTGGGTGTTTCAGGACTAGAGCAATCGAGTCGTAGAGACACTACACCGTGTATGTGTGAGCGAGTGCGTGTGCCGCGGCAGGCTTGAGAACTGTTCTTTGTCTTGCACCGTTGTCGGCCCAATGTCATCGAAGTGCCTCGTTACATACGGCGACAGAAATGCCGTCATCACTTTCGACGAGCCGTGAATGGGGCGGGATTCAATGGAACGTATAAAGGAGTTGGACATGTTCTCTGAAGTTGACGTCTCCACCATCTGCTTAACGGTGAGTGCTTGATCGTCATGTTGTAGCGGTTGCAGCAGCGTTTGTCATCGATTACTGCAGCTTTGTGTTACATTTTTGAGCATCGTCCATTTTATATAAAAATCCGGCAGCGCTAAATTTTACGTTATTGCCAAATTTGGTCCCATCTAAGCCTTGATGACAACATTGTTGCACCGAATTTAGCCCTCACTTCTTTCATCATAGAAAACGTGAAAGTTATTTCTGTTGAGCAGGATATCCTTCTTCGAGGCCACGCAAGGCGTCAATTCTAGTAGTGTTCGGCATCTAGCGCTGCTGCACGTGTATGAGTAGCCGACACTGTCAGTAGTCGAACCTCGTTATAGTGTGTTTTAATTTTAGATGTAGTAAAATGTCGCGCTTGTCACTTGCTATGGCGGAAATTTGGGATATATAAATAGTATGACTGCTTGTGGCAACAGTAGGCTGTGAATCTTTGTTGGCCAGCATTGCAACCACGACACTTCCGAACTTTTCATCCGTGTGTTACGTAGTTCCCTTCTGAGTTCTGGCATTCTTATTTTTATAGCGTTTCGACGAATACTTCCAAGTGTCTGTAGACATTAGAGAAGTGGACGTGATCGAAAATAGAGCAAGAATAAATGCTCGAGTGACCAGCCAGGTCCCGTGAGTAGTAGTATCGTTATCAATTACTACTTAGTCTGCTTGTTGCACACCGCTTTGAGAAAAACTTTAGTTAGATGGGGAAAAACAGCTAAAAAAAAAAAGACGAGGACGCAGGAACACAGTAGACTGGACGAGCGCTGAACTTACAACTGACATCTTTATTGCACCAACCTCTCGTTTTTACAGCGCTCAAGCCGAGCACGCCATTCCAACCAAACCGCCAATCAAAATCATCAGGTATGCAAACTACATTGTCACTGAAAGCTATCACGTGTACATGAATGACACCGTGCGCATGAATCTTTCACACTCAGATAAAATGAACAAACCAGTTCCTAACAAGGATGAACAAGCAACAAAAAAAAACACAAAAAAACAACAACAAACAATCCATGTTCGAGGCGCAGGCTCACTTTCCGCGATAACAATGATTGAGAGTAAGTCGATGGAAAATTAGAGGATGACCAACAAAGAACACAGTAAAGGAAATTATTCACATGAAAGCTTTGAGATATTGAATCTCAGCGTGAGTGAGCAAAATAGATGGCTTGATGAAGCAAGTGTCTCCTGCTTCCCTGATAAAAAACGCTTCCACGATTTCAAATTCTGTTTTGAGAACACACAATTTTTAAAGAAGGCAAACGGCAAAACAGAACGTGAAATTCATGTACATGTGATAGCTTTCAGTGACAATGTAGTTTGCATACCTGATGATTTTGATTGGCGGTGTGATTGGAATGGCGTGCTCGGCTTGATGCGCTGTAAAAACGAGTGGTTGGTGCAATAAAGATGTCAGTTGTAAGTTCAGCGCTCGTACAGAGTACTGTGTTCCTGCGTCCTCGTCCTTTTTTGCGCTGTTTTTCCCCAGCTAAGCATGTACCAACTCGCCCAAATCGAAGTCTTGCTCGTAGTTAGTTTCTTTATAAAGCAGGCCTCTCAAATGGATAAGCCTCTTTGCTCAGTTGCTAGTTGCACTTTCACTGGATAAGCCTCGCCACGGTGGTCTAGTGGTTATGGCACTCAACTGCTGACCCTGTCATTCGATCTCGCGACCTTCGGGTCGCGGGATCGAATCCCGACTGCAGCGGCTGCATTTTCGATGGAGGCAAAAATGTTTGAGGCCCGTGCACTTAGATTTAGGTGCACGTCAAAGAACCCCAGGTGGTCGAAATTTCCGGAGCCCTCCACTACGGTGTCTCTCATAATCATGTCGTGGTTTTGGGATGTTAAACCCAGATATTATTATTGGGTCATACCATGCCAAGTGTCCCAGACGTGGCGCTCGCACGTCGCAAATTTTGATGATAAAATTTGTGCCTTTTTCCTCTGCCACATAGAGTATTCTGGCAAAACATTTTTGCTCGATAAAAATTTTGACGATCATGGCGCCCCCTCTATGTTCGCTTGTATTTGTTAAACCGTGCCTAATAGAAAAATGTGTATAAAATCTTTTTTTTTTGTGTTCAGCTTTGAAACCACGCGGGTGCTATCGCAGAGGTTCTCTTTAGTTGTCCTATTCATTAATTCCGAAATATTTGTGTTTCACTACCAGCTACGTATCTTCAAAAACTACAAAACTCTTTAATGTTCGTGATTTTTTCTTGTGCTATCTCCAACTCCCCCTAACCAATCTTAATACTAGTATGATTTTCAGGAAAGTTTATTATAGTACAAAATGTTTAGGGGTAAAATAGACTTCAAAGCTTCCCGAAAAAAATTGTGAACTTATGCGATTTGTCGCATGTTTGACCGTATTTTTCATACTGATGCGGTCCAAGTAAAAATCCTCGTCATGCGGCGTTTGATAGAAGACTTTGTCGTTAAGTAATGAAGAAAGTCTAATCAAATCATTTTTTGTTTTAAGGAAAAAAATAATTTTTGAATTTGGCGCTCCGTAAGTGCCCGGCATTTCTTTTTGTTGCCACTTCGCCGCAAAGCATGTGGTCGCCCTTGCAACTGAAACTCGTCACAGGCAGCGGCAAGATGCGAGATGTATGTCAGTGGCTCGTGAGTGCTCGAAAGTCTTGTCGCGTTGATCTCAGGGCGACGAGTAATCAATTCGCGTTACAATGTGAGCTTGCTTGGCGGGCCCAATGGGAAGTATGGACGCCCGAGAGCACCCTATGGCGTCGTTGGCACAATGTGCTAGAGGCCGTCTGCACAACACGTATACCCCCAAAAAAAGTGTATACAATGTGCATTATTTCTTTCGGTATATATGTGTATGCTAGTTGTGCAGACGGCCCTGTAGCACACTGTGCCAACGCCGCCATAGGCTGCTCTCGGGCGTCCATACTTCCCATTGGGCCCGCCAAGCAAGCTCACATTGTAACGCGAATTCGTTACTCGTCGCCCTGACATCAACGCGACAAGACTTTCGAAGACTCACGAGCCACTGACATACATCTCGCATCTTGCCGCTGCCTGTGACGAGTGTCAGCTGGAAGAGCGACCACGTGCTTTGCGGCGAAGTGGCAACAAAATGAAATGCGGGCGCATTCGGAGGGCCAAATTCAAAAATTATTTTCTTCCTTAAAACAAAAAAAAATATTTGCTTAGACTTTCTTCATTACTTAACGACGAAGTCTTCTATCAAACGCCGGATGTGGAGGATTTTTACTTAGACCGCATCAGTATGAAAAATACGGTCAAACATGCGACAAATCGCATATTTTCTCTAATTTCACAATTTTTTTCGGGAAGATTTGAAGTCTATTTACCCCCTAAACATTTATTCAGTCATCAATTATTCAATCATCCTTTGCAATTCACAGCCATCTGTAAGGTCACATAGTTCTAAAATGTGTTTTGTGCGAGGTAATAATAATATCTGGGGTTTAACGTCCCAAAACCAAGATATGATTATGAGAGACGCCGTAGTGGAGGGCTCCGGAAATTTTGACCACCTGGGGTTCTTTAACGTGCACCTAAATCTAAGCACACCGGCCTCAAACATTTTCGCCTCCATCGAAAATGCAGCCGCCGCGGCCGGGATTCGATCCCGCGACCTTCGGGTCAGCAGTCGAGCACCATAACCACTAGACCACCGTGGCGGGGCGTTTTGTGCGAGGTGTTGGCAAAATTAAGGCCATGAAGACCAGAGACGGCATGGTCTTTTCGCACTCTGTTTACTTGCGGGTCATTGCTGTAGTCATGCTAGCATGCTGGGCATGCTCGGTTCTTTCATGCCTCCAATGGAATCACTTACAATAATGTTTTCGTCGATAATGCAGTTCTTAACTCCACAATTCTGTCGATTGATGAGATCATGGCCGAGTGTGCCAATGCGCGCAGTGGTGGTGAAGTTTGGGAAAAAGGGCTGTGTTTTTGGTCTTTCACTGTTGCAAGACATGCGGCCATTTACAAGCCACACCAACCTGGCACTATGCCGAAAATACTGAGCAGGTCAGCTGAGATCGCCATTGCTCGTGGCATTATCGCCGGTGCATCCAGCGATAATCTTGTTTATGGATGTGAAAGGATCACGACGGATGGTCGCTTCAAGATACCGTTTTAGGTGCTGGCCACTCAGACACTGGTTTTATTCGGAAAAAATGTACACTCAAGTTATCATGGCAGGAGCCACGTGGCACAATGGGTATCTATAATTAGTGCAGGAAAGTAAGTCTCTCAAGTCGATAATTGATTCTAACAGCTCAACTCCCACCTACCACAATGAATTTGCTCGCATTGTGCTGATCAGATGGAAAAAAGGTACAGGAGCCAACGCTGCACTTTTTTTTTCATCGATAACCACTGAGATATGATTGTGCATTTCACTACGACTCTCACTTTTACTTTTTTTCCCATTTCCTGGCTCCTACATTCTTTTTGCACATGGCCTTGAAAAATGTATCAGCAGGGTTCTACTTTATAAAGTATGCTAGCATGAGTGCTGCCTGCAAACAGCAAAGGCCTCTGTTTTTTTTTTTCAGAACCAATTAATTGGCTTCCGTGTAAACGAGACCAATCTCTAACCTGTGGATAAACCTGTAGCCTTACTGCAAATGCTTGACTTGTTAAGAATGTTCCTTCCAGTGTCGAATCATGTTTTGCAAATAAGTTGCAATTTCATTTATTTGTCAGTGTGTCGTAAAGCATTAGGTTTTATCTGTTGCTACATGAAGCAGCTGCTGTAATAATGAAGCAACAAGCGTTGTGTTAAAATGTGCCTTTTTTTTGTAGGACCCCATCAAGACGCATCATGTGCCGACAGTGACATACAATGGAAGCTTGTTGACTTCAAGGGAATTTACTATGCGCCTGGAGGGCCTTGATATTAAGGAGACTGGCCTTTTGGCAGCCATTGCCACACAAATCGCGCTATACTGGGCGCTGAACATTGTTTTCGGCAAGAAAGCTCAGCGGACCTTCGATCTCCTGTGTCAAGTTCTGAAAGTTCAGAGCGTCTTGCGGCCGACGTCACTCGTCCGTGTGGCTCTAACCATCTTGAGCCAGTGAACAGCCAGACTGATTTCAATAAAGTATTTTTCTCACAAATAGATCTGGATTTCTACCCTCTCCTGGAGCATTTGTGTCAGACTTGGCGCAACCCGATGAAAATCATGTTCCTCAAAACTTTTTTTCATTTGCCGATTGGAGAGCTGGACTGCTGGTTTCTTGAGGAGCACTCAATACAAGCAAACGTTACTCCATCGAGAGGCATTGAGGATGATTATAACTGCATGCTGCTCCGATGAGGAATGTTGTGAAAGAGTAAATGTCGCTCCCATGGGGGTATTGAGAGATAATATACATTCCTCCCTGCGGGACTAATGGGAAAGAGTAAGTGTTACTCCATTTAGGTGTTCAGAAAGAGCAAGCATTGCTCCCGTGGGAGTATTGACAGAGAGCATCCATTCCTCCTTGTAAAGAGAAACCGTCGCTCCCCTGGGAGTATTGAAAAAGACTATCTTTTCCTCCCTCGGGAGTATTTGTAAGGAGCAAGTGTCACTCCCATAGGAGTATTGACCAAGAGCATCCGTTCCTCCCTTTAGGAGTTTAGGAAAGGAGCAACGGCTGCTCTCTAGAGGAGTAATCGAAAAGAGTAACCGTCCCTCCCGTGGGAGTATCGAAAAAGACTATCCGTTCCTCCTTTGAGGAGTATCGAGAAAGAGTAACCGTTGCTCCCGTGGGAGTTTTCACAAAGAGCATCCGTTGCTTCAGTCAGTTACTCCCTGAAGGAGCAACTTCTACGGGGAGTAACGGTTCGTCCCGTCGCAGTTACCCCCAAAAAGGAGTAATGGGTGTGGCAGGTAAGTTACTCCCCTAAAGGAGTAACCTCGACCCCCCATTTCCTCCTTTACTTTTTAGAGTGTAGCACGTGGCGACTAGGGACATATGCCGCGCGCGCATATGTCCATCCCATCATTCTGACATTTACAATGTGAGAACGATAGGTTCTGACATTGTAAATGTGTCATTTTCTGCTTTGTTCTTGTCGTTCACACGCACTCTCCTTACTATAAAATGCTGTGAGATGTGAGTGCTGGTAAATAAATAAATGTTATAATTACCTGACTACATCTACGATTGTTAAGCAACCTCTTAAAAATATCGTTGCGAGTAAACGTCCCTCTTCTCGACGGCAAAGTCAAATTATTCTATTGCACTGATGCAAGCAGATGCATACCATCTTATATGTACATGCCAAGGGTTACAGTCGGAACGCTCCCGCCACCTCCTGCAAGCCGGCCTTCGGTACAGTGACATAACCCGTTATGACCGCTGGATACATGACAACAGATTCCACAAGCCACTGCGTCACTTTATACAGAGAACACCGGCCTAACGGCGCACATTTAGCCTAATACACATATACACACAAAATATTATGCCTTAAGGGCACGTCTATGCCGCAATAAAAAAAAATCATCTCGGTCGTACGGTTTGCCGTAGAGTACGACCAAATAGGGAGCTGCACAATGCTTCGTCCTTTAGAAAGCTTCGCGAGCTCATCGCTGTAATGCTTGACGTTAACTGGAGCGCAAGCTCACGGCATCACGTTCAACGTGCGTTTTAGCATGAACGCCCAATTCGCCTGGCCTACCACGTTTTGCTCCCTTCCTCTCTCTTTTCAGTGATACAGACAAGGACGCTGAAGGTGCGGCCATGCCTTAGCTGGTCTTTGCTCTTCGCAGAACCGCGTAGTGCCCCGATGCCGGAATCACGCTCTCCATCCTTATACAGTGAGGACATCGCGCACGACGACGACGTAACGCTGCAGTTCCACCGGGGTGCGGAAACAGGCTGGCGAGAACAAGAGAACCCATCTTCGCGACAACTGTCTCCAGGCGCATTAAAAATTTCGAAACAGGAGCCACCCCTCGAGTGAATTATGGGCGTGAATACTAACGAAGCCGCTGCACTCGCAACGCCACGGGTCTGTACAACACAAGAGCGGGGCGACAATCACTCGGCGGTGCTTTCGTCCAACCTCAAAACGTTGCGGGCGTTAAGTAACCCTGCGCCGCTGAGTCGACAGCGTCCTCGAGCCTGTTGTCACTCTTAATGCGCGTCGGCGCGCCGCGTGGCCCCCACAGACAGCGGGGGGTCTGGCCGCTCCTGCAGATGAGTCCGCGCGGCCGCCCTTGGCCACGCCGTTCCGCATGCGTTGGCCCGATCGCACCGCGGCGCAGGCCGCGTCGCTGCCGAGGAACGACCGCGCTGGTCTCGGCAAACGTCGCCTGGCGCATGCGAGAAAGACATATCCATCAGCGCGGCGACTGCGTGCCGCGCGTACTCGGAATCCGCTCGGGACGCGAACTGCAATTTCATCCGGCTGAAGCTTTCGCCGGCGAGCGCACTTTCGCACGCTGCGGGGACCCCCGTATACCTGTTCAAGTTGACGAGACACCCCTTCTCACCGCTAAGGGCTGCAGAGAAATGGAAATTTGGTTTGAGATCTTGTTCGCAACGTTGGGCGAGGCATGCTCCGATGCCCGTCAAATCAAACCTAGTCGAACACACTTCGCCCCAAAATATTGGGCAGCTAAAGGATGAAAAGCCGCAAGCTTAGAAGCTCCCCCAGTATGCAAGAAAGTTTGGCAGTGGCGCCACCACTCTAGCGGCGCTGCCAACCCGCCGGAGGGTTTTGCTCATGCGTTACTCTGCTGAGCTCGAGGTTGCATGTTTGGTCCCGGCCGCAGCGACCGCATTTCAATGGGGGTGAAATGCAAAAAACTGCCGTATACCTATAGATTTACGTACTGAAGAACTCGACATAATTCTAAGTCTCCTTGTACAACAGTGTAAGGTCACGTCATGTGCGTACGAAGTACCACTGTACCGTGTCACTACTCCCTAAGTTTAGCCGCTCTTAACATTTAATTTGTTTGTTACTTGAAAATTACCGGCCGTGTTAAATTAATACAAAAAAAGTAATTTTCGATAGTATACTTATAAACTTGCCCATTCGTCGCGTATACATAAGGGACAGAAAGTAACGCGTTTAGGCCCCTCTTTGGGAAGTACCTTCAAGAGGTTCCATTTGCCTCCTGTGCGCATCTGCCCAATGAAACTAACTCGCAAAGTAATCAGAGGTTGGCAATTGACCGATTAGTACAAGCACAGAGGAGCAGTGGAGTCCATGACACGACTGTACTTAAGGAATTGGCAGAACGATACCTTCCGATTGGCCCCTCCGGGGACTGGGACTACCCGGACTACCGGGGAGGGCCGCTGGAAGAAATCGACTCGCCCTTTACGAAACTTGAGATCGAAGAGGTGCTTCATGCGCTTAATAGTCGCTCAGCCCCGGGTCCTGACGGAATTACAAACAGGCTGCTGCGTAATCTCGATGATAGGTCCATCGATAAGTTAACCGAGAAGGTCAATCTCCTCTGGGCAGAAGGCCGAGTGCCGGAGGCCTGGAAGACCGCCTCGGTGGTACTCATTCCCAAGCCGGGCAAGGCACTCACCAAGGAGAACCTACGTCCCATCTCCCTAACATTTTGCGTAGGGAAAGTGATGGAGCATGCGGTACACAACAGGGTCTCTCGGTATGTCGAGGATAAAGAGCTCTTTCCACACAACATGGTAGGCTTCAGGCCGGGTCTGTCCACCCAGGATGCGATGCTCCTGATTAAGAGGCAAATTATCGACCGACGAACCCTAGATATTCGGGGAATATTGGCCCTAGATCTCGCCAAAGCGTTTGATACTATTTCACATAAGTTCATCCTGGAGGCGGTCGAGAGCATGGGGTTGGGACCAAGGTTCCACGCCTATGTTCGCGCCTTCCTCAGGGACCGCAAAGCAACCATAAAGATTGGGCAGTCAAAATCGGGAACCTTCACCCTGGGTGCGAGGGGCACGCCGCAGGGTGCGGTAATTTCGCCTCTCTTGTTCAACATAGCCATGAAAGGCCTCTCGGAGCGTCTTTCCACTGTAGCCAATACAAACCACGCCCTATATGCCGACGACATTACTGTCTGGTGCATGGGAGGTTCGGATGCTGAGGTGGAGGAAGCGCTCCAGATGGCGCTGTCTATCACAGAAAGTTTTTTGGAGGGCACGGGGCTTCGGCTTTCACCCTCCAAATCGGAGTTGCTTCTCTACAGACCTGTTAGGCGCGGGAGGAGGCCCCACTCACCGCTTGATCAGGTACAGATTGCGCTAACCACAAGGGACGGGCACGCGATTCCCAGAGTGAACTGCATTCGGGTATTAGGCTTCCTTCTTGAATGCAACGGCAGAAACACACAGGTTTTGGCCCGCATCACCTCCAAGACGGAGAACATGATTCGGCTTATTTTACGGGTTTCAAACCGCAGGAGAGGGCTGAGGGAAAGTAATCTCCTTCGGCTCTACCGCGCGTTCCTCATGAGCCATATTATTTACGTCGCATCATCTCTAAATTGGTCTAAACGCGAGGAGGATAAACTCGACACTTTAATGCGGAAAAGTATTAAAAGGGTGCTAGGACTACCCATGAGTACCGGCACGGACAGGCTCATGAACCTGGGCATGCACAACACCCTCTCGGAGGTGATTGAGGCACAGCAACTAGCTCAGGTCGCGCGGCTCTCCTCCACCAAGGCTGGGCAGCGTCTCCTACAGTCGCTTGGATGTCATCATACGGGCAGTGCGGAACAGAAGATATTTTTATCACAAACAATGAAGGGTACTTCTGAGGTGGAACCCTTCCCGCGTAATGTACATCCGCGGTACAATGTTGGCCGGCGAACGGCACGGGCCAAGTCTCTGCTTGACTTCGTAGCTAAATCCCCGGGAAAGGTGGCTTTCGTCGATGCGGCGTAGTATGGCCGCTCGGACAGCTTTGCGGCCGTGGTTGTTGATCATCGCGGTCGCGTACTAAACTCAGCTTCCGTTAGGAAGGTGTCTGCCTCCGTAGCAGAGCAGGTAGCGATAGCTCTAGCTATGAAGGACCCTTCGCGTCCTGAGATATTCACCGACTCTGGGGCTGCCCTCCGGGCCTTCGCTTCGGGTGTGGTCTCAAGAGAGGCTGCCACTATTCTCAGTTCGAGGGCTGTAGGAGGCTTTCACACAATTACCTGGTTCCCGGCCCACATGCGCTCAGGGGTTCATCCGACAGTTCCCAACGTCAACGAACTTGCCCATAACCGTGCGCGAGAAATCACGTGCCGCGGCGGTGCGGGCGGGTCCGGAGGCGGCTTCACGGAGAGCTTCAGGGATCCACTTGGCACCTTCAACGAAGTTACTTCGCACTATCAACTGTCAAGGCGGCGATACCCCCTCCCGCATTCCAAGCTTACTAGGCCGCAGTCGTCGGTTCTCCGGATGCTGCAGGCAGGTTCCTTCCCGTCTCGCAGCACGTTTAGCCACTTTGCTGAAGGCATAAATCCAGGATGTCCTTGCTGTGGGGCGGATAATTGCACACTCGCTCATATGCTCTGGCAGTGCCCGGCGTTACTTAGCGTAAAGTTCAGCACAGAAGAGGACTGGGAGAGGGCTCTTAAAAGCAACGAGCTCTCAGTCCAGCTGTCGGCAGTCCAGGAGGCCTGCGAACGGGCGGAGGGCCACGGTCTTCCAGTACCGGCGTGGGCGCGGCCAGCAACTCCGGCGGACCCCCCTTCGGGGGTTGTCTGACCGGGTTCTCCAGGACCAAATAAAGTTCATTTCATCATCCCCTCTTTGGGGCGAGCTGACTGATTTGGAGCAACGGTACCCCGCAGAGAACCGCCATTGCAACTTGCATATGCTCTACGTCACAAAATCACGTTGCGACTGTCATGACAACATTAAAAATAGTAGAAAGGGCAGGGCTGCAGAATTCGGAGAGTCAAAAATGTTAGTGAAACAGAGCTATGCGTGAGATACTTGGAGATAATAGATTCCCATCTAATGCCTAAAATGAGGAAGTGTTTCGGAGTTACCAGAGGCGTTGCTGAGATTACATTTCCGTTGCAGTGGCATCAAATTGTAATGTAGTCCGACGTCTCCAAGCTGCTAGACATTGGATTAAGGCTGTCGGGCGCCAGTAGGAGAGAGTTCGGCTTTAAATGTGAATCTACGGAATTCGTTTACGTGTACAGAAAAGCGCGATGTATCGACGATTTTGCATTCCGTTTCATCGAATAGCGGATGCTGTTGCGCGCGCGCTCTCGTGTACAACAGAATGTCGCTGCCGATGAGTCAATGAGGTGGGTGTTCGAAATTAGAATGAGGCGTGACTTTTTTTTTTCTGTTGTGTGTGGCTTTAGCTGCCCCACCCATCCTCTTGTACACCCACTATTTATTCTGCATAAAAAAAATTAAAAAAAAAACTTTCAGCTGCTAATGTGCCTTGCGGTATTTTTGCTGCATTTTACACCTTGAGTGTTTTGTTATCGCTACTTTAAATCGTTTCGTTTCGTTTTCTTTTACTGATACCTCCAATCTGCAACACTGCTTATTGCTGGCTTCCTTTAATTTAGTTTCCCCAAAACTACAGCGTCGAGCGCTTACAGTCCGCACCGCTCGGAGCAGTGCGCCCTAACAATTAGTACACAGCCGCCGAGTGCGAACGTGAGTGCGCTATGAGCCTATAGCGCACAATAGCGCAGGCTGATACTTAAGCCAATGCTTAAACAAGCAGCGGAAGGCAGATTGAAGGGCCGATTGAGCAGGGCGCGCTGATGCGTCAACTTGGTTTCTTTGTCGTTTTCGTTTTGCAGCCCAGCTGAATGCGCACCGCTCGTGTCACTGGTAACGCGCTATAACACGGTTATCGAAAATTCGAAATCAATCGAGTTAGGTACAGTGTTTCACTGCGTCAGTGAACAAATTAACTAACATAATTTTAAGTCCAGGGGAGTGGAGGAGCATCGGTAGAAAATGCGTAACAAGGCTCCACGGGCTCCCAAGCAGTATGACAGCATTACAGTTAAAACAGGAAAATACATCACGCTAAAAAAAAAAACTAAAGGAAAAACACTGTGAGCAGGACGGCCCGTATGTAAGCAACGCCCCAGGTATGGTTGCCCACTTTCGCACGTAATATAAATGCTGACATTACGAACCGCTGAGAACCCTACATCATTCATTCTTTTTTTTTTTTGCCCCTCCCTGCTTGATAGCTGTGCGGTGTAGCGTAGTTGTGTGGTGTAACTCATGCAACAGCAGCGTTTCTTGTCGAAGCCACAATGAGTGTGCGTGGCCGACCGGTCTCCCTCCCGCCCACGCGGAGAAGAGAAGCGCCGCGAGAATGAGCCAACACAAACACACGCCTACGCATTGCCAGCTCAGCGGTGCCGAATGGTGAACACCGATGCCGGTATCTCTTTGCGGCTGCACAAATAAACCTTGGCTGCACCAGCACACGTGCTATTACCACCTGTGCATCCTGTGTTCGTTCAGGCTGCGACCCGGTCTGCGTCGCGAGCCTCCCTATATATAAGCCCTCGAGTCTCCACACAAGCTGAAGCCAGAGTACTCCAGAAACAAGTGGAAATGTCGTTTCCCACGTTAGTATCATAATCACCTACGTATATCCATATAATGTAAGCCCTACGTACACAGCGTTACCGAAGCGTACGCAAAAGATTTTCATGCGCGCGAGTCGCTCAGCCCATTGGTTCGCTTAAGCCGAAGTTGGCTTTGGTAATGCGCTCTCCAGCGTTATATGGAAGAAACTTCGGCTAGACAGTAAGTTGGTGGGAAAGCAACTGTCAGCGCCGCTCTAGGTGTACAGTGCCTGTACTAGAGGCTCTCCCAATCTAATCAGCACTATGGCGAATGATTCCAAAGTACCTGTTAACATAGGCGTATCTACCGGGGGGGCAAGGGAGGCGCTAGCCCCCCCCCCCCCCCCATTGAGAAACGTTAGAGGGGCGGAGCCCCCCCCCTTCCAACTTTCGCTTGTGGTCATTGTGGGCTGCACATTGGGAAAGCATCAACAGAGGCGAAGTTTTACTTCTACACATTAAACACTTATTTATATAATGAAATTTATCCTGCGCTTCTGCTGTGGAGATCGTCTCCCGTGTCTCACGACCACGCACTGTATATAGGTTCTCTGCGGTGCGGACCGCCTATGCGACGCTTTCGCGCTACAGCATTGCAGAGAAGGCTATACCGCTGAGTAGGGGCTCTTAACGTTAGAGCACTCTGTCATCATTTTATTCTGCTCTGCCTGGCCGGAAATTTACATAATCGACGACGCAAATACGGGCAGCAGTAAACTTTGTATGGACCGATCAAACGGTCTTCCTGTTTCAGGAAAATCATTTTATTTCATCGGAAAGGAATAGCATCACCGCTGCTGTATAAATCCAATTTGCTATGAGTCGATGAGTGTGCAGAACTGTTGAGTATTTTAGTTGGGCCGCTTTGGGGGAGCTAAAGAATGTTTCCGCTTGAGTGTCCGATTACCTGCGTCGCCTTGCCAACGTTTTTAGATTAATCTAAAAACGTTGGCCTTGCTTATCATACAGTAGCTTGCAGCGATCGCGGCGGCGTGGAACAAGGTGAGAAATAAGGCAGTGAACTCGAGTACATTGGGGAGCCCAGCTTTCAAGCTTGTCCCGTAATTAGATCTACCGGACCAGGGAATTGGTCAAGGTCCACGGTTTTCTGGATTAATAATTGTTGGGGTTTAACGTCCCAAAACCACGATATGATTATGAGAGACGATGGCTCCGGAAATGTCGACCACTTGGGGTTCTTTCACATGCGCGTAAATCTAAGCACGCGGACTTCACGCATTTTCGCCTCCGTCGAAAGTGCAGCGGCCGCGGCCGGGATTCGACCCAGCGTCCTGGTTTTTCTGGACTAAGGAGACTTAATTGACAGCCGGGCTAGTTGGTTTTGAGTCATCTCGAATTGATCTGTACAGGGCAAAATACAACTCGGACGGCAAAGAAGCACATGCGCGTAGCGCTGTTTATTTCTCTCCCTCCCTCCCTCTCTCTCAGCAAGAATGAGTTCGCAGAGTTGTACACGCGTAAAAACAGCTGAACATCGTTATACTACAACTGAAAATCTCGCCAGCTGCTATAAGTAGCCGCTGCTAATGTGATCGGCGGGCAGCCTTCTTGAATTACATTCAGAATGAGACACTGTCCGGCTATTCCAAAAAAATGTTTAGGTATTGTTCAGCATAGTAATGCGCTGTTTAGTGTGCACACGTAATTTTAACACCGCGAGATTTCATAGATTTGTGACGACGCATAACAAGCACGTGATTTTAAGGCACACCGAAAATTTTTGACGAATGGCGAAGAACCAATGACCAAAAATAGCCCGTATTGAAAATAGTGTATTATCCTATTTTTTATCTAGTCGTGCATGAGTGGTCATTATGCAGCGGATCATTTTGGCGTCATTTGTGGCATCGCGTTACGAGCCGGTGCAGTATGCATGACCCAGAAAATTTCGACCAATCATAAACAGTTAACAGCGAATGCGGAAGGAAACAATGCGAGGTAGTTTAAAGTTATAATCACCCACATTTTTTTTTTAATTGTGCTTACACCGTTTGCATAGGCCTACTTACTTGGAGGGCCGGAGGGCCTTCCAAGCAAAGTAGAAAACAGCGCAATACAACGAAGACAGGAAAGACCAAACAGGACCAGCGCTGAACTGTTTGGTCTCTCTTGTCTTCGTTGTATTGCACTGTTTTCTACTTTTAAGTTCGCACGCTCCAAGCAAAGTTGCAAATACAAATATGATAAGTATAAAGAGTGTACTAAGCCTCTAATACCACAAATTCTTACTTAAAAATAACTTTTCGTTGACAAGTTAACAATAAAATTAATATAATAATAGTAATAATAACAACAATGCGCTAGAAAGACTATTTCGACGGGGAGCAACCAAGACAAAATATAGGATACGCAAACCTGAATATCTGTGAAGTGTGGAAACTTGAGCAACTTGGTAGGACATAATTGAATAAACGAACAGTGCAATGGACAACGACAGAGGAAGGTAATAACACCCAGTGCTGACTTTCAACAATGATTTAATAGCGGAGCGATGTACATATGTATGTGAAAAAAATGGGCATGCGTAGAAGGGTGCAGTTAACAACCACTGCGATACAATGCCAGCAAAACTCCTGTCACTAATTGATTGAGCTGGAAACCAGTATACCACTTAAAAATGATCGAGATACGCTATCTCTTTTTGCAAAAGCGCAACTGATGGGGAACTTACACATGTACCGTCAAACTTACTTATGTGATAGGCCTCAATTATCTCACGCGTGGCCTGCGAGTGGTGCTTGCCTATTACCTCGCAACGCTCAAAGATGAGACAATATCTGCAAGAAAGTGTTGTACTAATTACGGAGAAGAAATGGTGCAGTCACTGCTACCTACATAAAAAACGCAATTATAAGTGAGCAGCTTCTAGACGTTAACGAAATTTCATTGAATAATACAAATCTATACTACTGGCGAGGCTGCCATGCGTAAAGTTGTGGGCGTGCTGTATAAAAACTTGCTTGCAATGCTATCACATGCATAACCCGTATATGGGTGTGTCCAGATAAGATCGAACACGAGGTCCTGGTCACCATTCCCGATTTTGATGAAATTTACTGTAGGTATAGGCATTACACCCATAACAATGGTTTCGCAGTTAGTTTTGCGAAAAAAAATTTTGTTCGTCTGAAAAAAAATATACAGATTTCGGCCGCAAAAAACGCTTTTTCGCCAATTTCGCCGTTTCTGAATTTTGAGCGCACCTAGGGAAAAAACGGTGCACTTCTTCGTCACAATATTTATTCGCCTTAAAGAACAAGTGAAATAGAATCTTATGAGTCTATTATTTTCCTTGCTTGTCCAAGCACTTTTGAAGAAAAAAATCACAAACTTGGCAAATTGCACAAAATACCTTTACTTCAGGAATTTATTGCTACAAGCAAGTTAAAGTGAGGATAATAAAAATCGGTACATATTAACTTTGATACTTTCGCTCTCTTTTAAAATAATTTGTGCGGTTTTATCGCGCTCCGTTTTACTCGATAAGTGGGCTGAAACGTAAGTGATTTACCAAAAACGCCGAACTTTGAAAATGATTTTCTCAAAAAGGCCATTTTTAATTTTTTTTAAAATCTCTCCGATTGAAGTCAAGGACGTCATCTACCATTCTGCAGAAAAAAAACGTTGCATTATTTTGGTTGCTAACAAGTTATAGTGCGTCAAATGTGACCATGCCAGCCTAGCGGCCGCGTCGTTCGTTATGTGCTGAAACTCGGATATAAGTTGTTAAAAATACTTGTACATGACATAATCACAAATCAGCAGCTCCACACCAACAAATGCGCAGCCAGGTGTCATGGTTCAGCAAGCTTTGTCTTGCGATCAGCCGCTTGACAAACCCGCAGCAGCGGCCGCTCGATGCTGCGGGCACTCAGATTACATGAGTGCCGCTTCGACTGCGGATGAGCGCCCCTTGCGCGCCAAACTACGCTCAGATGACGGACGTGAGAAGGAATGCATCACTGTGAAGGTTAAAGGTTGTTAAGTGCCAATAAATGCCATAGTATGCAACGAAAACTCTGCCGGCAATTTCCCAGTGAGCGCCTCCAGTAGGGCGCTCATGTGTTGCTTTCTCTCTTCGGATGGCCTAAATATAATTATAGGTTCATTCTGTGAGCAAAATATGACACAAAAGAAAACCATTGACATCTAAAGAAAGCTGTGATACGTGCTTCCGATGGTCGAACAACTTAAACTGCAGTTGTTCTTCATCTCGTGCCAGAACACTTGTGTCAGCCGGCTGTGAAAAGAAGTGTGTCCAAGTCGTGTGCTTCATTAAAGAACCGCTTTTACAATACTGTATTGTTGCGCGTCCGCAGATAGAATATTCAACGCCAGTCCAGATTTTATCACGATATTTCGCGGCTTCGGGCATAACAGCAGGGGGAAAAAATACATGCGTGCTGTATTGAAGGCGCTCACTGGGAAATTGCTGGCAGAGTTTTCGTTGCATATTATGACATTTGTTGGCACTTAACAGCCTTTAACTTTCACAGTGATGCATTACTTCTCTCGTTTGTCCTCTGAGCGTAGTTTGGTGGTTTGGCGCGCAAGGGGAGCTCATCCGCAGTCGAAGCGGCACTCATGTAATCTGAGTGCCCGCAGCATCGAGCGGCCGCTGCTGCGGGTTTGTCAAGCGGTTGATCGCAAGACAAAGCTAGCTGAACCATGACACCTGGCTGCGCATTTGTTGGTGTGGAGCTGCTGATTTGTGATTATGTCATGTACAAGTATTTTTAACAACTTATATCCGAGTTTCAGCACATAACGAACGACGCGGCCGCTAGGCTGGCATGGCCACATTTGACGCACTATAACTTGTAAGCAACCAAAATAATGCAACGTTTTTTTCTGCAGAATGGTAGATGACGTCCTTGACTTCAATCGGAGAGATTTAAAAAAAAATTAAAAACGGCTTTTTTCAGAAAATCATTTTCAAAGTTTGTCGTTTTTGGTAAATCACTTACGTTTCAGCCCACTTATAGAGTAAAATGGAGCGCGATAAAACCGCGAAAATTATTTTAAAAGAGAGCGAAAGTATCAAAGTTAATATGTACCGATTTTTATTATCCTCACTTTAACTTGCTTGTAGCAATAAATTCCTGAAATGAAGGTATTTTGTGCAATTTGCCAAGTTTGTGATTTTTTTCTTCAAAAGTGCTTGGACAAGCAAGAAAAATAATAGGCTCATAATATTGTATTTCACTTGTTCTTTAAGGGGAATAAATATTGTGACGAAGAAGTGCATCGTTTTTTTTCCTAGGTGTGCTCAAAATTCAGAAACCGCGAAATTGGCGAAAAAGCGTTTTTTGCGGCCAAAATTTGTATGTTTTTTTTCAGGCGAACAAATTTTTTTTTCGCGAAACTAACTGCGAAACCATTGTTCTGGGTGTAATGCCTAGGCCTGCAGTAAATTTCATCAAAATCGGGAATGGTGACCAGGACCACGTGTTCGATCTTATCTGGACACACCCATATATATGGTTGTCCCAGTGTGTGTTACCTAGGACTGACCTTACTTTTTCTGTAATGTTATTAAACACTGCTAAACAAATTTTAACTCTGTATATGAAAAATCACGTCAAATTGAGAGAGAATGTAGTTCTCTCTCTCTCTCTCTCTCTCTCTCTATATATATATATATATATATATATATATATATACGAGGGGCGTTCAATAAAGATTTCCCCTGACCCACTTCCAACGGACGGAGAGCAACGAAACTTTGCATATTTCTTAGTGCTTCTCTACATAGGTGCCACCCAGGGGCACACACTTCTACCATCTTTTTATGCAACTGTAAACGCCTCGCTTGTAGAAGTCGACAGGTTGCTGCAAGAGCCATGTTGTAACCTCAGAAATCAGAGCTTCATCATCTGGAAAATGCTTGCCCTTCAAATATGACTTCATTGTTGGAAAGAGGTGCAAGTCCGATGGTGCGAGGTCGAGTGAATAAGGGGAATTCGGTACAATTTCAAAGCCGCAGGAGCGTGCTTCCGTCTGGGCAACATGTGAGTTGTGAACTGGGGCACTGTCTTGCAGAAGGCGGACACCTTTGGTGAGCATGCCACATCTCCTGTTTTTGATGGCCTCCCGCAATTTTCGCAGCAGTGAAGCACAGTATGCCCCAGTAATCGTGGCACCCTTTGCTAGGAAATCCATCAAGACTACTCCGTGCTGGTCCCAAATGAGTGTGAGCATGACCTTGCCCGCTGAGGGCTAGGTGCGTGCCTTCTTTGGAGGCGGTGAGTCCAAGTGCTTCCATTGCATCGACTGGACTTTAGTCTCCGAAATATAGTGATGGACCCAGTATTCATGCTGTGTAATCAGTCTGTTGAAAAAGTCCTGCTGGTTTCCATGGCACATGGTCAAAAGGTGCTGAGAGCATTCGACTCGTTCCTCCTTTCGGAAAGGCGTGAGCAGTCGGGGAACCCAGCAAGCAGATACCTTACGCATATGAAGATCGTCCTGAATGATTTTTTCCATGGACCCCACACTAATCTTGACATGTTGGGCTAGGTCTCGAACGATAACGCGGCGATTTTCCAAAATGGCAGCCTCCACTTGCTGGATGGTGTGTTCATCGACAGCGAAGTGGGGTCGCCCTGCAATTGGAGCCGCTTCCACCGAAATCAGACCGTATTTGAATTGACGATGCCAGTTCTTCACTACATCATATGATGGGGAATCTTCCCCATAAACAACTTTTATCTCATCGAACGTCTCCCTTGGAGTGTGGCCTTTCAAGTACAGGAACTTCACGGCTGCTCTGTACTCCACTGCATCCATTATCACACCTCACAACACTTCAGCACCTCTAAAAGAAAGACCGCTATTAGTTTAGAGTTGCACATTGGCACGTGACCTACAGTGACTTATGTCATTACACATGTGCAGTTTCAGCATCCTGCAATAAAGAGAAGTCAGTCAGGGGAAATCTTTATTGAACGCATCCGCAATATATATATATATATATATATATATATATATATATATATATATATATATATATATATATATATATATATATATATATATATATACATAAGTATGAGAGGTGGCACTTCAAGAAAACTTCATTTATATGGACATATATACACGGAAATATGCACGAACATTTCGTCTTGAGAAAGGTCAGGCTCTGACAGAAACGTCGACGTAATAAATGATAAATGAAGTTTTCTCTCATACTTATACGGCAACCAAAGGCAACCACTCCTTCAACTATATAATATATATATATATATATATATATATATATATATATATATATATATATATATATATATATATATATATATTATATAGTTGAAGGAGTGGTTGCCTTTGGTTGCCGTATAAGTATAAGTATAAGTATATATATATATATATATATATATATATATATATATATATATATATATATATATATATATATATACATAAGTATGAGAGGTGGCACTTCAAGAAAACTTCAACGACACTTAGGCTTCCTTACTTTCTTTTACAAATGCAATCATGTTGAATCACTGTAGCGCCTACTGTATAAAAAGGGCAGGTGAACGGTGTGTACAAATTAAAAATGAAAACAAAGTGTAGCAAGAAACTCAGCTGACGGCAATATATCAAATTCCACCTTTAATAAAACCTCTGGCAGGTTACTAAAGTAATGACCCGCCGGTAGCTTACCGGCATATGGTGTGCTGCTGAGGTGTTGGTCGCAGGTTCGATCCCATCCACTGCTGCCGCAATTGCCATGGGAGCAAAAGGCAAGAACGCTCATACACTTATTTTTAAGTTCACGATTTAAGTTCACCCTCGAGGTTATCAAAATGAAATCGGAGTTCTTGTTGAAGCTACGGCGAACCTGAGTAATCAGGTCAGGGTTTCTTGCACGTAGAATGAAATAATTTAGTGTTAAGTACGTACGGCAAACACTCAATAATAATCCATGGCTCACAGTCGCATCATACGTTTTCGCAAGCCTAAAACCGTATGTGACCGTGTTGTACTACGATACCTAAGGGCAGGCTTTCGAGAAAAAAAAAACATCCGCAAAAACAGGGCGGACATCCGACATGGGACACCGTCCGCGCAATTGCGATCAACAGAGACACTCTCGTACAGCTGCTGCCCGGTAAGTGAAAAGAAAATCCTTTTGCAGTGATTTTACAACCTTGAGCTTTTATCTGGCCGGCCTGTGTCGCGCGCAGATTTCAGTATGTGACCACAGTTTGCTGCAACTGAGGTTCGTAGCAACTGAGGTTAGCGTGCCCGTGTAACAACGGTATAGGACAGGTTCGTAAGGCAGTAAGACAGATTTTCATAAGAGAGGCAGCAGCTTTGCGTACACTGGTGACTGCCTTCAGGCAGACAGCTGTTTCCAATGGATGCCTGCGTACGCAGAGCTGATGCGGGCGCCCAACTGAAACTGTCTAATTTCGTGTTATTAACACTACAGTGATTTTTCTCGAGAACGCAAGCTGTTCGACCTCGAATTTTGCTACTTCTACCCGCAATTCACTCACAATTTTCAGCTTTCCGTTCATCAAGTGCAAATGTCTGTTCTACATGCTTCAAGAACCTATTTCGGTGCTTTTGCGCTTTTTGTATGTAACTAATTGCTACACGCAAGCGCGTACAATTTCTCGTTACCTAGCAACGTGCGTCACTGCATGCTTGATAGTGCTAGGCCCGGTATCGCGGTTGACATGAGTGAAGGAGACGCAGGAGCGAAAATGCACATTTTAGATACGCGCTCGGACACAAATTTGTTGAACCCACGTTCAATGACACACGCTTGAAAAGGAATACATGACAGTTTTGTACTCGGTGACCAAATACAGCTATGCAACATTGACCTCTTGCCCCGATTGAAAGGCACTCGAACATGCGACTAGGAGCTTCTTACGTCATGATAGCAGAACGCGATAAGTCGGCGCGATAAGCTGTCACCGACAGTGGATGCAATCAGCCCTTAACAGAGCCGCGGCAAGAATCCCAACGCCACTATACCGAAACCGACACTGACGATATACACAGCACGGTATGCAGCCCCATCGCGGAGGTCAGCTAAGAGTCAAGAGGAGGTCTGGCAAAGCGTAATTCATGGCGTGAACCCACCGACTTCTCTCGAGTCAGCACGGAGGCATCGGTGTATAGGCTGAAAAAAAAAAAAAGAGGGGCGCCCACGCAGCACTGTAATAAACTCCCGTCGACACGTTCCGACGTCTCCGTCCGGGGCCAAAAAGCGATCTTCACCCCCCGGCTTCTGTGTACGCGCCCCGTCAAGGGGAGAAGCGGTGAATTCCGCTGTTGGTCTTTGGGCGGTCGTCGCGTTGAACAGGAAAAGTGGCTTCGCCCGCGGTTTCTAGGTCCATCTCGCTTTGCGTCACCGGGTGGCAAACGCTGAGCGCGCCGCGCCGACGTGGCCTTGCGGCCACAGGGCGTGGACAGGAGCGCGATTCTCTGCGCCGCGCGACTGACGTTTGTTCGCGCGCTTCGCTGCATGCTGCTGCGTTCTGTGCCCAGCGTGCGTGCGACGTTATTTCGCACTCTCTTCTTCTATCCCAAGTAATCACTCTTCGCCAGCGAGCGCCGGGTTACTATAATAGGTGCGAATGAAGCGTGAAACGGGGAGTGACAGCTTTCGATTGGAAAGCCGTCGATGACGTTTTCCTTTCAGTCGCGTCGCTTCGCCCTGGCAATCTTTTTTTTTGCGCCTTCCTCTAAAACTAATTGTTCGTTAAAAATGAGCGCCTATCATATCGCTGCAATGTGCATGTTATATGTGGCATTGCATCTTCTTGGAAGGAAGGCGCGGACAAGACGGCAATCTTAGCGTTAAAATACGCACATAACAGCTACATTGATGTACTTTATCGAACTTGCAAATGACCACCTCTAAACTGGGGTCGTCCTGAGAATTTGTTCCAGATGGATACGCCTAGCCAACCAACCGGCAACAAATCGAAAATTGACATATGCGCCATAAAGGAATAGGTCAGGTTATGTAATTAATAAAATACCGTGATAATTATTCGATTTATGCACTTCGATTTACCGCACTAGTAACGCCCGCCTCATTCCTCCGAGGACTTGAATTGAGCGGCCTGCAAACAGGCGATTTGAACAAATTCTGTCATTTGAATGCGGCGGCCATTCCGGCGTCATCCATTCGCTCGGGCATGGTGGCCTGTTATGCAGGTTCGACATAATCGTCTAAAGAGGCGTCCTTAACGAAAACTTCACAGGCCGACGCGATCGCTATCATTTTTCCGAAATTCTTTGCGATTGTTTGGCTCCTGTCCAGCTGAATATTAATGCTACTTACAGGGAGGAAAAGTTCAGATGAATATATATATATATATATATATATATATATATATATATATATATATATATATATATATATATATATATATATATATATATATATATATATATATATATCACACACGCACTCTCTCTCTCTCTCTCTCTCTCTTTGACGCTAGCTGTTTGCGAGAATGAAGGCCAAGGACCTTCTGTCGCGGCCGAGTGTGGCTGCCGATATGTATCGACTAATTGGAGGGGAAAACACCGTCGAGAAGATGGCTGCGGGCGGTGGTTGTAACGATCACGTACGCAGTCACGGCACGTTTATGCACGCTGCAAGAAAGGCCTTGGGGTTGGGCTCATTCATAGAAAGGTTTTTGTCAATGAACGACGGAAGCGCGAGTAATTAAGTAAGGCGGTTTCCAGCAGCCCACAAAGATAACCACATATATAACGTTGTTTTCAAGGATTTCTGACGACGCTAGGATTGGAAAGAACCTCTTGGGCTTGCGACATACATTCTTCCTAGATGAACAGGAAAAAAATATTAAATAATAAAAAAGACGTCTCCCAGACGGCTTTGGCTACGTCTATTGACTGTACCTGCGGATTCTGCGGAGCAAACATCCAATCTTTGCTCGATTTGTAGCAAGTAAAAACAAACAGGAACAAGTAAAAAGTATACGCCCTGTATAGCGTCTTGGATCTTTTACTTGCATGCGACAATGAAAACTGTATTCCATCTATTCGAAACTCAAGAAATAGTCGGAGCCACATTTGTGCGCCAACATTTCCTTCTGTCATAAAAAAACTAAGATATTTTTTTCAGCGTGCTTTTCCTGATAACATACTTCACTCATGTGGCACAGAAAAGGCTGTGCAATAATGCATTCGATTTAGCCCGTGCCACTATATCGCGCAATGGTGTAACTACTTTATTGGACAGGAAAGAGATGCTGATAAACGCGCAAAGCAGATGCGGCCAATGGCAAAAAAAAAAATAATAATTGCACACACACAAATCAATTGCGAGAAGTGAAATGGCATCATTACTCTGGATCACATGCTTTGGCAGTGTCCCGTGGCTTTCACAGACTGTGACAAGGAAAGATACCGGTGGCAAAGAGTCCTTCACAGTGGAGCTTTTTCAGATCAAATACAGGCCGTCCAGAAGGCCCACGATATGGCGGTAAGGTTAAACCTCACTGTCCCGACGTGGGAACCGCCTGCGTCAACCTAAGGGCTGATCTTCAGGACCCGAATAAAGTTCATCATAACATACCATACACACACGCACAAACCAGTTGTACCTTGGCTTCAAGCAAAAGAAATATTTCGTCCCTCGTTTCTTCCGTAAACTAGAGACAATAGCAAATGTATTTATAGTCTGCTGTGACTGTGGCATTTTTTAAATAATTAATAATAATTGTTGGGGTTTAACGTTCCAAAATCACGATATGATTATGAGGGACGCAGTAGTGGAAGGCTCCGAAAATTTAGACCAACTGGTGTTCTTTAACGTGCATCTGAATCTAAATACGCGGGCCTTTAGCATTATGCCTCCATCGAAATGCGGCCGCCACAGCCGGGATTCGAGTGGTACTTTATTTTTTTTTAATAAATGTGTTCAAGGCTTGGTGCTTATGTGTGGCTCTGGCTGCTCCTCTTCTCCCCCGTGATAAACTGCCATCGTAATGTTGTCGACAGTCACAAAACTGGACAAATGAACGCATGAGTGGACAAATACACATTCAGTCTCAGTAGAGCAACAAAAATGCTCACTTAAGAGGAGAGTTCACGTAAAATAACGAAATGTCCACACATAACATAAAAGTTCGCCAAGAGGTTCACACAGCCGATAATTAGGCACTAGCAAATTATATCTTACTTGCCGCACTGCAACAGTCTTGTTGCAATTGAAGAGCATCTTACTGAAATGTAAACTACTTCATTTTTAGTATTGCTCTCTTGTGTGTTTATTTGTTTTGTTTTACCATTAGTATTATTTTCTTGTATTTTTTGTTGGTTGTCTTACTAGCATTATATAGCGGTCCCATTCCTGCTATAGCCCTAAATAGGGTTGCGATATACGTAAATAAATAAATAAATAAATAAATAAATAAATAAATAAATAAATAAATAAATAATACAAGAAACATGTAGCCAAGAATACACCTTAAAGATAACAATGCAAGTAGTGTTTGTCTATTTTAATGTGTTAGTGAAGTTTTCTATTCCTCAAAAAAATTACTAATTCGCGCGAAGCAATGTTTTGAAAATTTTATGTTGGCCATGGGCCCAAATTTTTGTTAATGATAGCATGGCCGTCTATGAAAACCCTGTAGCTTTTCCTAAAGTTTTTTATGGGGACGATCATAACTTTTACAGTGTGCACTGCACAGAAGAAGGTGCTCTATGTATTCAGCCTCTCTACATTAGCAGATAATATTGTTAGCATTTTAACAGCGAGGCCGTTTAGCAAATCGTTCCTTGTGAGTCGATCGCAGAAAACTATCATCGTCTTAACGGGTATGTGTCACCGTGCGGCTACCTGAGAACCAGTACAGAGAGAGAGAAAGAAAGAAAGAAACAAACAAACAGATTGACTGATAGAACGATATAAAGAAAGAGAAAAAAAATCTTGCTGAAAAAAATTCTTCACGAGGCGGAGTTCGAACCCGCGTACCCTTGATCCGTAGGCGAACGACCTAACCACTCGGCTATCCAGGCACGCTAACAGAGCGTAGCATAGTCTTGTAGTCTATATTATAGTGTGACAAGGGGGTGGGAAAGGAAAGTGAGAGTGAGGAGGTGAGATGTGAAGGTGAGGAGGAGGGAAAGGAGGAGGGGAGAGAGTAAAGCGTAGCACAAGAATGATGAGAAAGAGAGGGAAATAAAAAGAGAGACAGACAGGACATCAACGAAAGAGAGAGAAAGAAGTAGAGAGAAAAAAAAGAGGAAGAAAGAGTAAGCAAGCATCGCGTCGTCTAGCGACCAGATACCGCACCATCTGGCCAAGCCGCGCATGCGCAGTAGCTAAGCCACGTCCACCGACGGAGACATCGCGCGCAACCTCCGCTATATAGTGCATAGCCTGGCTGTCTACTGCCGAGGAGGAAGCCGCGCATCTCGAAGCTAGACGTGTCGGTGGACGGTGATTATGAGCGGCGACGAGTCCGTGATTCGCTGTGCCAAGCTTTGTGCGACTTAGTGCAAACTGCCCGCATTTTTTTTTTCCTATGCGAAAAGCTCTCACTTATAGGCAGTACCTATAGCCGAAGCCTATGAGTTAATGTTTCTACAGACCGGCTAATTTTAATAACAATATAAAATTTTGTTTCAGGATCAATGCATTATAGTTGCATTGGGACATCACGAATAGGGCACTGAAATCGGAGTTGCCCATAACACCGCAATGAATTCGATTCCTTCCTACGGAAAACGATAGAGGAGCGACACTAGTGATAGTGATATTGTTAGACTTGCAAAACCTATGGCGAACCTATACGACTGCAAGACATGGCGACATGAATGTGCGTTTTACACGGATCAACGTTATAAAATTTGTCTGGTGTCTTAAGGAAGTATATAATGAACTGTCTGAAATGCCAGTGTGCTTCAGTTTGTTGAACGAACTGGCTGTTGAACGAGCTCAATCGCTGTTAATACAACGTACAGGGTAAGTAGTGACATTCACGCATTTTTATATTTAGTGATATGTGTTACTGCATGGGATGACATGTATTAGCAATAGAGAGACAAAATAAAATGATCGTGACCTAGTGATTCCAACTTTGGGCTTCTGGGCTGTAACTGAGAAGTTCGATGCAATCATCGGTCCAGCATTTTATTGTCTTAAAAAGTTGCGAAACGAGGCGAGGCAGGAAACTTCGTACAGTGAGGAGCCTGCATGGAATGAGGCAAAGTGTTCTTCGCATTATATAGAAATCCCCCACTCTAGTTTTTGCATAATAAATTGTAATTGTTCACACTATTTCGCTCCCACTCTCCCTGTAAATACCATCTGTGAATAAATGTTTTTCAGTCAGTCAGTTGCACATATATCACCAGTACGTGCAAAGAGAAAGGTTTATTGTGGCAGAAGAGCTGAGAGGTCGGCCTGAATCAATCTTCTGACCTGCTACTCAGCGTTAGGAAAGGGGAGGGAACGAGAGGAGAGAGAAGGTGTTCATGAGGCAGAAGGTGGCGATGAAGCAAAACCTTGAATGTCCAGAAACTATTTACAGTCTCTTGTCGAGTTCTGTCTCGCGCAAAAACTTGTTCAGCGCTTTCAGAATATCGCACTGATGACGAGGTGGTGGTCCCAACACAACTTTTTCTGAAACTTGTTGTTTCGTAGATTTTAACAAGATGGTTGCCATCGCATTTATTTGCGTGATATATCGTGGGCAGACGCACAAGAGGTGTTCCCTTGTCTCAGGAGTGCCACATACCTCGCAATTCGGACTGCCCGCACAACCGATAAGGTGTAGGTAACGACGAGTGAACGCCACCCCTAGTCACAGTCTGTGTAGTAGGCTTGTGCTGCACCTTTTCATGGTTGGTGGTATTCTAACGTGCATGTCTGGATCGAGTTTGTGAAGACGGCGGTGACGATGACTTGGTGGAGACCAATATGCTGCAGTACTTTCGCGAAGGAGTGTATATACAACGGTGTTTGTATCCGGCCGTGAAAATGGAGTGGCCAATAATGTGGCGTTATCGTAAGCCATCTTTGACTCCGCATCGGCTCGCTCGTTTCCACGTAGGCCGCAGTGCCCTGGAATCCACTGATACCTTATACGATAGCCAGTTTTCAGGGCTACATCGTGTGATTCGGCTACTTCTTGAGCGAGAAGATAATATGGCCATCGTTTAAGCGCCGAATTTATTACTTGAAGCGCCGTTTTGCAGTCAATAAATATAGTCCACTTGCGATGAGGCTGCTTCGATATATAACGAATTACCTCGCGGATGGCCACAATCTCTACCGCCGTCGATGTTGTTCGGTGGTCTAGACGGAAGCGTTCGCTGGTCTTCAAACTTGGTGTGACGAACGCCGCTGTTGAAGCAGTGGGTGACACAGACCCGTCTATAAGCGCATGTATAGAAGCGGCATATTCTGTAGATATGTACGATAACGGTAATTGTTTTAGGCCACATGAGGGTATACGCGATTTTTTACCCACTCCGGGAATGGATAAGCGCACCTCAGGTCTTGATAAAGTCCATGCTGGTACTTCTGCAACTTTTGCCGGAGCGAAGCCTGAGGGAACGGTGCTCTCATGGCGTGAGAGGGATTCTGCAATAGTGCTGTCCGGTCGGTGGGTGTGGATCGTCGATAGAGAATGACAATCATGCCGGGTCAACAGTCGGAGATATATCCTCAAAGGTTCGCATGAAAGATAACTATCTATGGGAGTTATGCGTGCTTCCACAATAACTCCCATCGTTGAAGTACAGTGCAGCTTAGAACAACACTGTGTGGGTTCTACGTTCACGCGCATGTTACCATTTCCTGCGCATGTAGCACATTGACTTCACTGAGTTTCCTCTCTATGTCAGTACGTTTCCTTATACATGGTATGGAGTTACATAGCTGCGTGCTTGCTACCACGTAACAAGAGAGAGAAACAGAGAGAGAGGGATAAAGAAATGGGGGTTAATTAGACTGCAATATCCAGTTTGCTGCCTACGTTAGGGGTGGGGTGGGGGGCATAAGTGCAAATGCTTGCACTTATACCAAGCACCTGCAGTGGGCGCATGTTACCATTTCATCCCCTTGCTTCTATGCGCAGTTCATCCCATTGCTTTTATGCGCAGTTCTTGCACATGACAGATGACATCGCAGCTGAAGGCGACGAAGGCGCTGCTTAGGCTTTTAAAAGAAACGGACTTTGACAAGCGGCTGTGACAGTGATGTCGTGTACCACGCAAAAGTGGCGGACTGCGACTGGCCCCCGTGTGTGTGTGCTGTGTTATGTGCTGGTTTTCTCTTCTCTTTCCTCTCCATCTTTAAATCTACCCCTCCCTGTTCCCACGTGTAGGGTAGCAAACCGGTTTTCCTAAACTGGTTAACCTCCCTGCCTTTCCTTCTCTAATATTTCTTCTCTCTTCTCTAGCACATGCGCATGTTCGCGGTTTCGCTCCTAAAGAGAATTTAAAATATAACCTGCATTGGTGAAGTTCCTTTTCTGTAATATATCGATATCTTAATGTAATCGTACGAACTGGCTTTGCAAGACAGAAGACGCGAAAACGCGCATAAGATTCGGCTGTGATCACTGCGTTGAGGTTCCCGCATCATCTCTCTCCGTGACGTAATTGAATTTCCCAGCGTCCGCTATGGTCTGATTATAATTGTTCGTCGGTAACTGTGGACTAGGGCGCATTGTAAGTGGACCAAACAGTCAACCTGGAAAGCTTCGCGAGCATTTCCTGCTTTAAAACGATTTAAATTACGAGAAAATAGATCGACACTTTTGACATCACATTGACGTCTAATGAAATTCAGTGCACGGTTTCGGAGCCATTCGAAAGGACAAGCTGGGCATTCGTTCTCTTCTCTTACAGGTCATTCACCTTTTCTCACTATACTACGGAGGAAACTGTCAGAATTTTCTTAAGGGCAACTGTCGTACCGTGGGAAGCCTGTAATAGACATTAATAGAGTGAGATGGAGGCATATTAGTAAACATTCACTGTTTCATTACAATGTTATAAGTGCGGCTATTCGACATTAGCCACTGCTGCGTGTAAATACGGTAGGTATGATACATAGTGCGAAGTATGCACCTCTTTTTTTTTAGAATGATTGACGTTTTATTGTACATTTCCTTTTATTATATTTTTATATAGCCACGCGCCCTTATTTTTTTTTTTTTTTTCACGTATTCGGGTTTCAACCACAAAAACTGTTAGCACCGCTCGGCGCAGGCCGCGCCGCAGTGTTTGGGAAGCTTCGCGATTGTTTCAGATTGTTCTGTTAAGATTACGTGCAGGACGCGAGTAGTCGAGTTTACTGGAGAGTTCACGCGAGCACCAGCGATAATCACTGATCTATAAAAGACGACGCGTTCCGCCGATCATCAGATTACACGTCTGTGCTCGCCGCTTTTGCTGCACTTTGAGTGTTGCTTCTCTTACTGGGCGCAAGTTCGCCCAATGGAGCGTTTCATCTTTTCTGGCTGCGTTTGCTTTCTTCCCCATCACAACCACGGGACAAAGTATGGTAGTTTGTACGTCCTACTTTGCGTTACTGCAGCATTTTTTTTTTTTAGCTCGCAGAATGTTTTTCTTTTGACAGCGGAGCTGTTTAAGCTCGAGGTTTGGCCGTGCAGAGTGAACAAAAAATTATCATCATCATGAATGGCATCTACCTTCCAGTGCGTTGCTCGGCCGGCGCGCGCTCGCTTCGTCCTCTCCTTGACCTCCTTCTTCGTTCGCAGAACACGTGCGCCGATTTGTCCGGCGTGGGATCCAATAACTCGGGTGGGCGAGGGAACGAGTACATAGAGAGAGGAAGAGAGACAAATAGAAAGAGAGAAGTAGGAAGAAAGAAAGGGAAGGAAGGCACAAAGAAGAGATAGAAAAAACAGGGATCAAGACAGAACGAGAAAGAGAGAGGGAGGGAATCAAAGAAAGAGAACTAAAGAGATAGCATACCGTAGCCACGTATAGTGTAGTAAAGCAAGGAGGTGGGAAAGGGAAGTGAGGGTGAGGAGGAGGGCAACGCCACCTGCTCCGCTTTTTCCTCAGTCTTCGCACCGCTAGTGCGTACCTGCGCCATTTTTTTTTTAATAGTGACCCAAAAACTGCTTCTGCAACCTCCGTTTACTTCTCACAGAATCGCTCATAGTGTTTTGATAGAATTCATTGCTCTTTTAAAATTAAGTTAGTGCTGGGCACTGCTGGCACGCGTAGTGTCCCTTTAACGCGAATACAAAAGACCTTGCGCGTCACTGACTCAGTCGGCTGAGATGCGCCACTCAGTGCCGCCGAATCGCAAGGGCTCCGCCGACGAGCCGCTATAGCTTCGTGATTCACCGCCGTTCAACCACCTCAGGCTTGCCTGCCACTGAATCAGAGAATCGGCCTGCCGTGTGGGCGCTACTTTAATAACACGCGTTCGTGGCATCACAGTTGCCTCATCCGACAGCTGAAACTTGTACAAGGCGCCGTGCAAGCTAGCTGTGTGACCAATGCGCTTTTAGTTAGTTAGTTAGTTAGTTAGTTAGTTAGTTAGTTAGTTAGTTAGTTAGTTAGTTAGTTAGTTAGTTAGTTAGTTAGTTAGTTAGTTAGTTAGTTAGTTAGTTAGTTAGTTAGTTAGTTAGTTAGTTAGTTAGTTTCGTTTCTCCTGCAGCGTGTGGAGAATGGAGAGGACAAATCTTCTCAGAGAGACGGTCGGGGAAGCCTCAACCTCCTAAAGAAACTTCATGCTCGAACGGAACACGGAGCACAGACAATGTAAGCTGGAAGAGCGGCCCCCTAACAGCCCGTTGGTAACTCCCTTAGGGCTCCCACTGCAAGTACAGAGAATACAGTGCAGTGTTTCAATGTGCACACATTTATGGAAATACTATTAGGTGTGCTTTGTGATCCTAAACGTATGTTGCGAAGTATTCACTGCGCGTTTGTACATAAGGCAGTATGATGCACCTACGTAGCTGCACACTTTGTTGATGCTGCGGCTGATTACGATAGTGAATTATGGCTGAGCCCTTTGTAATGGGTGGGCAGCTTTAAACCACCCGCTCGTTACGCAATACACGCGACGCAACGCCTGGTGATATATCTTAAAGCTTGCCACGCAATATTGGCATAGCTGCTAACGTGGCTCCTCACCCGACATGACGCCCGTCTATAGGGTCTTTTTCCGAAGCAGTTTCAAAAACTGGCGCGTCTCTGTGGCAAAGTAGTTGACTCTCGTGGAGAGTACCGGGATTCGAACCCAGCAGCAACTTGGTTTTTTTTTCTTCTCACTATGAGCGACAGCTACGACGGATGGTGTCTGCGGCGGAGGACGATATCGCCCCCAATATCGAGTTTTGTAGCGATCCCATAACAGCTTATGCTGTAAAACTTGTGACAGAAAGGCAGGGCCGGAAATGGAAACAATAAATAAATAAATGCGTCAGTAAATAAGTAAGTACATCAACAGCATGAAATCACGCACGAGAGAAACACCACAGACAGGTGTAGTAATGAATGCTTGCACTTATACCACGTGCTGTACACAGCTATAAGCCGAAATAAGCAACGGCAACAAAACGATGACAACATGAACATTCTCTTTTCTGTCGGCTTCCGGTCGCTTTCCTAGCTCCTAATGCCGTGACACGCGGCAAATAAGAACCAGAAATAAAGGTTAGAAAGAAAGAAGAAACCAAGTGCCTCACGGCTTAAATGCGCGGGAGGGTCCCAACGGGCGTACGACTCTATTTATCGGCGAGGCAATGCGCGCGTACTACACCCCCTGTACGGCAGTAAGCGTTCAGTCTCTCAGCCTCATCTATATTCATGATGAATTTCGAAAGGGAAAGCTCCGAGTGGCGCAAAAACAAGCCTCTCGGCAAGAAAGCTAAGAAGAAAAGAAATGCGACAGGAGTTAGTCCGCGCTCGCGTGAGATAAATTCCGTCACAGCGGGAAGGAAACGGTGAATTGGCGGTTTGTGCTCGACAGGTCCGTGATTGTGATCGCACGCTGAAAGGCGGCCGCATTATGCGCGGGTCGTAATGCTAATGACACTACAGCGCGTGTGCGCGGGGTGAGTGTTTCGCCGTGTGTGACTCTCTGTGTGAACAGAGGAAGGGGGGGGGGGAATCGCGCGCGCCGCCTGACATCATGTATAGTATACTCACTATAATACTCGCGCTGTCGTCACTCTCTCGGCTAGGTGACGTTCCCTTATAGTGGCAACGGCAAGTCGCGGCCCCGCCCAGCGCGTGCCGGCCTGCAAACGAGAGAGGAAGCCGCTTGCGTGACTCGAGTCCCAGCAGTGTCCCTGGAATTTCCGCGGTCTGCCCCCGCCGCGGGCCCGCTGTTCCCCTCCACACACACACACACACACACACACATATCCCGCCTCTTTGTCGCCCAGCCGAGTGACTTGCAGTTTAGCGGCTGCGGTTCCTGTGTGTTCCCGGCAAACGAAGGAGGCACCCGCCACATAGATTACCACGGTCGCGGCGCGCGCCCGTACTTTGTTCCGCCTGCGCGACGCTTTCGCCGCGAGAGGCGGCAGTCGCATCGCGATGCCGCGCTTGCGTGTTTGGTGACAAGTGACGACGTGACCGACCTGCCGCGGTGGGCGTAGGTGAAGGGCAAACGCTTTTCAGCACACACGAGATCGAAACGGGTAATGAACAAGAGGGGGAAAAACTTTATTGAGAAGCGCATCTCAAAGCGGGTTAGGTAAGTGGGACGTCACCGCGAGGAGGTTCGAACTCCTTTGAGCCCCAGCCACCTCCTCCGCGCAGCCCATGATCCAGACTTGGGAGCTGCCGAGTCAGGACCGAGCAGCGCGGCCTTCCACTCCTCTTCGTTATGAAAGACCTGACGCGCGGGCGCACACTCAGCACAGGCCCATATTATACGTCCTCTGAGAACAAAGCTTACATTTGCTGTTGCAGACCCCAGGAAGATGTGTGGCAAGTGCGTGGGATTGACGTGCATGTTTGAAGTAACCGCCAAGTTACCTTTTGATTTTTGTGAGGGATACGTGCGCCGGGGGTACTCGGACCGGAGAACAGTAAAGTGTGTAGTGTTTTCGCGGCATGTAACCATGTCATCAACGCAATGAAATTACTCATTGAGGTAATATCTAGGTTTCCTCCTGTATATAGCATCCTAAATGTAAAAGAAGAGTTGTCGGTGGGGCTCAAGAAACAAGAGCCCAGTGAGGAAATCATTCATTTCTTGAGACCGTTTACAAACTGCAAGTGAGGAGATATTCATACCTCGTAATCTCAAGGCCGCCAGTGAACACTGAGAGCTTCCATGTATAAGGTGTACTCAGTGTACAGGTCGGAGTCCGAGATTGCATGTGAAGTGTATGAGCGGGAAACTTTCACAACGCTAAAATCAATTCAGTCGCGTCCCATATTTTATACATGTTTATTTGGTGAGCATTTTTAGGTTTCTTTTGCCACTTGAATGCAGATTACAAAGTGAGGAAAATAACGATCTGGAAAACGGTAGTACTTATTCCTCTGTTGCAACAACGGGTTAAGTAGTTTGAGAAGTAGCTCACCTAAATGTCTTGCATACCCAAAGTGCGACGCCATGGTTGACGCACTTCTGTGCTATTTTAGCGTTGTTTTCCTTTTGTTTTCGCGTGACACTTCTATAGACCCCGCCTCATGAACTCCACAAGATGACCCCGTGAAATGTCGCCCCAAAGAAGGGCAAGGTGAACTCAACACAGTTCTATATCACAGCTGAAAACTGGGAGCGTTCTTCTGACGACATGGATGACCAGCGTGATCTCGTCACCCGGACCAAGGAGACAGTCCAAGCTGGAGGGTTCCTGGAAAAAGAAGTACTCCAACTTAGGGTGAACCGTGTCTTGATTTAGAAAACCGCTTGAAAAAATTAAAAGTTGATTTCTGTCTCTCTTGCATAGGCCCGACGGTTAGTCTCCTACCTTTGGTTGCGCAAAACCAGTATCTCCCTGCAGCTTAATTCGTTTTATGGGTTTTAACGTCCCAAAGCGGCTCAGGCTATGAGAGGCGCCGTAGTGGAAAGCTCCGGATAATTTCGACCAGCTGGGGTTCTTTGACGCGAACTGACAACGCACAGTACACGGGCGGCCTCTAGCATTTATCCTCCATCGAAAACCGACCGCCGCGGCCGGGATCGAACCCGCACCTTTCGGGTCAGCAGCCGAGCAACGTAACCACTGAGCCACAACAACGGCTGTGTAGGTTATTGTCGGCTACTGCCACGAGGTGTCTTGGCATTTCGTTAGCACACTGGGAACTGGTTTAGTGCCTAGAACAAAAGCGCGCTAATTCAACGAACACGGCAAAAGAAGAACACAGACACAGCGCAAACTATCAACTCATGTTTTACTGAGGAGACAATTAGCGCACTTTTATTAATGCAACACAAGCTCGCCCAGCAAACCACCCTTCTTAAGTTCATTTAGTGCCTAGCCTTGTTGCATTTATATTGCCAAGAAAGTTATCTCTTTGTAGGGAAGACAGGAGCGGCGCCAGGGAAAGGCGGGGGGGGGGGCACGGGGGGAGGCGGAGGAGCCCCCCAAAAATTTACGCCTGCAAAGAACTCACTTGTCGTGCGTGCCCCCCTCCCCAGTTAAAAAATCCTGGCGCCGACCCTGAGAGAACACGTGAGCCCGTACAACTGTTCGGCCCGTACAACGATCATCTGCATTCAAGAGAACACATGAGTACGTGGCAAAAAGCTTCGTCCTCCATACCTCGTGTTTGATGGACTTGAAAAAATCACTGTAGCCACTCCTAATAACAGCCGTGAAGCACTCTTAATGCCGTAACATTTTAGTTAACCGGTACCTACTGGTATATCTTACGACATATAAATTACGTGGTCGCTAAAACAACTTAATCTTTCTCTAAGTTGCATCATGTGCTTGCGTCGTCAGTATGCCGACCGCTCTTTCCCCGGCTGCGCGATATGCTTGACGGGCATCTACGATACAGTATACCAAAAAATAACGGCTACGTATAAAGGAGACGCATATATCAGCACTCGCTAAATGCGTTCAACTGCAGTGCTCCTATTCCAACCGGAACAAGGAAGACAAGTATGTAATTGTCCAAACATTGACTTATGCACCACTTCTGAAGGTGACACTGCAGGTGCGACAAGCCACAAGCCTATTAACGGGCCCAACGCATCCCAACTACTCGTTCTCAGTGGTTATGCAAACACAATGATTTTTGTGTAACGAATTAGCGTGATGAACTACTATTACGGTCGTCAAGAGCACCACTCCCTTCGGTAAGCGAATATGTGCGCTATCTCCCTTCCATTTGGTATCTCGTAACCACTCGCGAAAAACAAACACACTGAAACGTAGGCACTGCCTGCAGTCGTAAAGCATGGTTGAAGCATCTTATGTGGAGCGAGCAATGGATATATTTTCAGCAGTTTGTCTTGCACATTGCTGAACCGTCTGGCATGTTTATACGAACATCACAATTGGTTTCGCACTATGGCGGGCTATAAATTAAAATATTTATTTCTGAAGAAATTTACAGCGATCAAACGGACGGGATGTATACGTACCGTCCGTTTGAGCGCTGTTTCTTCAAAAATGTGTTACCAAATGCACAACTATCATTCTGTTTAAGCTATTTAAGCCGTAGTTCCTACTTATTTAGAACACTCACTAATCACCTACTCGAACTTGAGAATTTGTGTGTCTTGTGAATGATCAACGAAAAAAAAAATGATGTCGCAATTGCTTGTACGTGCATAAAAACCTTGAAAAAAAAAAGCAACCGTGTTGCAAATCTATAGAAGTTGCCTTTGATATCACGTCAGAGTCACTTTCAGTGGGTGGACATATGAAAGTTACTCAGACGCAATCTCTCTACTCTCACTGAACTCGCTCAGGGGCAAGTACAATTGTGGTGGGCATGAAAGGTTGGTCTCTTGCAGCCCCATAGCAGAATGGCGCGTATATTACCGGCTCTTAGTCAAACCGTGGCGTACTTCATAGCCGCGCATGCGGACTGGATTTTCCCTTAGCCTGTTTGAAGCTCAATGCGATTTTTTAAGTGAATCGCTAATAAAGCATTAATCAGAACGCTAACCGACCACTCGCTAGTCCTATTCCACATAAATAATAGACACGAATTTACATAACGCTCACCACATACTGAACAAACGCAGCCGATTCAAGTCGCACACAAGCATCGAAGCTGCCGATCCACCGACACGAGCAGAGAAGATGCTGCTGTGTTTTTATTTCCGTCGCGACCCACTTCCGCCGCCACTGAGCTGAAGCATTCAATGAACACGAAGAATTAAGCACTCCTCCAGGTAGAAAGGAGAAATGAAGAGATTGAAGACAGCATTGGGGCGTGCACGTTCGGAAAAGAAGCACTAAGTGGCATTCTCAGTTCGGGCGCCTCTCTGAAGATCCCTGAATTGATACGAAGGGAGCGTACGGCACTGAAGGCTTGGTTATTAAGGTGTGAGGAGGGCTTAGAATTATCTCCCTATAGTGCGCTGCTGCCGTTCAGTACGAAGCTGCAAGTTGTACGAACTCTGCAAGCCCTCACACGCCCTCACAGTGCCACTTCTCATTTCTACAAGATTTCGCTGGCTTCAAACAGTTCGGACCTTAGCATGCGCTGTCAAAAACGCTGAATCTCGCAGCTTACGCCTCATACCGTGCATGCAGTATACTGTGCCCCCCCCCCCCCCCCTTGCATCCCTTGAAGACGCAAAGGAGCGGCGCCAGGATTTTTTTTACTGGGGTTGGGGGGGGGGGGAGGGGAAAAGGGGGGGGGGGGCACCCACAACAAGTGAGTACGTTCGAAGGGGCAAGGAAACGGGGAAATTACGCGTGGTGTTTTGACTATGTTTGCTCTTGAGGGCCCATAAGAGAGCGGGCAGGCGAAAACTTTAGAGGGACGGCCTTCCCTCTTGGCGCCACCACCACTGCTTCCCTGTAAGGGGTAATTCTTTTTTTTTCTGAGACGAGGTTAGCGGAGAGGCAGTCCAGGGAGAGATTGTTTATAGTCGGATACTTGGACCGGTGTCCTAGCACAATGTTTAATTTTTCGCAGTTATTGTAATGTCTGGTGAACAGGAGTATTAATGAGAACTAACAGACAATAACGCCAAGGAAAGTATAGGGGGTGTTAACTGTAGTATTTAGAATATAAATGTGAAGAAAGTAAAGTGGACGAAAAGATGACTTGCCGCCGTCAGGGACCGAACCTGCGACCTTCGAATAACGCGTCCGATGCTCTAAGATGCTCTATAACGAGGGTCTCGTCCTGGCAGACCTAATGCCTTCAGGTAGTATGCGAGGGATTATTGGTCAGCTGCCAGCTCGTAAAAAGATCACGTGCTACGTGACGCCAACAGGCAAGAAAAGAGTGTTCCACACTCGCCGCCATGGCTGCGATTGGCGCTGACTAACACTCCTAGGTTTAAATCAACATATATACCCCAGAAAGTGGACGGGAGGATGACCGCCGCCGTAGCTCAGTGGTAGAGCATCGGACGCGTTATTCGAAGGTCGCAGGTTCGGTCCCTGCCGGCGGCAAGTCATCTTTTCGTCCACTTTACTTTCTTCACATTTATATTCTAAATACTACAGTTAACACCCCCTATACTTTCCTTGGCGTTATTGTCTGTTAGTTCTCATTAATATTGTGTCTAACAAAGATAAACGAGCCCTTGAAAAATTATCTGCTTTCCTTCATTCATAACGAGGGTCTCGTCCTGGCAGACCTAATGCCTTCAGGTAGTATGCGAGGGATTATTGGTCAGCTGCCAGCTCGTAAAAAGATCACGTGCTACGTGACGCCAACAGGCAAGAAAAGAGTGTTCCACACTCGCCGCCATGGCTGCGATTGGCGCTGACTAACACTCCTAGGTTTAAATCAACATATATACCCCAGAAAGTGGACGGGAGGATGACCGCCGCCGTAGCTCAGTGGTAGAGCATCGGACGCGTTATTCGAAGGTCGCAGGTTCGGTCCCTGCCGGCGGCAAGTCATCTTTTCGTCCACTTTACTTTCTTCACATTTATATTCTAAATACTACAGTTAACACCCCCTATACTTTCCTTGGCGTTATTGTCTGTTAGTTCTCATTAATATTGTGTCTAACAAAGATAAACGAGCCCTTGAAAAATTATCTGGTGAACAGGAGGGTAGATAAGCGGGCTAGTTGATATAGATTCATTATAAAATCTTGACAGCGCAAACAAACGAGACACGGTTTTTGTTGTGCTCTTTCTGTGTTTCGTTTGTTTGCGCTGCCAACTTTTTATAATGAACTGGTGAACAGGACCAAGTTGTCGGCTCAGGCGCACGGCGTCCTAGACTAGGGGCGCCACCCACCTCGGACGACTCTGCCCTCGGCTCTCTCTCTCTCTCAAAATAAAGTTTATTCCTTCCTTCCACTGTATGACACACAGAAGTTTCGCAGGGGTAAGCGGAGAGCACGTGATTGGAGTGCCCTCCACTCCCATTCTACGCCTCTGAGTGATGCATGTCCATCCAACGCTTGACGTAACAAGATGGGAGAGCCACCTGATCCCCTCCTGTTTTCAAGAGATGCACACGATTCTTCCAATGCTCACTATGAAGAATGTTCGATTCATTCAAGCACTGTGGGTGTCCGACTGTTAATATTTCGAGTTGCTTAATTGTGACGTCATCACCGATCGCTTTTCGATCTTTTGCTCTAATTTGCCGTTCCTGATTCATTTAGTTATCACCCTGGTAGCGCTGCCGCATAACAATGACCTAGGTGTACAAACCTCACATATTCAATAAGCATTACCCGTAGAAACAAAAAGCAACAAAACAAGTGGACGTGTCTATGAATTCGTTGTTCTTTGAAAGAAAAACGAACATTAAAACTTTCGTACTATATTGTCATGCTTATGTAAAAAAAAAAAGAAACAGGTCTCACCGAGATTTGAACTCGGATCACTGGATTCAGAGTCCAGAGTGCTAACCGTTACACCATGAGACCTCGCCCTTCCGACGCCGGGAATCGAACCCGGGCCTCCTGGGTGAGAGCCAGGTATCCTAGCCACTAGACCACGCCGGAGATGAGGGACGGGTGGACATACGGGCTAAAACTGGTGTCCTTATACAAGTGGAGAACAATGTATGTTAGGCTGTCTCGCATTTAAAAATAAGAAACGACGGAAACATCTAGAAAAAATTAATATCGCGTAGAGCGGCACATACGTTCGGAAAAAAATTGGGGGACGCTTAAGCTTCGCCTTCAAAACCTCATCATGCTCCGTTTCGCTTGTCATGTTCAGTCACCCGGCCTCACACACACACTCGACATACCTGTAGTAAAGGTAAAGGTTTCCGCCCTCTTCAACAGCACTTTTATGACAACAGTGCACCCGTGTGTGTAAAAGAATGCGCGCACTGATGTGTATGCCCTTTGTAATGGGTGGCATGCTTTAAACCAGCAGCAATTACGCGCGTGATACTTTTTCGAAGTTGCGATTTCCTAGCGAGTGATGAAGTCAGCAGGGGTGGCACCAGTCTTTTTTTCTGGAGGAGGGGGGGGGGTGTTATCCATGACAAGTGAGTTCCTTTTTAGGAACAGGGAGACAGTGAACTTATGCGTTGTGTTTTGACTATGTCTGCTATTTGGGGGGCGAAAGGGAGGCAGTGGAAGGTGGCAGCCCCCCCTCCCCCTCTTCCATGCCTCCTACTGACACCGCCCCTGAGGGCGCACCACCCACCATCCTAATATGATCAGTATAAGCTTGCCAACCTGAGAAACCAAGGAGTGCTTTGGTGCCATGATCGTAAACTGCTGCCCGCCGCGACTGGTGTGTTTCGCAGAGCAAACAGTGTAAGCAGCGGTGGCCTGCGTATATATCTGCGCAGGCCCAGCAGTAAACTATCTGCAACAGGCAACCTGCGAAACATCGCGTACACCGACTCAGAGTCGACCTATTCACCTCGCCTTATATAGAGGTGGCTGAGGGCAGCTTTATTTTCAACTGCAAAAGCAGACCTATGATGATGCTCTGCTGTGAGTTAAAAAGCACCCAAATGACCAAAATTGATAGCGCTCTTGACTGTGGCATTTATGGAGATCATGTTGCGGTTAGACACACAAACGCACCTTTTTATTTATACGCTTCTAATCTAATTGCATTAACCTTGATCTTGTTTTTGCGCCTGAGTACAGAGCTACAGCACTTGAGGGTAAGGTGGTGTCTCGCAAAAAGGGGGAGCCGAGCTTTTTCTGGAATACGTGGGGCTCACCGTATTAAAGCAGAACTTTCTTTGCGAACCCTCCTGGACATTCCTGACTGTGCTGCTTCGTGCTGTCGTCTTGCCGGAAAGCTCACACCATGGTAGCACTTATATATTTAAACGAATCGGCTTATAGTAAGCACCGCTGGAGCTATTTGAACGGATAGCTCAGCTGAGACTACAGATGAGAAACATCAAAGCATGAAATCCTCGAAGCCAACAGATGAAATAGAATTGGCAGAGCTTTCTAAGTTAATCAATAGGTGTAAGGAAGCCAACATAAGAAGGTATAATATGGAGAACATTCAACACGCTCTAAAGAACGGACGAAGCCTGAAAGCGGTGAAAACTGGGCACAGGCAAAAACCAAATGAATGCAATAAGAGACAAGGCAGGCAATGTCACTACCGATATGGATAAGATAGTTAAAGTAGGTGAGGAGTTCTAGAGAGATCTGTATAGTAGCCGGGACAACCAGGGCGATACTGTAAGAATAGTAGTAGCCCAGAGGAATCAGATATCCCACCAGTAATGACAGGGGAAGTAAAAAAAAAAGCCTTGGAGGGAATGCAAAGAGGCAAAGCCGCTGGTGAAGATCAGGTAACATCAGATCTGTTGAAAGAAGGTGGACAGATGTGTTAGAAAAACTGGCCACCCTGTATACGAAGTGTTTCTTGACGGTGAGGGTGCCAGAATCTTGGATGAATGCTAACATCATCTTAATCCATAAGAAAGGGGACGTCAAGGACTTGAAAAATTACAGGCCGATTGGTTTACTGTCCGTTGTCTACAAGCTATTTACAAAGGTTACAGCTAATAGAATTAGGGCCACCTTAGAATCCATCAACCAAAGGACCAAGCAGTATGTCGCGCAGGCTACTTGGCAATAGACTATATTCACGCTGTGAATCAGGTAATAGAGAAATGTGCGGAATATAACCAATCACGATAGTATATAGCCTTCATAGACTACTAGGAAGCATTTGATTCGGTCGAAATCGCAGCAGTATGGCAGGTGCTACGGAACCAGGGCGTCGACGTACCATATACTAAAAAAGTACTGGAAGAAACCTACAGCGGCTCCACAGCCACCATAGTCATCCATAAAGAAACCGATAAAATTCCAATAAAAAGGGGTGTAAGGCAGGGAGACATGATCTCCCCATTGCTATTCACCGCGTGCTTACAGGAGGTTTTCAGGGTCCCAAATTGGGAACAGTTAGGGATACAAGTTAATGGAGAGTGCTTTAGTAACCTGTGATTCGCTAACAACTTTGCCTTGATGAGTAACTCTGGGGACGAATTGCAAATCATGATTACTGAACTGGACAAGAAAAGCAGAACTGTAGGTCTGAAAATTAATATTCAGAAAACTAAAGTAATGTGCAGCAGTCTCGGAAGAGAACAACACTTTGCGATAGGCATGCGAGGCACTGTAAGTGGTAAAGGAATATGTCTACTTAGGACAGGCAGTTAACGCAGATCCGAACCATGAAACTGAAGAGACTAGAACAATAAGAATGGGGGAGAGCGCATTTGGCAGGCATTCTCAAATCATGAGTGGCAGTTTTTCACTATCCCACAAGACGAAGGGATATAACAGCTGTATCTTACCGGTACTTACCTACGGGGCAGAAACCTGGAGGTTTACCAGGCTCAATGATCAACTTAAATTGAGGACGACGCAGCAAGCCATGGAAAGGAAAATAACAGGTGTAACCTTAAGGGACAAGAAGGCAGCAGAGTGGGTAAGGGACCAAACGGGTATTAAGGACATCATAGTCGAAGTCAAGAAGAAGAAATGGACATGGGCAGAACACGTAGCGCGAAAGCAAGGTAACCGCTGGTCATTAAGAATAACAGACTGGATTCCAAGCAAAAACAAGTTCGCGAGGGGGAGGCAGAAAGTTAGGTGGGCACATGAGATTAAGAAGTTTGCGTGGATAACGTGGACGCACAAAGCACAGGACCGGGTTGATTCGCGAAACACGCGAGATGCCTTTGTCCTGCAGTGGGCGGCGTAGTCAGGCTGATTATGGTGACAGATGAGGTCTCCTGGTTGCCGGCTTTGTTCTCAACAGAATGACGCAGTACAAACGCTACCTGGATATCGTCAGTGCAACACATACACGCCTTCCAGCTTATAAATACTTTATTACTCATGTGAAGGGAGTGGATTGGCCGATACAATAAGCACAGCAATCTGTCTTAGGCCGTGCGTCGGGAAGGGGTTGCTATGGTATTGCTGATCTACAGGGAAGGTGGATTATCGCTATGCTACAAAACGTATTATGGAAGATGAATCGCTTTATAGCATTTAATTAACCGCTTCACCAAAACTTCGCTTCCCATACATTCGAAATTTTGCGTTAAACATGTTTTGTTTTGTTTTTCTGGCGACGGGTAGATTGTGTAACTGGTAACGCGCATCGCTGACCTCACATCTATATTTCCGAAGGCATCAACTCCGTCTACTGCGTATCGTTCTGTACAGCCTGGGAAATCTCATCCGGGAACGCTTAAAATGTCATGCTTGTTCACTTTCCACTTTCGTGGCAGTGGTAATTTGTCGATAGTGAGTCTAGAGTGTCTACCGTATTCACACCAGTACGTCATTATTCTTCGGTGAATTTCTTTCGCATGAGTGGGCTTCCCTGTTAGTATCTGACCTGGGTCTGGTTGTCTATCGCGAGCTATCGTTCTTTCGGCGGACCACTCAAGCATTTGTCTTCTGCATATTCATCTTCAACCCTACTTTGACGCTTTCTCGGTTTAGGTCTTCAATAATTATTTTGCAGTTCGTCGCCGTCATTGCTGAGGAGCACGACGTCCTCTGGAAACCCTTAAGCTGCTCAGCTATTCTCATCCGCTAATCTTTATTCACATTTCTTCCCAATCAAGTCGTTTGAGTACTTCTAAACATGCAGTGAACAACAGTGCAGAAGATTGTATCTCCTTGGCGGACCAATTTCTCAGTAGTGATTTTACCCCTATTTTTTTTTTTTTTAGGAGGAACAGGGTAGCTGTGGAATCGCTACAAAAAACATCTTTATATGGCATTCATAGAATACTAAAAGATAGCCGACTCGGTATAGATCCCAGCAATTTTGGAGGCATTACCGGCAAGTACTGCTTGAAACATACGTTAATAATATAGCCAACATATGTGTCACGAATGCATGAAATTCAACCGTTTAGCTTGAATCATAGCCTCATCGTGTTTTTGGCACATAAAACCCCAGAATTTAATTTTCAGGTCTGCCGCTAACAGCACCGTTCGTTCAAACGTGGCACATATGACTGCGATCGCGGAACGCGAATCGGTCGACAGGCATGTCTACTGTCTAATGTTGTTGTTGTTGTTGTTCAGCTCCTCTCCTGCACATTATTTCTGGTAAGTAATCACGGAGTTGAAATTGCCAGCATCAGACGCCGTCATTACGCTCTACATATTCTTTATTTATTAGAAATGTTGCCTTGAAAAGTGCTAGGAGATGCGTAATTAAATATGATTGACCAACTATGCGGTCAGACAGAGCACAACAAATTCAATTTCAGTTTCAATTTTTATTTCCATAAGAATGCATGATTTATTCCCCTATTAGTGAAGTGCGGCTTGCTTCATGCAGCGGCAATGTTTGCAGTGAAAACCTTTTTGTAGTGTACACAGTTATATTATTAAGCATTGGCTCAAGTTAGCTGCATGCATCCTGCATACAACCGAACTCTGCGAATTACCAAATGACAGGATTACCATGTGTATGTACTTCAGTAACAAACAATCGCCTGCTTGTGTCTCAAATTAGATTGTCCACACTTAATTGTGGCCCAGAAGGGACGCAGGTATGTTTGCGCAGCAAAAAAAAATTTTTTTTGAATAAATTATGAAGTTTTCTCTTACTATGTTGCTTGGTTCGGTGCGACGGCTAGAGTGCCCTTCTATTTAGCACAGAGGAACACCATCAGATAACGTAGTGAAGGTGTGTTAAGGGAGATTTGTGTTTTGATGACTAAATTATTTGCTCTATTAAAAGTGTTAAAGTTTTCAGCGCACCATTTCACCCATATGGAAGTGATACATATCGTATCTCCGCGTGGGCCGCGTGGGAGAACGCCAATGTCACTGAGCCATCGCGTCGTGTGATGCCTACGGTGATTATGCTAGGTGACAGTTTACTGAAGCAAATTACTTTGAAAGTGCTACCTGCTCCAGCTCTTCTGTGCATCATGAAAGCACGTTTAGGGCAGTTTTTTTTTTATTATTCTACCGGTTAATTATCGTTCCGCAAGAGGTAATATTTGCACGATCCTGCAGTTTCACTCATCAGAATATTTTGTAAATCTTCGTTAAAGACTTTCTTCTACTGATACGATAAGTATTCCTGGCCGGATATCACGTATACGGGGCAACTGAACATGAAGTGAGAATATAGTTTTTTTTTATATGCATTGCGCATGTTCGTAGACAAGCAGGCGTATGAAAACAGTGTTCTTCTGTCGTGCTGTTACAAGACGGCTGAACCAAAAGATTTTGTTTTTCGTTTTGGCTTTTCTGCTGATTCAGAGAAAAAGTTTTAGCTCTGTCTAGTATTAGTTTGCATGTACACCCCAATAGAAATAATCATAATTGTTGGGGTTTAACATCCCAAAACCACGATATGAATATGAGGGACGCCGTAGTGGAGGGCTCCGGAAATTTCGTCCATCTGGAGTTCTTCAACGTTCACCTAAATCTAAGTTCACGGGCCTCAAGCATTTTCGCATCCATCGAAAATGCGGCCGCCGCGAACGGGATTCGATCCCGCGACCACCCCAATATTAATTGCAGGAATATGGGACAAGTTATATATATATATATATATATATATATATATATATATATATATATATATATATATATATATATATATATATATATATATATATATATATATATTTTTTTTTTTTTTGAAAACTCAACCGTGCACCACGGCTACGCAGAAATCCTGCCCCCCCCACCCCCCTAAAAAAAAGGGTGTGATATTACCACGGTGTTAGAAGTATTATAGGTGGACCGACGGCGCCTCCGGAAGCGGCGAACTTCTGTCCGCGGTTTGTGGCGTTTTGTGCACAGGGCCCTAGATGGCGCTACACTACTGGTGGCTCAAGAGCGATATCAGGCATGGTCGCTTCGGAGGCGCGAACGCTCCTCGAAATGAATAAAAAACTGTGCGCTCGCGCTATAACGAGCACAAAAATAAATAAATAAATAAATAAATAAATAAATAAATAAATAAATAAATAAATAAATAAAAGCTGCGAATAAATCGAAATTTTGACAATACAGCCGTTATCTGTTGAATAACGGTTGAATTTGCCACCGCGAAGGTTCCCGGTGGCAAATTCAACACATGCTTTCCTCATTCGGACAATTAAAGATATGACAGTGACGTCACGCTGAAATATGACAAAAATTAGTTCTATTTGTAGAAGTATAGTTTAGATAGTTAGAAAAATACCGCATTAGCCGTAGCATTGCAACAGAAAATGCACACTGTCCTTGCTGTCGCGAACATTCGAAGTAATATGCGGTCGTTGATCGCGGATAAAAAAATGTGTGACGAATACGACTTTTTTGTTGGTCGCGCATAAATACTGAATTTTAGTGAATGCCAGCAGCTAAATTTGAGGCACCGACGAAGGACATGAAAAAGCATCCTGGTTTGGCACTGCGAGAAGGGGAGACCTTAAGTAGGAGTGGTGGATATGTGTTTCCGATTGTTCTGTGTTGCCAACTGAGGGATATTTTTCACTGTTTATGTCTCGCATAGTCACCCGAAGACAGCATTACTACTTCGTCTTTCAAGGAACACGTCGATCGCGGTGTGTGGAGTCTTTACGAGCGTAGCCAGTAAACCGCGGTGGTACACCGGTTACGGTACTCGGCTGCTGACCGAAGTTCCCTAGTTCGATCCAAGCCACGGCGGTCGCATTTTGATGGAGGCGGCATGCTAGAGACCCGTGTACCCTACGATGTCAGTGCATTGCCGAAATTTGTGGAGCTCTGCTACGGCGTGCCTCATAATCATAACGTGGTTTCAGCACGTAAAACCCCAGATATTCTCATTGTTAACAAGCGTAGCTTTCGCATGGAGAGAGAAAGACTGCACACGCACGTCGGTGTTAAAAAACACGGGCCAACTCACGGCGTGGATGAACTCAAAACGAACTCAAAACTTCGTCGGCACGGCGTCATTAGCCAGAGCCGCCTTTCGTGGTGTGCTCACAAGAACGTGCCCTTTGTACACTGCTTCCTACGTCTTCGTTATGTACCTCGGCTCGAAGTGCTTCTCGCACACGTAATCAGTCGACTGCAGCACATGGTCCTTGCGCGGAATCGCATGGCGCCAAACATATCAGGCGTTCCGCATCTCGGGGTGCAGAAAAAGCGACTTTTCAGTGCAGGTCTTGTAAACAGAGTTGCACCGCAACACTTTTTGCGCATTTCACGGCTTTCTCACTCAAATAGCATGACCTGCCATAGCACAAAAAGAATTAAACGAGGAAGCAATGTGGCGACAACTGCTTCGTCACCGTGGCTTTGTCGGAAGAGAGGCCGGCGCGCGCCGCTGTGAGCCTCTTGACTGCTCCTGCCATCTAGCGGCGTGACGGCGAGGAGGAACAGAAGTTCGACGCAGCGAGCGCATGGCGCCGGTGCTGCGTCGTTCCAGCTGTACTTCTAACACCGTGGATATTACCTTCTTTTGCCCGCACACCTCAACCGGAAGCAATGTTCTACTTTTATCGCACCTACTTCAGTTCACATATTTTGTTTTCAGATTCATTTTTAGTTAAATTTCAGTGATCACGTATGCCTCCTGTCAACAGGTGACAATTGGACTGCCACAAGTTTTAAACACCCAGAAGTTTATTACTAACGCGCCTGCCTCCCGGCGCGCCGCCTTGTAAATCCCAACGTGTTAGCCTGGTTGTTCTGTCTCTCACAGCAACGATACTGCCATTCGGTGCTCAGTATCTCCCTTTGCTCAAAAAAAGACGGGGGGAGGGCAACACTGCTCGAGTGCCCCCCCCCCTCCCCTGCCCACCCCCAATTCGCTTGATGATACAAGGGAGAGAGAAGGGCACAGCACACAATGTATGTATGTATGTATGTATGTATGTATGTATGTATGTATGTATGTATGTATGTATGTAATTGCTGATCCTCATGGCACGGGGGGACAAGACCACACCGCCCCTTCCCCGTAAATTTTGGTAGAGGAGCTAACCCCTTGTATCTTGTGCACCAAAACAATCACCGTTCATTTCTGTTTCGTTTTGAAGTGAAAATAGCTTAACGTTCCTATTTCACTCTCGGTTCGCGCCAATATGACTTTTTTTTTTTTTGCGTGTATGTATCTTTTTCCCGGTTCAACTCTAGTTCGACACTATATAACCGTTGCTCCCCTTTAACATTTGATATTATGGTTTTGACGTACTGCCAGTCATGAGTTCGCCTTTCGTACACTTTCTTCTGCTGCCTCAAATGTTGTAGCCCATAATCAGACATACCATGTGTTGTGTGTTCAAAGAGTAGCGTCTTCGACTCTTCGCATGCATCGAGAGGCACTAGTTCAAGCGGAGCAAGCTCCTTATGATCCAACGCCATCTACCAGCGATTCAGCGCACGAGACCTTGTCCGTTGGCTCCCTTTTCCGCTCGATGCCAGCACTGCCAGCACCTCCACAGTCTTTGTTGTGCAGTCCACAAAGACCACCGTGGAATCGCAACGTGTCGGTTTCGCGTGCTGAACACGCTTTTTTTTTTTCTTCTTCTTTATAGTAGTTGAATGGTCGGGCTGAAATGAAGCGATGCTATGGACATTATAATTAGCGCCCTGTAGATTAACGTTAAAAGCCGCTTAACCGCTTAATATATATATATATATATATTAAATTCTTTAATTTGGAAGTTGGACTCGTCTCTCTCTCTCTCTCTCTCTCTCTATATATATATATATATATATATATATATATATATATATATATATAGAGAGAGAGAGAGAGAGAGACGAGTCCAACTTCCAAATTAAAGAATTTAATATAACTTTAGTCTCTTAGGTGCCCGCGATATCATAATGAAGATCTGTAAGTGGAAGACCCTAGATTTATTTTTCAATTTACACAAAGACATCGATCCACCTCGTAACTCTTGGCTCGAAGCGAAATTTTCGTTGGCCGCGTCGCGTAAAATCGATTCACGCAATGCGTGGGGTTAGACTTTACTTTGTTAAAACATGCGCCACACATGAGACAGTAGGCTAACGCTATCACGGGAAGCTTTAATTATATGCCAGTGAGTTCAATTCAAGATGGCCGAAAGTAATTCTGAGATGGTAGCAAATACCATTTGCTACCACAACACCTTGTGCGAAGCTGCGGTCATGTATCTGGACGAGTAATGGAGTTGCTCATTGGTGGCCGAACTTTTAGTAAAACCCTTTACTGATAAATCAAAACTGCGTACAATCTTTTCTCGGCACTTTTATAAGCAGGCATGTCGAAGGGTACCAATATGTAGGCAACCAAGAAATTACCCGTTTTTTTTATTGGCGAGTAAGTTTGTGCGAAAGCGTTCACGGACTGACTGTGTCGGGACAATTGCTTTGTATTCTCAGTATCATTTTTGTGTTCTCAAAACCATTCACTACAGGGTTCATGACAATTAGAGCGCAGCTCTTAGGCGTCCGTTCCTGCGTTGAGCGGCATCGCCGTTGGCGTCGGTGGCGTAACGGATAGTGCGAACGAGGACGAAAGAGAGCGAACGCGGAGTCTGTCGATATCACGAGATACAGGCCGCTAACCTCGCTTTCTTGCTCTCTCGCGCGCGCTGGCCCCTCGGTCGGAGCTCGTGCGCATGCAGGGCTGGCACGTGCACTGCGGCTGGCTTCGCTTGTCGTAACGGGGCTGTGGGCGTTTCACTTGGTTCGCGACCAGGGGCGTAGCCAAGGGGGGGGGGGGGGGGGTTGGGGGGGTTCAACCCCCCCCCCCCGAAATTTTTCAATTTTGCTTGCGCATATACCACGCACACATACAAACGCACGCACGAACATACATAAAGTATGGTTGAACCCCCCCCCCCCCCCGAAAAAAATTCCTGGCTACGCCCCTGTTCGCGACAGCTGCAATGCACAGAGTATATAGTGTGCGTAGCACTCGAGCGCTGGCAGTTTCTGTGGCAATATGTAACAGATGTTACATTGCTACAACTGCGGATAGTCAAAACCTCAAACGCAGCTGGCGTTGCCCGAACACGAGGCTGCGCTCAGCGAATTAGGCAGTATCGTAATCGCCGGTGAATTTTTTATTTGTCATAGCTTAAGTCGTCGCTTCAGTTGTTCATCAGCACAACATATTCTGCACGTAAAAATCCGTTTGAGGGGCATTTTTCCATTGAATGTTTGACTTGTGACTGGCCCATGTGCCGAACTTTAAATCGCTGTAATGAAAAAGAAGCGGGCAAAAACAGCCTCCTGTGAAATAGCTGGCAGACAGGACGACCGGGGACCTAAGCCAAGCTCTTAGAAAATACCCTGGGCCGGCTCCAGGGGGGGCTCGGCCCCCCCATGAGGCAGTCCGGGGGGGGGGGGGGGGCAAGCCCCCCAGCCCCCCCGTACTCTCCGCCTATGCCGTATGGCATTCTACGTGAGGCACAAAGCACGCGCAGTAATTTACAGAACGAATATTTTCATCCAGAGGTTCCCGGAGAATGCTGTACACTGCAGCTGAACACGTGCGTTACAGTTCAGTCACTCAAGGCAAATCCAGATATACACGTGACCGAGTATTAAGCTCTACACAAAAATTGTCAATCAAAAAAAAGGCTGTAAAAGCTTTTCCAGAAATATGTATGAGTAGTTCAGGCAATACCCGTTATCCAGTTACGTTAGAATACTGCAGCCATTGAAAATACGTCACTCAATACTTCTAGGGTATGCTATGTTAACAGCGACATCCGTACCCGGTGTCTTCGCATCAATACTCTCATTAGCAATCTCTTTGGCATGGTAGAAAGTATCCGAAACAAGGACGGCCTTTTAAGACTTTTAAGACGCGCAGGCGTGGGTTACCGGCAAAACGATGCCGTAGTATCGCTACGTTGTAAGCTGGGTATCGCTGGGTATCGCTACGTTGTAAGCTTTCATTTCGAAGGACCGAAAAAGCCCTTTCTCGATTTTACGAAGTTTCTGATTTAACGATATAATTCGAGCGTGGTCATCACTTCGTTAAATTGAGTTTCAACTGTATTTACTCACGCCGGAGCGTTACAGGTGCAACAGAGATAAGTCGCCAACGGCTATAGTATTTCACCTTGCCAGTGGCGCATTAATTTTTGTGCCAGATGACAGAAATTTCTGTGCAACAGTGAGTGAATTGTATCTTCTTTCATTGTTTTAGATTAACACTTATCTGCCGCCTCGCTGCACGCGCGCGTGGATACATCCGGGTGCAGAAATGCAGGACCACTACTTTGGTTATTTCTCAAAATACGTACGTACACACCGGCACGAATTGTGGCACCCGGAACTCCGCGGTTACATATAAAACACATGTCGCTTAGTAAGTAGCCTGTTCATTGTGTGGTGTGACATGTTCTTTATGAGGTATACGCGTATGTCGATATAGTGTCTCGCCAGCTGCTTGCCCCTTTACGTCTTTTGTACGATCGTCATGCGGAAATAATTAGTGATTACTATGAAAAAATAAAGTGCGGATTCATGTTGTGTTTTATTGTTTTAGGGGCGTAGCTCCTCTTAGTCTAACCTTGTCACGCGTCCGTTGTCCGGCGTATCTCCCGGCAGCCGGCAGTAAACGGCAGTATCTGTCCGGTGGTGGTGGTGGTGGTGTGCGGCGTGACCACCCTTACTGCGCATGCGAATGCCCTCTCCACACATCTCCTCTTCACTCCCCCTCACCATTCCCCATGTCCTCTACCCCTCTCCCCTTTCCCTCTCCACTCACCCTCCCCTCTCCCATACCCCTCTGCACTTCCCCTCTCCCATACCCCTCTCCACTTCCCTTCTCCCATACCCCTCTCCACTTCCCCTCTCCCCTCCCCCTTTCCACTCTTCCTCTGAAACGCGGGCTAGACATGCCGAAATTCTCTCCTGCGCAACGCCGCGATGAGCTCGAGCGCATGCGCGTCCCCTCCCCTTCTCTCTCCTCTCCTACGCTGCCCCCCTCTCGCCCGCCTGTCGACCGCGTTCCCCGCTCGCCCTGTGAGAATTAACGGCCAGGCTAGATGGAAGATACGACGCGCGTAGCGTCCCTCTTCGCGTTCCACGACGCGAGGTCGGTGGCATGCCAAACGAACGCCAACGGTACGCGATCGTGGAAGTGCTCCGGCTTCGCATCGCCTCATGGCTACGCCCCCCCCCCCCCCTATCTTGCCTCGCGGCGCTCCGGCGCCGACGCAGGCAGCGTCTCGAGGCAGCGTCGCGGCAGCGTCTTGATTGAAAAAACCGACCGCTCGCGCTGCACAACCGTTCACTCACCACCCCGTATATATAGGCACTGGATTTTGACCTCCAAGGTAGTGCGTGTGTGCGATTTCTCCTGTGCGTGATTAAACAATGAAAATTCAAAGCGTACATGTAAAATTAAAGTGAGCTGCAAGTCGTCATAACTCTCATCGAACCTTTAGTATAAACGCGCCCGATCTCACGTCGGTAAGAATGTACTGGGGAGAATTCATGGAAGATTCACGGTTTACCGATGAACCTCCGCAGCTTCGCGCACTCATCATAATTCACTCCGTGGATATGCTGTGATTTTTAAAGACGATAGTCTTTCTTGGGGAACTTAAACGCAGAAATTTTGGTCTGTCTTTCTGTCTTTCTGTTTGTCGGCACGTCCCTCGATTCAGCCACTCGGCCAAAGTTGAACCACTTGCCCAAGGGCCAGCCGTCTTGAACTGGTATGGCTGTTCATACTTGTGAACGTTGTCGATCAAAAAGTAAATATCATGCATATCTGAGGTGCAACATCACTAGGTAAGTATTAGGTGGCGTGTTCCTTTAATAGAAAATGCATACATACGTAATTTTAAGGACCCTAGTTTCTTAAGCTGCGCTGAAAATGCATAAGAATGGAAGCTTGAGCGAGTTGGTATGCGTTCATCTTTGTTGAAACAGCGCTCACTAGACGACGACGAAGTAAAAGAAGGCACAGGACAGGCGCTGCCTGTTCTGTGCCTTCTTTTACTTCGTCGTCGTCTAGTGAGCGCTGTTTCAACATAGCTGAAAATGCGACTGCGCTGAAATTTGCCTTCCTCCGTGCCCTTCGCACGAGCTCATGGTTGTATTTCGGTTTCGGTTCTGTATTGCACTGTACGAATGCCATGGGTTGGTGTTGAAAAACTTTAGTTTTGAGAAGGCCAAGAAGGTGAAAAAAAATATTTAAAAAATGAAAAAGCAGCGTTGTGGGCGGCCTTCAGGCTGCCGGTTGTGGGCGCCGCTCTGGCGTTCCTGTTTTACCCAGGCGACGTGTAAATAAAAGAGTGTGTGGAGAGTACTCGTTGAGTGCGGACGTTTCTCTGCTTCAGCGCGTCGCGCCAAACCGCGTTTTCGGGCTGGCTGGCGTCCCCACCGGTCGCGTTGGTCACCGCCGGTCTTCGCCTGCTGCTGCGCCGGGACTACCAGCACGCAACACAGCACTCATGTTTCCCGACGTATTGCCAGATGGCGTCCATATCTCACACAGCGCCTCTTCTATCGTCTTTACACGACATTTGCAGCGAAGTACGCAGATACGCGGCCAATTTTTCTTCTTTTTTTTCTGGACATGCTCCTAAACTGAAGCAGCTCAGTTTGCACAGAGGCAGACACAACCTCGGTTGGATAACGATAATTCAAGTACGTCTATAACGCTTACAGGGTTTTCGAGGCAGTACATGTCAGAGCACCATTAGTTGCAGTTACTGCCACTTATAGTTAGTAACTGTTACTAAGTACAGTTACTAATTCGGTTGTAACATACGTGAGGTGCAGTTACTAACCGATAGCAACATTGACAACATGAACTTCTTTTAAGAGTGTACGTCAGGTTACCGAACCTGCAGCTGCGGGGACCTCATTTTGATGAAAATTAGCATTTTAGGGGCGAAGCTCCTTAAGGCGGCACCCGTTCGTCCCTCGTAGTCGTAGTAGTAGTCGTAGTGCGTAACCATTCTTACGCTTTGACCTCCAAGGTGGTGCCGGTGGGAGATTTTTCCTGTGCGTTGTTGAACAATAAAAAATTCGCAGCGTGCGCGTTAACTAAAAGCCGAATTCTTCTGTCTCTCATTCCCCATTAGCAGCCATTGGCATGTTCCAGTAGGAAACGTTAGTAGAAGTAGAAGTGTAAGTGTTAGCTAAAAGCCGACTTCTTCTGTCTCTCATTCCCATTAGCAGCCATTGTTTACCTCCAAGGTAGTGCCTGGTGAGATTTCTCCTGTGCGTCATTAAACAATAAAAATTTTGTTCAAAAACGCCGTTGATTGATGAAATAAACCAACGAAAGACGCCAGATGTTTTGTAAAAGCAAAACGAAAGAACGCCAGATGTTTCTAAAGCAAAATGAAAAGACGCCAGCTGCTTAACGAAAGACGCCAGATGTTTTCTAAAGCAATGGTTTTCTAAACAATGAAAATTCACAGCGTACATGTAAAATTAAAGTGAGCTGCAAGTCGTCATAACTCATCGAACCTTTAGTATAAACGCGCCCGATCTCACGTCGGTGATGATGTACTGGGCAGAATTCACGGAAGATTCACGGTTTACCGATGAACCTCCGCAGCTTCGCCCACTCATCATCATTCACTCCGTGGATATGCTGTGATTTTTATTTAAGAAATCACTGTAGCAGCATTTATATGACAAAAATCTGTATTGACTAAAGAAAACAGCCTGTATATGGCGAAATAAACACACAAGCTGGCGCTATAACTTTTCTGACTCACGCAATAATGGCCTCGAGGAGTTACGGAGTCGCCCTCTATCGGACGCGCCTCGATTGCGTGTTAGGCAGGATACCGCCGGCGCGCTCCCCATAGGTTTTGCTGTCGGCGCTCTACAAAAACACCTCGCGGAAGCCCTTCAGGGCATTTCTGTCAGTACTTTCGAAATGAACTGTGTTCTTTACTGTCAAAATAATCATTTTCGACGAACTGAAAGCACAAGATAGTGTACAGTCGCTGTCTCTTTGCAGAAAACCGAGCACCCGCTTCACGCTGTCACCGCGTTGGAGACCCCTGAACCGGCTTCTTGCGTGAAAGGTAGTCACTCGCTGAGTGCAAACTATGTGAAATATCTCGTTAGAGTAGACTGCCTGTATAACCAAACGGAGCATAACAGAAAGAAGCCTCAAGCTAGCGATCGCACGGGTTCGCGACGACTGACGGTGCCTCTGCATGTATGAGCGTCTGCATGTATGTTCGTCTGATGGTTTCGCTTTTGCTACGAGCGCGTTTTGGCACCGCGCTGTGAATTTTAGGCCGCAAAATATGAGAATTTGTGAGTAAACAAACAACTACTGTTGCGCGGACGCTATCAGAGCAGTTCAAAAACAATTTCCCTACAACTGCGGCTTCCGTGCGCATGGCAACTTTGTGGTCTGCCGTCCCGACGATTCAGTGTTTTTTTTTTCTTTTTCGGTCTAAATTCGGGTACGTTTCAATGTCATTTGACAAGTTGTCTCGCACTGCGTATTGATCGGTCTTCTCAGCGGGCAAATGCCGCTGCTTCTGTTTCTTTATTCAGCGCATTCGTTTCGTTTGGTGCTCACACAAAACGTGAGCAAATGCGACGCCTTTTTTTAATGCTCCTTAATTATCGTTCCGTTTGCATTCCAGTGAACTTGCCGCTCTCTGTCATCAACAAATTCATACACCAAAGCTTCACCACTTCGAGATTGCTGGTGGAAGGAGAACCAGTCTACGAGACAGAGCATGTAGTAGCATGCGACGCCTAGGAAAATAATGAAAATACAGTAACGTTTGCCGGACTTGTTCTGCAAACGTCGGCTGTGAACTAGGACCCACATGAACTTGAAATAGCGGTGAATAAAATAGAAGGTATTGCAGCAACCAGCAGCCGCAAAACAGGATAATAATTATTTGGCGTGTACCCCAGCAATTTTGGCAACAGTGTCGAGTCTAACGCCAACAGGGTGGCATCTTTCCCACGTAAATAAATGAGGCTCCAAGAAAATACATGGGGTTGGCCGGTGGGCCGATCACGGAGGCAATGTAAAATTTATGTAGCTTATGAAGCAATGCATGCCTCATCAAATGGGAAGGTTGCCCGTCGGCGTCCCGCGTCGGTGATGCAAAAAATAATCATCACGGGATGGTGTCATCATATGACGTCATCATGACGTCACAGATCGCCAAAATATGTAGCGTTATTATGACATCACGTAATGTGACGTCACATGATGACGTATTAACACGTCATAGTCGATTTGCATTGCCTCCGTGATCGGTCACGGAGGCCGTGCAAAACCGCGTTAGGTGCAGAACGCTCTTGGAGGGGGGCGCGGGAGAATCAGTACATCGACTGACAAGAAGAAGATGGCTTTTGCCTTCTAGTCATCTTTAACGAATGCATAAGGGACCCTGGGCGTTTTCTATTCAACGTATCTAAACAATGACTTGCGCATCTGCAGCATTTTGTGGACGCTGAGCACGGGGCCGAGTATCAAGAGGTCGCATTGGAGAGTTCTGAGATGGCATCGCACGTGGTAAAAGGTAGCGCTTTTACCATCCTGTGGCAGATAAGCATCATTTGCCGGCGGGAAGCGTGCGCGAGCAATCGTCTCAGTGCGCGCTGTCTGCTACTCACCGAACATCGCAGGCCCGACGCAGTAACAAAAGTCTTCGTCGCGGAAGTGCTTGTTGCACACAAGACTCGTAGCAAATGGCTACTTGCCGGTTCTTATCTTTACAACCCATGCTTCACGCTGTTTCTTGTCCCGCGGTTACCAGTGCAGGCTGACACTGGGCTCCTTTGCGTAAGCGCGGCACTGCTGCACCGAGCGGTAGAGTCCCAAGTTCGTCGCCTTCGGAGGCAGCTACTCTATTACAATGGTTTCAATTGAGTAGAATATGAGAGAAAACTTCCGAATTTGAACAGACTGCAGCGCATGTGGGACTTTAAACTCGTTTTCAAAGCACGCGGCAGTGCTCCACAAGCAGCCGACGCGGCCGCTGAGACCACGTGATCCTGCCAAGCACGTCACGCCGACGGTGGCGCCGGCGTTTCCAGTGGTGGGCCTCGAGGCCAAAACTGATCGAACTACTTGTATTCGCGCCTAATTGTGCTGGTTTGTTAATAGGAATTCGTATATTTCATAGTTCGATGTGACTCGACATTCAATACACCTGTGTAACGCCGTTCATGACAGTTTCTTTCTGTGGATGCGGTCGTACGAATACTGCCCTTTGGACAGAAAATGTTGAAATATTCTGTTACTGACTGGCCAAGGATGTAAAGGGGATCGCTGAGGGTACAGCGCCAGCGCGTACGACGCAGCCGAGCTGAACGCGAGCTGAACCACCAAGAACGCGTGGATAGGCGCTTCCGTGAGTGTTTGCCGCAGGTGGTACGGCAACTGCACATATGTATCTCGCATGATTTGCGTTTTACTGGGTTCGCATCGCTCGGGGCAGCACGACATTTAAACGCATAGTGATGCAAACTGCGTCGCGTGTTCGGTTGGCATGTGCAGAGACTTCCTAACGCGCAATTGTACCGGCCATACCCGAACGAGCTACCATCCGAATCAAGGACGTTGATGAGTTCATTGTGGGTGGCGGTAGGAATTCGAAGAAGCGGCGAGTTACATTTCAAATCCAGCGCTTCACATGGTCACCCGTGTCATGCGCTTTAAATCCAGGAGCCATGACACAGTCAGCCAAGAATTTGCGGTCTTCAGTGAAAAATAAAAGTAGAGGGTCCATTATGCCTGTACATCTGGGAAAAATGCGCTGTAAAATAATATTTAAATCCTAAATAAGCCCTAGTAATCGCCGGCTATAAACCCGCCTACCGCTGGCGACCGTCATTTTGCCATGGAGTGCGTGACTTCATGTGCTGCATGGAACGGAGCCGTCGTCTGCTGCAAAATCAGCCGCCTTACAACAACACGCGGTCAGTGTATGTATTACTGCTGCGCCGCGGATCAAATTCAATTGAAATTCATATTTTATTTAGCACACAAAAACTGGAAGGTCGCCAATGCTAAAAGCCGAGGTGCATAATTCGAGGTGCATAATACGCAGTTACAAAAGCAAACATGAGAAATACAGACTAATTCATAAATCATTTAACAATGGATTATTTTCCAATAGATAGAAAAGAGTTTCCAGGCATCACAGTGCATCATCCATAGACCATATTATATACCGGGTGTTTTCAAGAAATGTGCCCGAAATTCTAAAAAATCAGGGAAATGCGATATTTGTTCGATGCCTTCACATTTACTTCTTATGTAGCGGCAGGCACCTTAAGATGGTTGAAGACATCATCTGGAACGGTAATTAAGAAAGTTAAATTAATTAACTTTTTAATTAGTGGAGTTAGGCGGTTATGTCAAATAGCAGAATTGAAGTTCTTCATACAAATAAACCATCGCAGCTTTGAGATATAGAAGAAGCGGCCTCTAGTAATTATTGTAGCGTAATCAAGCTCAACCAAAATCAACGGCGAAACCGAAGCCGATGCACCCGATGAGCGCCACAAGCAGACTATCAGAATGACGTCACTGTTCAAGACAACGATTACTGAGGTGTGGTTCTTCCGCGTTCGTTAACGTACGTGCGTCATGCGTGCTTTAATTGCAAGCGCAGCCCGCGCACCCACTCAACGAAGTCGGTTGATGGTTGATATATCATCATCATCATCATCATCATCATCCTCATCAGCCTGTCTACGCCCACTGCAGGGCAAAGGCCTTTCCCATGTTCCGCCAATCAACCCGGTCCTGTGCTTTCTGCTGCCACGTTATACCTGCAAACTTCTTAATCTCATCTACCCACCTAATTTTCTGTCTCCCCCTCACGCGTTTGCCATCTCTTGGAACCCAGTCAGTTACCCTTAACGACCACCGGTTATCCTGCCGACGTGCTACGTACCCGGCCCATATCCATTTGTTCTTCTTGATTTCAACTACGATATCCTTAACCCCCGTTTGTTCCCTGACCCACTCTGCTCTCTTCCTGTCTCTTAAGGTGACACCTATCATTTTCCTTTCCATCGCTCGCTGCGTCGTCCTCAATTTAAGTTGAACCCTCTTTGTAAGTCTGTTACTGACTGTTGATATATCTGAGGTTGATATATCGACGCTCACTCATTCTGGACGTCTCAGAAGAATATGGCAGTAGCGCTCTTCCGCGTTTCGGTTTCGGTTTCGCCGCTGAATTAGGGTGAATTTCATTACTTCGCAATTATTACTAGAGGTCGCTTTTTCATATTCTCAAAGCTGCAATGGATTCTTCGCATAAAGGACTTCTATTCTCCCTTTTAACATAACCGCCCAACTCCACTAATTAAAAGTAGGGTGATTCCACGAGAGATCGAACATGCCTGTCCGGTCGCAATTTTTGTTTTGCCTGGGTCTTTTATATGTTATGTGGGCACATTCAAAGTGCACGGAACTGAAAATTTTATTTCCAAGAAACGCTCCCAGCGCGCCAAAAAAATATTTGAAGGTGGCGGCGCGGGCCTCCTGTTTTTGCTCACTGCAATGTTTTCGGATTTTACGGCCGAATTTAACGCGAACTATAAACGATGTGTCGACAATTTTTTGTTGGTTTTAATACGCATTACTGTGAATTACATCCATGTTTTTTTCCAAGTATTTCAAGGAGCCTTTGCAACATTTATGCGGAAGATCGTTTTCCTACAGGCAGCGCAAAATAAGAAAAAAATAGTTAAAGAAGCGAGTTCTTTTCAAAAAAGTACATTTCCAAAAAATAAAAAAAGTCAGGCCTCAATTTTGACGACATTTTTTTGTTGAAGAGCGCTTATGTCAGTGAAAACACCGTGTTAATATGTATGTCCTCATTTGCTTTGTTGACGAGATTTAACGGGCCAAAATTACCCTTGCTCACTTCAGTGCGATTGATAGTTGTCATCAGCTTGCATTGCACGTAAATCTAGTTTTAATTATTTTCCTGCAGTAAAACTTTGCTCTGGTGTCTTGTCGTCAAGAAAAATGTATTCTCAACTTTAATGGTGTCTAGCGTTTGCGGGGGGGGGGGGGGGGGGGGGGGGGGGGGCTGCCGCTCTCTAAAGGCCCTAAACGCGTACGCAGTTTGCAGCTTACAATCTCAACTTACCCCGCCATATTCGCTAATCAAAAGCACGCGAGACAGCGCGAACACATGGTTAGGTCACTTGTCAAGACTCTCCTTGCACCGAATAAAGCATCCCGTATGCAGCGAAGGCCAACTTAATCTGTAACTAAATGCCACAATCAGCAGGAGCGCTGTTTATGCAGTTGTTTCTCACCTGCCTGCTTGCTCTCCCTTCCATTACATGCATTGTACGCTCCTAACCATCTTCCCCACTCGACGCACACTGTGCCTAAACAACATTGTAAAACGTTAGCTCAATGATTTCCGAGGCCGTTTATTTCACTTCCCGCTATCACATGTTTTCGGCGTCGCAGATAACGTCTTCCTGTATCATCTCGACCTTTACCTCAGCATTTCAGCAGCCAGAAAACGTGCGGTGCGGCATGATTAAGCCATGAGTGGCCGAAGCTGGCCCAATGTATGATGTTTTGTTGCCACTTTACTAAAGTGCTTTCCCACGTCGAGGACAGCAGAGGTCATTGGTGGCGCCAGACGGACATTACCCTTAGCTTTGACAATGAGTGCGGCCTACACATTAAATATTACAGCCCAAAGCGCTTAGACACCCTCAGTCATAACATGTTAAGCCGTGAGCAGTTCTGGAAGGCATTCATGACAGCTGCGCAGATGTGAGATAATTTGTGCGGCGCCGTTCAGTATAAACGTTTCGACTTGCTCTAGGTCTAGCTGTTCACTACACGCGATGCGCGCGGCCCATGGCTACGTCCGATTGTTTTGTGCCGATTATTTACGCGTTCACAAAAAGAAGATTGCTGAGGAAAATGTTTTCGTTGCGCATTTTTTTTCTTTGCTCTTTTTGTTGTTGCCTACCTCCAGAAGCTCTGTCATAGGCTCAGGATCTTCGCGACACCTGCGAGGTCTGTTTGCATTGCTTTACGCTCCTCAAGGAAAACCTGTCTACATCTAACCACGATGAGGTAGACCAGGCATTCCTTCAGGAAGAAGAAGCGATTGATATCTTGAACGCCCATCTTTCCTCTGATGATTGTAGACGAGGTTGTAGGCTGCAAACTGTTTACACGTTAGCCATTTAGAGGGCGGTAGCAGCCCACTTTTACACACGCTAGACACAAATAAAATCTGAGAACACATTTTTTCTTGACGAAAAGCCACCAGAGCAAGGTTTTGCTACAGCAGAATAATGAAAACTGCGATTTACGCACAATGCAAGCTAATAACCATCAGTCGCACTGAAGTGAGCACACACAGCAAGGGCCATTTTGGCCAGTTATATCTCTTAAACAAAGCAAATGAGGACATATGATATTAAAACCGTGTGTTCACTGACATAAGCGCTCTTCGATAAAAAAATTGTCGTCCAAATTGAGGCCGGAGTTTTTTTTATTTTATTTTTTGAAAATGTACTTTTTTTTAAAACTTGCTTTTTAACTATTTTTTTCTTTTTTTGCGCTGCCCGTAAGAAAATGATCTTTCGTATAAATGTTGCAAAGGCTCTTTTCTATAGTTGACACTGTTTTCAAGTTTCTGTTTGAAACAGCAAAGGCGCCAAGGCGCCTCAAACTTAGGACCCTTTTTTTATTTCTGCCGTGTTTGCCATTTTTTCACATTTTCTTCTTTTTGAGGACGGCATAAAAAAAGCATGGATGTAATTCACAGTAATGCGTATTAAAACTAGCAAAAAAATTTTCGACGCATCATTTATAGTTCGCGCTAAATTCGGCCGTGAAATCCGAAAACATTGCAGTGAGCAAAAACAGGCGGCCCGGGCCGCCACCTTCAAATATTTTTTTGGCGCGCTGGGAGCGTTTCTTGGAAATAAAATTTTCAGTTCCGTGCACTTTGAATGTGCCCACATAACATATAAAAAACCCAGGCTAAACAAAAATTGCGACCGGACAGGCATGTTCGATCTCTCGTGGAATCACCCAGTAAATTAATTTAACTTTCTTAATTACTGTTCCAAATGATTTATTTAGCCATCTTAAGATGCATGCGGCTACAGAAGAAATAATTGCGAAGGCATCGAACAAATATCGAATTTTCCTGACTTGTGAGAAGTTTGGACACAATTCATGGAACACCTTGCATAATTGACACATACACACTTATATATACATATATATAAAAACGTACAAATGTACTAATACGGCGATCTGGGCGAGTTGGTATATTAACATCTTCGGGTAAATGTGCAGCGTGGCACAGACAAAGGACAAGAAACGGACGAGTTTGTCTGTGCCGCGCTGCACATTTACCCGAAGATACACATAAAGACACATATACCATAAATATAACACAAGATAACCAAATGTAGCATGATGTAACATATACACTAGGCCAAACTATGAAAATATACAATAGACTATGAAAATAGTTTGTTCGGAATGTGCCTACGACGCCAGAGAACAGAAATGTGAGCGTCAGTTGTTGAAGCCACTGGAAATCGTTTAATTTCAATGGCAAGCTGAACATAGCCGAAATATCTCGATTGCACGCGCAGCTGACCACGGAACAAAATCGTTCGCCGGAGTGCAGACGCTCGCACAGCGAGCAGCTTGTTACGTCACGGCTCGCGAGCACGCCAGTGTTGCCTGACAGTCAGGCCGCTAGTGTGTTTTTACGCGCATTTAAATTAAGTGCATAGCCGAATGCTCTAAAAATTTCGCCAGCTTGCTTGTGAGCGCACAAGGATTAACCCACACTACACAGATTATGATCGAAAATTAGGTGCCGTGGCCCCTTACTCAAAGGGTTGTGACAATGGCTGCTTCCTTATTCGCCGTTTCTAACTGATATATTCGTGTGTGCATGCATAAATGCTCGTTTGCAATGCCCACTGATGAAGTGTTGCCATACTGATTTTTCTTCGTTGAAGCAAAATAAGGAGGGTGTCTTCGAAAGGACGTTCTCAGTGAAATGCTAGACGTTAATGCTTACGGTTTCTGCATTCCCCTTATGTTAACGGCTTAGACCGAAAAAAAAAAAAAAGATTAAGGCAGCGTCGCACTAGTGGTTCCAAGCCTGAAGGACGTGCGGAGCTGGGCAGCCTTCTTCGTTTCTCTTTGGTTTTCTCTTTCTTTCCTCCTCTCTTTGTCTCTTTTTCTCTTTTCCAGTTTTTCTGACTCTTTTTCTTTCTTTATTTCGATTAATTTTTATTTTTCTTCCTGTTTCCCCCCTTTCTTTCTCTCTCTTTCTATTTCTCGCTCGCTTCCTCTTTTTTTTTTCTATTTTTATACGTGGGTTTGCCTGTGTTATGCCAAGCCACGACAACATACGACAGCATACGACAGCCCAGGCCCCTAAAGTGCTCCGCACTTATCATCATCAAGGCGCTCGAAGAACAAGAGGAAGAAGACTTCTCCTTGGCGCGAGCGCGCGCTCGATATGCTACAGATGGCTATGCTATACATGATGATGATGAATCAACTTTTATTGAGCCCAAACCATATCGGTGGTGCACGCAGGCACCAAACATGGTTTTGTCTGCGTTATGCCAAGCGACGACAACATACGACAGCATACGACAGCATACGACAGCCCGGGCCCCTAAAGTGTTCTTCACTATAAAAAAAATTACCGTCCAAGCACTCCGTACAGATATTTAACCAGTGAATCTGAAACGTGCGGCCCCGGTGTTTATAACTGGGTTAATCCCGACGGTTCATTAAAGTCTTGCTCAATTATTGATTACATCTGCCCAGAAATCTTAATTGACGTTTGCCGCCCGTGTGTTCCCTTCATATTTAGTGGACCAGTGATGAGTAGTGGGATTTTCACGATTTCTGTGGTTTTCCAGTAGTTCATTCCTTTGGTGCTACCGTACTGGGTTTTAGTTACAGGAACGTTTGCGATGTCATATGTGATTTCCTACGTGAGAGAAATCGAATTGAATGTTACGGTTATCTAATATCAGTTTTTTTAACCATATTGGTTTATTATTACCTTTATTTCTCATTCCTTGATTATAGCACTGAGTTATTTTGTAAACTATCTATAACGATTCGCTTTAACTCTGTGTAGTGTACACGTACCTCACAGGAGTACGGCCACTAGCGTGGGTTCGGACTTAGCGAGCCACAGGGCCGCGTTTGCCGTCGCCTCGCGTGAACTAGCGCGCCGCTGCACACGTACGTTCGAGCGTAAAGGCGCCGAGCGCAACGCGGCAAGTACACAGTACTACTCTCGAGATCCGCAACAGTTTATTGCCTGCGGCAACACCACAAAACGCCGTACAACGCCCGCTCCCAAAGGCGGCGGGAGAAGCAAACAGGCTTCACCACGCCACGGGCGAAAATACAACACAAAGGGTGCCGCTAGCACGTCTCCGCGGGCAACGGGCTCACGGCGACACGCCGCTGAGAGAAAACGGGTCCCTCGCGACTAAGCTGCGTCCTCTTACGATCCGCGACCACAGGGCCCGATCGCTCGAGTGAGGGCAAACTCCGCGCGCGTTGGCTTCGATAGGTACGGTTTCGGCGTAGTATGACCACGCGCGAATGCACCGCACCGCTCTTCAGCGTAGCGTTCGGAAAAGGACAACGTAAGGTAAGCGCTCGCCGCTGGCGCAAGGCACCGTTAGCGAGTTCCGTCCGAGCGAGCCCAAAAGGGGAGCCGACGGACGGGAGAGAAAATACGTGCTTACCCTACGAGGTCCAGAGAGGGTCTCCCCCTTCCGCCGCACGAAACGTTTGGCGAGACGCGAAACTCGAGCGCAGCGCCCCCCGTCGAGGTCCGGCGCCGGGAGAGAGGAGGTTAACGTCACTCCCCGCTCGCCCAGCGCCGTAAGACGGCGGAGGAGAGGAACGGCATGATCGGACGTGGGGATGGCAGAAATAGGCGAAAACCAGCGCAATGGCGACGGGCAAGCCTCAATCCCCACTTCTGTCAGGCCCAGTTATTGTAATTGGAATAATCAATTTTGTAGGTCGGTCAGCAACCACATGGTAGAAAAAAAAGGGCTGTTCTTCCGCTACAACTCATATTTAGCATCTGCTTTACATATGCTGCCAACAACCTGGTAGAACTCAAGAAAGTGAGGTCTCGCGTGAACGAAGAAATTAGAGAAGTGCTCGCGCTGTTCCCGCAATTCGCTGAGCCAGCTTCCTTTTTCGCCCTGCAGATGTAGGGCACTTATCTTAGTTTTGTATGGAAATTTTGAATTTTGGCTATTGGGTACAGTGCTAGCCAATCGAAATAATTTTAAGTTATAACTTAATAAGTAGTAGTGAAATATTATTGAATACTAATTAATTAATTTTGATTGAAGAATGTGAACGCAGATTTTTTTCTTTCGCTTTTTGCACTACCATGACCATACGCATCTCAAATTACAAAAACCAGTTGCTTACATTGAACAGAATTGATTTGGGCCTGAAAGGATTAAAGAAAATGGAGCAGTGCAAGCCGTGTAATGCGTAGGACAGATAATGTATGGTATTTTTGTATGGACGCGCTGGGTGGCAGGGAAATGCACGCGCAGTCGAGGACGGCAGAGCATTACGTGGTGTAATTGGTTAAAATGGAAAATTTGCAGGCATAACACGGAACAAGCTAACGTAAGGGAGAAGTAATTGGACATAGCTGGGGAAAGTCCTCGTCCTGCAGTGGACCTCAAAATAGCCACATGGTGATGAGGAGTTTGGGATGACCGAGAAGAATATTGCACTTTCATGAATGGCCTGTGGATCCAACGCCCACTCGACAGGCGAATTCGTCGGTGCCATTGTGTAGCGAGTTTCTCTGTACAAAACAATGGGAACTAGCATCTTCCTCGTTCCGCTCTATACCGAGGCACTATTTCACGCGGGAAAGATAATGGGTCTGCATGAAAAATATTATCTCGAAGCCTTCTTTTCGCATGAACCATCAATTCAACAAGTAGAAGAATGTTTTCGTGTATACTGGTTTCGCTGACGGCGCCGATGGCACGGACGTTCGACGCATAAAGAAGGATGCGGAACAGAAGGTGTCTGGACAATCACATTTTATTTTTCTCCGAGATATGTCTAACAAAGAGAATCCGTACTATCTATAGTCCGCTCGTGTAGTCATTAACAAAGCTCTCCTTCTAGGTGATTTCGCCCCATTTAGCAAGATTACATTGGATCTTAGCCTTGAGTAAAGGAAAAATTAATCGCTGCTGCTTTAAAACCTCATGGCTGCATACATATATACCAGTGGGCTTATAAATATAGCGTACGAACTTCGCACTTCAACAAAATAATACGTGCGGGGTCATCGCTAAATCAAGTTTTCACTGTATATCTGCATGCATACAGCGTCACACTGAAGCGTATATTTATTTAGCTATTTATTTTTGCTACTTCATTTTCACATGTCGCATCGGGCTCTATATAGTCAAACAATTCGAGTAATGAGACGGGAGCAAGAATCCAAAAAACGCGAGAAAAAAATGCAGAACGCTGAACAAGACAGTTCTGCGTCCTTCCGAGTATCCCACCTCATTGTCTTATAGGCACAAAGCAGGAACCGTTGCAGTGAATCAACCACTCGGAGTTCCGGTGCTCGGAATAAACAACTGAACTCTGGACGATTGCGTTTTGTTATTGACGTTATTTGTATGCGGAATTGTCACAGCTTAATGGCGTTTTGCGCTACATTGCGCGCCGGCCGCTCTTCTTGGCACTTGATCCTCTCCCTCAAGTGAGCAACCACCTTTCTCTCTCTAATACAGGGACAGTGGGCTAATAAATATCTGCTTTCATTCATGAGTATACGTATATGCACGCGCAGTGACCTCATCGGGTACTCGCACATAGGCACCTGCGGCCTCGTCAAGTTCATTTGTCTGGCGATTAGTTATGCCTGACACAAACGCTTGTCATTAGAGCGTATACGCATAAACGTTTCACGATGGCAAGCTGCCAGAAATCGACGATTCATACAGGGTGTAAGTATACCGTCTGCTGCTCTCTCTTTTCTTTCGCTTTTGTTTTCACCAGCGAAGAAATGGCACGGCTGTCAGTATAAATCTTATCGTCCTCCGCCTATTCTTTTCCTTGCGATTCGCTTGTCCTGTGTTTTTCCTGGTTTATCTTCCTTCGTTATTTTCTTCGCATTCTAACGAAGGTTGCGCCTCGCAGCGGCAAGCCAATTGACCACTCCCATGAAACGGAATGTATGCGGCATCGTACAGATACCGCATCGTGTGTATATGTCAGCAGTTCCATTACAACCACACGCTTTGGGTAGACGAAAAATCCCGGCAGGAACATTCTCACAGTGACTGTCTAAATATGGCATTGGCAATCAGGCCACTAAGCGACACACCGCACTAGTCGAGGGAATGCCTCTCGAAGTGTTTGTCCAGTCGAAGTGCTGCGGCCGAAATTCGGGGGAATTGTCCTGATGCGAAACATTGCGTAAATCGTCGTAGCACGAAACGCCAACTCGTGTTTAGCTGGCGGTGTCAGTGCGTCAAGTGTCAGTGTGAAATGGAAACGCTTCAAGCTTTTCAACGTGCAATGGGCGCGAGAGTTAGCAATAGTACTAATCGCATCAAACGGCGTCGAGCTAAGCCTCACAAGCGCTCTCATTGATATGCCTCGTTTCTTTTTCTTTCTTTTTTCCTTCTTTTTTTTACTCTTCCGCCAGTAAGCGAAATGGTAAAAACAACAACAAAAGAAACGGACGTGTTCATGAATTCATCGTTCATTGAAAAAAAAACGAACATTAAAACTTATTTCGTACTATAGATTACCACGCTTGTGAAAAAAAAAAAAAAAACAGGTCTCACCGAGATTTGAACACGGATCGCTGGATTCAGAGTCCAGAGTGCTAACCGTTACACCATGAGACCACAACCCTTCCGACGCCGGGAATCGAACCCGGGCCTCCTGGGTGAGAGCCAGGTATCCTAGCCACTAGACCACGCCGGAGATGAGGGATGGCAGGACATATGGGCTAAAAGCGGCGTCGTTATACACGTGGAGAACAATGTATGTTAGGCTGTCTCGCATTTAAAAATAAGAAACGACGAAATAGCCAGAAAAAATTAATATCGCGTAGAACGACGTATGCGTTCGTAATAAAACCGGGAGGTGGCTTTCGAAGAGGAAGACGAGCGACATCACTGGGATGCACTTATTATTATTAATTGTTTTTGAGGGTGTCCGTATCCAATAGCCTTTGTTTGTTTGTTTGTTTGTTTGTTTGTTTGTTTGTTTGTTTGTTTGTTTGTTTGTTTGTTCACGTTCAAATCTTCTCCTAATTGAACGCCAGCTTCTTCGCTTCGCCTAATAGACGGTTTGCACCGAACACAGGAGTCACCGTGGACGCCATGTTCGGGTACTAACACGATCAGAACCTGCGTAAACGAGAAAAGGGACGTCACACGAAACGCATTTGACAACGTCGTGAGCAAGGATGGGGAAAGGAGGCGGTGCTCACAAACGCCAGTCGCCTTCCGGCCGCGTCTCCAACTGCAACATCACGACGACATGCAGGGGCTTCATCGTGGCCGCCTTGTACGGTCGTGACATCACCTGGAAATTAATTATTCGTCTTGTCCTTGATGGCGAGCTTCATTATTCCGTTTGATCCTGTAGCAACAGTGTGGAGGTGCTCCAATTTTTCCTCTCTGTTTTTGCTACTTTTATGTTCATTTTCTTATCACCTTCGGAGGTAAGCAGCAACTTGAGGTAAACAGCCTCCCTTATTCGTGGGGGAAACAATACATTGGGAAAACCGGGCGGTGCCTCAATGACCGGCTACGTGGACACTTAAATAGCGTAAGAAATGGCGCCGGTGGTTTCTTGGCGATTTATTGTCGGGATTGTGGCGGTCAACCTGCATTTAATCTTTGCACGATTGTGTCCCGTGGCAGTGCGCAGCTGATTCGCGAAATCACTGGGGCTGAGGCGAATGGAAAATCGGGTGACAAGTGCGTTAGTTCACCTTCACTGGTTTTCACCGACAAAGAACTGGACTTCTTGGCGGCGCCATCTTGTATCTCGGAACTGTTGTTTTATTCCGTGTGCAGGGTTGACCACATCAGGTGAACACCTTATTAGTATTCAAGCCAGTAACACTAGAACGCGAATTTTATTTCACGAGCGAAATGCCCCTTATACGACGTCTAATAATGGCGTCCATAAACGCAAAAATAATTATCTCAATTCGGTATTAAACATCAGCTTCTATGAGGCCTTGAATACTAATGAGGTGTTCACCTTAGATGTGGACGACCCTTTACACGCATGCGCCTTCTATATAGCGTCAATATATAACCAAGTGCATGCAAGCGTAGTCTATACTGCGTCAATATATAAATAGGTTCAGTGGCATAATAAATTTAGTTGAAAGATTGCGCTGGGCGTGTCTTCTTCTCTATTGTCCGCGTCTTTTTTGTTGCGCAATCGTGCTGAAGTACACCTCAAGTCAGGGGCGTAGCCAGAAATTTTTTTCGGGGGGGGGGGGGGTTCAACCATACTTTATGTATGTTCGTGCGTGCGTTTGTATGTGCGCGTGTATATATACGCCAGCAAAACCGAAAAATTTCGGGGGGGGGTTTGAACCCCCCAACCACCCCCCCCCCCCTGGCTACGCCCCTGCCTCAAGTTGCTGCTTACCTCCGAAGGTGGTAAAAAAATGAACATAAAAGCAGCAAAAACAGAGAGTAAAAAGTGGAGCACCTGCACGCTGTTGCTACAGGATCAAACGGAATAATGAAGCTCGCCATCAAGGACAAGATGAATAATTAATTTCCAGGTGATGTCATTACCGTACATGGCGGCCACGATGAAGCCCCTGCATGTCGTCGTTATGTTGCAGTTGGAGACGCGGCCGGAAGGCGACTGGCGTTTGTGAGCACCGCCTTCTTTCCCATCCTTGCACACGATGTTGTCGAATGCGTTCCGTGTGATCTCACTTTTCTCGTTTACGCAGGTTCTGATCGTGTTAGTACCCGAACATGGCGGCCACGGTGACTCCTGTGTTCGGCGCAAACTATCTATTAGGAGAAGCGAAGAATCGGCCAATCAGTTCGCAGAAGAATTGAACGTGAAAACAAACAAACAAACAAACAAACAAACAAACAAACAAACAAACAAACAAACAAACAAACAAATGATGATGATGATATCTGGGGTTTAACGTCCCAAAACCACAATATGATTATGAGAGACGCCGTAGTGGAGGGCTCCGGAAATTTCGACCATCTAGGCTTCTTTAACATGCACCTAAATCTAAGTACACGGGCCTCAAACATTTTCGCCTCAATCGAAAATGCAGCCGCCGCGGCCGGGATTCAATCCTGCGAATAAACAAACAAATGATATTGGATATGGACACCATCAAAAAACAATTAATAGTAATAAGCGCATCCCAGCGATGTCGGTCGTTTTCGTATTCTTTGAAAGCCACCTCCCGGTTTTGTTCCGAACGCATGTGCCGCTCTACGCGATATTAATTCTTTCCTGCTATTTCTGTGTTTCTTATTTTTAAATGTGAGAGAATGCGGCATACATTGTGTTCCACGTGTATAACAACACCACTTTTAGCCCATATGTGCCATCGACGGCCACCTCCGGCGTGGTCTAGTGGCTAGGATACCTGGCTCTCACCCAGGAGGCCCGGGTTCGATTCCCGGCGTCGGAAGGGTGTGGTCTCATGGTGTAACGGTTAGCACTCTGGACTCTGAATCCAGCGATCCGAGTTCAAATCTCGGTGAGACCTGTTTTTTTTTTTTTTTTTTTTTGCACAAGCGTGGCAATCTATAGTACGAAATAAGTTTTAATGTTCGTTTTTCTTCCAATGAACGACGATTTCATGGACACGTCCACTTGTTTCGTTGCTTTTTTTTTGTTTCTGCGGGCAATGCTCATTTCATATGTGAGATTTGTACACCTAAATCATTGTTATGCGGCAGCGCTACCAGGGTAATAACTTAATGAAGCAGGAACGGCAATTTAGAGCAAAAGATCGAAAAGCGATCGGTGACGACGTCACAATTAAGCAACTCGAAATATTAACAGTCGGACCGCTACAGTCACTGAGTGAATCGATCATTCTTCATAGGGAACATTGAAAGAATCGTGTGCATCTCCTGAAAACAGTAGGGGATGAGGTGGCTCTCCCCTTTTGTCACGTCAAGTGTTGGATGGACATGCATCACTCACGGGCGTAGACAGGAAGCGAAGTGCACGTATCTTACCATTTATGTATCCTCTTCCCCCTCCGAAACTTCTTTGCACCATAAAATGGAGCCTTAGAACTAGCCAACCTTTGGGCAACCAGTGCGTGACATAGCATACGTATGTCAAGTCATGCTGTTTACACTAGGGAGAATTCATAACAATACCCAAGAGCTGGGTAACCAATCTTGGTTTTATGTGACTAAATACGGTACATGTCCCGGCCTTTGTTCTTCATGTCGTGTCATTTATGTCATATACATTCAGATATCCACACCACAGAAATTATTGAAATGACACCTTGTCATTTAAGCCATTCATATCAAGTCATGCATCACGTGCATAGCGTGTCATTCATGATATGTCATGTGATTCATGTCTTGACACATCATTTATTACCGCAGGTTTGTTAGGCGTACATGCACATTCTCGCAGAAACCATGTTACGATGGCTTCACGACATGTGCATCAGGTCATATAAACCATTCATGTCAGCATGTAATACATGACGTTCATGTAATGACCTACCATTCATGCTGCGTCATGTGGCCACATTCTGGTACACAGCAACGTAATAAAGCGATTACCGTGCCATCAAGATGTTATCTTGACATTTATATCATGACGTACATGAGATTCGTGTCACGAATTTCATGTTATATGACCGGTCATTATGCTTGTCATGCGCTTATGTCATGCCATGTCATGCCAATTTGGTTTATATCAAGTTATCGAAACGGCCACCAGAACACAAGGACGTAGGCTGCTCGATCACGATTTACATGAAATGCATGTCATGATATTCTTGCCACGACCCGTCATTTGTGTTGCTCATACGCTTATGTAATGCTATGAAAATTTTCGTATATAATCAAGTTAATGAAATGACCACGGGAGGACAAATTCAAAGACAGACAGACAGACAGACAGACAGACAGACAGACAGACAGACAGACAGACAGACAGACAGACAGACAGACAGACAGACAGGTAGGTAGGTAGGTAGGTAGGTAGGTAGGTAGGTAGGTAGGTAGGTAGGTAGGTAGGTAGGTAGGTAGGTAGGTAGGTAGGTAGGTAGGTAGGTAGGTAGGTGGGTAGGTAGGTAGGTAGGTAGGTAGGTAGGTAGGTAGGTAGGTTCGCTAAGAATCATTTGGCGCTTAAAAATTTACGCCTCTCACGCACAGCACCCTAGCAGTTGACCGTGACCCATTCAGCGAGGGAACAGCACAGCAGCAGCCACAGTCAGCAAAACGCAGAGAGGTTGGCTTCTGAGCGCTGTTTTCGCCTTGAAGCAGCATGTTCGTGCGTGCGTCCTATTACAGTGTGCAAAATTGGGCTAGTTGGTTTAACTTCATTGTTTAAACAGCGCAAAACGACAAAGACACGGAAGGAGGACTCAGCGCCTTTCCTGTGTAGTCCTCCTTCTCGTGTCTTCGTCTTTTTGCGCTGTTTAAACAATGAAGTGCGTCCTATTATTCTGTCATAATCAATGCGCGCCAACCTCTTCAGGATCAGTGAAAAAGTGACGCCCTGAACTGGGCGACGCGCTAGAGGCAAGGTGTTTATTTTTGCCGCAGAGGGGTTTAAAGAGCAATGTCGCCGCGGCGCGTGGTTGCCCTGTCACGTGGGTGTGTTCAGATAAGGACAGGAGGGTGCGGGCTATTTTTAGTTTTACACGAAATTTTTTATGAGATGGTAAAATGTCTCTATAGAAAGAAATCAACCTTCGTTTTGCGAAAATTAGCGCGAATCCCTCTAAAAATTTTCATATTTCACTGCAGGCATTAAAAAGCACTTTGGCGACTTTTGGATTTCACAACTTTGGAGCAATATCACTAAAAAATCAACGCATTGTGGCCACCAAAATTAATTTTTTGTAAGTTTACATCGATAGTACCATTGGACTACGGAAAGTTAAATTTATGTCACTCACAGTACGTTTTTGAAAAGTTGCCAAGCTTTGATTTTTGAGCAACTGCCTCTGGCTGGCCCCAAATTCAGGGGTCTTTTTTCGCCTTTTTCGCTAAGGCAATGAAGCTGAAACTATTTTGCACATGTCATTGAAATAGCTTTTGCTAAATAAGAAAAAAAGCATGCAATTACATAGCATATTTATTTCTTTATAAAATCCCAAGTATGCCATAATTGAAGAAATAGTGAAAATTCCAACGTTTTAGGCACATTTTTTAAAAATAATCTTTGTCAACTTTTATTAAAATAATGAAGAACACCCAATCATGACTGCTAAATATAGTGCTACAAAAAATGTTGCATGATTTTATTTTAAGTGAGGAGATTAAGCATATTATAAAAAGACCTTTGTATGATCTTCCCAGCGATGCGTGGCATTCTTATAATAAAATAAATTTGATAGATATATTTATTTCTTAGCCCATTTATCTGGCTTTTGTAAGGGCGAGTGACTCGGATTGTGTCTTCTTTGCCCATTTTGAGTGACACAAGAACTGAGCTTGAAATTTTAGCGCTCCTCTACTACGGTACGTTGAGGTAGCAGTCACGCGAGAGCCCGTACAGCAGGACCAGACTGCAATAAAACACCACAAGTCAGACGGGGAAACAAGAGTTCGTATGACGGTCAAGCTCTCCGAGAACTCGTGACGGAGAACGCATGCCCATGATGAAATACAGGACTCACCGCGGCGCTCCTGCAAGGGTTGTACTCAGAGAGGAGAGAGCGTTCCCCTCGCCTCTGAAATTATGCTTGTTGGATGTGGCCGTCTTGATAACGAGCTCAAACAAAAAAGACGTGTCGAGTTGTACATGTGCCAATTATACAGTTTTTTCTTTCTTTCTGGGGTTCTTACTCTCGTGTCGAGCTCTACTGAAGAGAATCAGTTAATTCGAGAGTATATCACACAGACTATGCAGAGTGTGTAAGAAGCCCACTGGAAGCGGCTCTGTTAATACAAGTGCTGGTGTCAAGACATCTGCTGGGATTCGGTTACTGAGTTTTCGTTGTTCCGCTAAGCTCTTGCCTACACCGCCAAGTGAGTGCGCCTTCCACTCACTGTAACATACCGTATCACCGAGAGCTCGCAAATTCTTCAGCATGGCACAGCACAATTGTGATGGCAAGATTTCCTAAACGAAATTGCTGCTCCGACTACTTAAAGAGGCACAAGCGGAAGGTCAAGTTTCAAAGGAATCTTCACAGTGTTAAAAAGAGTTAGCAATTGACAATCTAGAAAAAGTGCTGGAGGCTGTCACAGCCCTCAAAGTGCATGAATCGCACTTTTTGTGCAAAAGAGAAAAAAAAAACGCGGACCTTAATTTTCATGCCCTCTTTTTCCACCATTCGCCTTCAAGCAAAAGCAAGAAATTGGGTCTAGGCGTATTAACACTACGATAATTTTTTCCCGTACTGTCAGGCAGACAATAATTAAAACTCTTTTGCGTTAGATACGTGGTGTAGACGTGAAGTAAAATGGTTCACGTGTAGACAAGCTTTGCTCTCTACACAACGTGCTTTCAAAGTTTACGTTTTCCGACTCGCTAAGGACATTATTTAGGTTGTATCAGCTACCATTTCTTCTGTATGAAAAATAATGTTGAAAACAGTCGCATTTATGTTTTGTAAGGATTTTTTATGTCTGATATAAATATTCAAGAGGAAATAAAGAAACATTTGGTGCCAAATTGCAAATTTCCTCATCTGAAAATGCTCAGCTGGCTCATCGACTGCAGAGGGGTCATCGCCTTTTCCACGGACTTCTATGTTGTTCTTGTACGGAGAGAACACTTGAAGTAGCGGTTGCAATTGTAGGTCATTGCCAGAAAATGGTTCTCCCGAAAACTCGTAAAGAGGAGCCCTGAAAATTCAAGCTCAGCTCTTCTCTCACCCAAAATGGGAAAAAAAGACGCAATCCCAGTCACTCGTCCTTACTACAACAACAAAAGAAAAGGGAGCTAAGAATTAAATATGTCTATGAAATTTATTTATCACAAGAATGCCACACATCGCTGGGAAGACCATACGTATGGGTCTTAGTTTCTCACGTAAATTGAAATAATGCAATATATCTTCGCGGCAATATTATGAAAAGTCGTGGTTACGTATTCTTCATTACTTTCGTAAAAATCGACGTCTATTTTTAAACGTTCCTGGAACGTTGCAATTTTCGCTATTTTTGCAATTATGGCATTTTTGAGATTTAATAAAGAAAGAAATACGTGGTGCAGATGCACACTTTTTTTCTTAATTATCGTTTCATCGCGCGCGAAAGAAGACCCCTGAATTTGGGGTCAGCCAGAGGCAGTTGGTAAAAAATCGAAGTTTGGCAATTTTGCAAACGACGTACTGTGTGTGACATGAATTTAACTTGACGTGGGCCAAGGTGACTTTTGGTGTAGACTTACGCAAAATTAATCTTGATGGCCACAATGCGTCAATTTTGAGTGTTAGGTCTCCATAGTTGTGAAATCTTAAAGTTGCAAAAATGCTTTTTATCCCTCCTAGCTGTAGCGAAATATTAATCTTTTCCCCAAAAATTCGTGCTAATTTTGGCAAAACGAAGGTTGATTTCTTTCTGTAGAGACGGTTTGCCAGGTGATATAAAAATTTCGTGGAAAACTAAAAATAATCAGGACCCCCCTTGGTCTGTCCTTATCTGAACACACCCACGTGGTATATTTTTCTGTTGAGCGTGTTTTAACACGTGCAAACAAGAGCCATGCAAAAAATAGCGAGTCGCAAACAATTGAAATAAGTGTTTTCTAAGTTGATCAGACTCGTAGTGTTGACGTATCTGCCGTAAGCAGTACAGTATAAATATTAATTAATTAACTAGGAATAACGCAAAAGTAGGTACTAGACGTTTCTTCAGGTTATTTATAAAGACGTGCAATTGGTTTCAAGGCTCTCATTTTTTTAAAGCATGGCGACTTACAGCTAGAACACCCTGCATATAAATTCGGCACGTTTAATTATGTTGAGATTCGGTGGTCGGCGGCGCCTGCAGTGCCTCAAAAGGGGCGAAACGTGTAGGAGGGTTGTCGCGCCCACTCTATTATCACTGTTTTGCTTTGAAGTCATAGATTCTAACTGCAGAGAGATGAACATTTTCAAACATGACCTTTTATGGGAACCTTGACAACATAGGCGTGCGCAGGGTTCCCCATCAGGGGACGCAAAGGTTCATTGCAGCCCCCCCCCCCCCCCCACCTTTAAGGTAACTAGAAGGGTCAATGTACGGGGCAGGTTCTGCGTCCCCTCTCTTATGTGATTAGGGGGGGGGGGGCTGCCCCCCTGTGCGCACGCCTATGCTTGACAATGTGCCCGTCGTTGTCGAACTGATGACGTCAGTAAGACGGTTCATCAGCGTAGACAGGATGCGAGGCAGTATGGGCAGTATGAGTCGTTCTGAGATGTCCTCGGGCGGCGGTAAGTGGTCTGGTATTCGTAGGAGTGGAATTTAAGGGCTCGTTTTTCTTTGTTATACACAAACTTGATGAGAACCAACAGACAATCAAGCCAAGAAAAGTGTAGGTGACGTTATTTGTAGTAATTATGATATAAATGTGAAAAAATTAAAGTGGGCGAACATACAACTTGCAGCCCGCAGGGAACGAACCTGCGCCCTTCGAATAACGCGTCCAATGCTCTACCGATTGAGCTACGGCGGCGCTCGTCCTCCCGTCCACTCTATAGGGTATACCTGCGCACTTAAACCTGGCAATGTTAGTCAGCGCCGCTGGTAGCCATGACGACGAGCGTGAAACACTCTTTTTTTGCCCACTGGCGTCACTTGGCACGCGATCCTTTTTACGAGCTAGATGCTGACCAATAATCCCTCGCATGCTACCTGACGGCATCATGTCTGCCAGAACAAGACCCCCCGATTCGAAAGATGCATAAGCGTGACATATTTATAATTGTTGGGGCTTAACGTCCCAAAGCCACGACGACTATGACGGACGCCGTAGTGGAGGGCTTCGGAAATGTCGACCACCTGGGTTTCTTTAACGTGCACTTAAATCTATGCTTAACATATTTACACAACAGCACAAGAGGATCGTCACACGTAAACAAAAAAGTTAAATTCGTGCATGTAGTTTAATAAGGATCGGTGGAACTGTCCATGCATCCACCCTTGTAAGTGAATGTATCCTCCCTGAGAGGAACCGGATGATGACCGGTTGCGCTGAGGTGGTGAGGGCGCGCTTGCCCTAGACCCGGGTACGACCGCAGCAAGTGCGTCAGATCCACTGCAGTGATGGAAGTTTTAGAAAAGGAACATGTGGTTCCATGCGCTATCTGCATTGTCTAAAAAAAAAAAACACACTTTGTATGAAGCGTGCGTCAATACAATCGTAGTTCATTATACCTTCTCTTAGGTTTATTCTCGGAGGATGCTTCTCTTTCAAGGTGTTCGTCGTAAAATTCACCACTTCAAGTCTTAAGAGTATCAATTATTATTATGATTGTTTGATTTGAATTCATAGAAAACAGGAAGACACAGAGGAAATATGGAGGGAACAAGCTGACAGGTGCCACCTAAAGGGGAACAACGCCTGCCTGGTCCTTCGGGAAGGGGAAACAGAGGAAATGAAGATGGGGGGAAAGAAAGAGGAAAGGAAAGAAGAAAAGAAAAAAACAAACAGCACAGACGTAAACACGAATAAGCGGTCACATGGCAAAATGTCTATAAACGCGAGGCCAAATCGGTATTGTTTAAGAAAGCAAGTAAGGCTCGATGGGCCTGGTCACACCGAGCAGCACAACCACCCGGGAACAGGCAATCATCAAGGTTCGTACACTTAAGACCAATAAGTCCATATTCCCTGAAGAGCAGTGCTCCCTGCATAACGAATGCGGGAGCGGGACGCTCAAAAAATCATGTGTTCTAGTGCCTCACAGGAGCCACACGACGTACGTGACGGACTGTTCACACATTATTGACGGTATAATCGCTCACGCACTAATACAGAGCCAATTCTTAGCTTATATAAGAGGGCTCTGTCACGACGAGGCAATCCACGACCACGAATACGGGGAGGGAACAATCCGCTTGCGACACGCTAATCAGGGTGCTGCTTTAGAAGATGTCGGCGGATCAACAGACGAGCGTTGTCAAACAGGCATGAAATTTCTTGGTAGTCACACTCGTTGTGGGCACAACTTGAAGCAAGGTGATCAGCCTCTTCATTCCCAGCAATACCCACCTGCGAAGGTATCCACTGGCAAATGAGGGACACCCCACGAGAAATAACTTTTGCGGCAGATTTTACAATACTGCATGTAAGTGGACCGTCGGAGTCTTTTCTCGACAGTCTGCTAAGGGCAGCACGAGAGTCTGTAAGTATGACAACCTTTGATGCTCGTAGTTCTTGAACGTATTTCAGAGGAACATCAATCGCTGATAGTTCCGCACTTGTTGGTGAAGATGGATGCGGTATACGAAACACCCGTCTGATGTTAGTCGAAGGGTAATAGAAAGAATCGTCAAATTCTTCAAATAAATGCGACTGGGCCAAGTGAAATAACGCTGCCTCGAGGAAAAGGGAAAAAGGATGTCGTTGCTTGCCAGCCGATAGCAACGGTGCAGCTGTTATCTGCGTGGTAAGAACGCCCACAATGGCGGCCTGACGTCGAGTCGGGATCGATGCGCTTGAATACTGAACTAGCTGTGTAAAACTTGATGAAAGTTATCTCAAAAGATAGGCACCTCAAGAGAACCAAAACAACGTTTTATTACAGTAGAGTGTACTAGAACAGGGGAGTACTCGGAACGGCCGCAGCACCAATGTACAGAAAGTGAAGCCCAAACAGGGTCAATCCACCTGCAGCGCTGCGATCGGTAGTCTGCAATGTGTCGTCGTTTAAGAGCTGCGCGCGGCTCCGGCAAAGTGGTGCAGGAGTAGAATGCCCACTTCCCACTCAAAAGGTCCGGGTTGGTTCGAATCGCAGCTGTAGATGGCGTATTTTTATTCTTAGTGTCATTTTTCACAGCTGTGTTGGTTTTTTACTTTCTTTCTTAAAACTAGCTTCTGTTGCTAGGTATTGCTACAAAAAGTAAGGTAAAATGTGAAATCTTGTTTCGAGTATCATCTTCGCGAGAATCTCGGAGGCCATACTTTACGTTTTTGTTCAATCCCGGTGGGTGGCGCTGCAAATAACTGCGCTCGTTGTCAAATTTATTCTGTTTTACGTTTTGCGTTACTTTTTGAACCAACACGTAGCAACTTAAGCTAGTTTTAAGAAACAAAGGAAAACCAATACAGCTACAAAAGGTGACACTAAGAATAAAAACCCACCATCCGTAGCTGCGATTCGAACCAGGGCCTTTTGAGTGGGAAGCGGCCATTCTACCCCTGCACCATTTCTGCGGAGCCGCGCACATCTCTTAAAGGGGTCATGAAGCACCCCTTGGGCTGATTGAAAAAACACATCCTGCGGAAAGCTGACACGGCTATGAACTGCTCTGCCAAATATTACAGTCGTGCGCGCCGCGTAATGGCCACAAGCGGAGCGCGAAGTTGCCGTTTCCCCAGGCACCCTCTTTTCAAACAGAGGCCGGTTCTCACTCTCGTCGGTGGGCAGGGCGTCTGTCCGCTGTACGTCGCAGAGACATAGCACGCTTATTGGCCGATAGCCGACGTAAATCGAGAGCGGCGTTCGGATCAGATGCGCTTCTTGCCGCGGGGTGCCGTCACTTGCCGGCGCCCTCCTCAGTACACGGTAGCCGCACTCGCGCAAGCGAATCACAGCGGGAGAGCGATCGCGTTTCATGACGCGCGCTGGCGTAACTTCTTTCCCCCATGCCATCCCTCCCTGTCTAGCTTCCAGTGCGCTCGTCGGCACGAGAAAAGAGAGAAAGCGCTGGGAGCGTGCGCCAAACCCCCGTAACTCCGCTGATTCTTGACGGATTCGAGAAATTTTTGCGGCAATCGATTCGGGAGGCAGTACACTCCGATACTGAGGCCATTAGATCATTACTTGGAAAAGTGGTTCATGACCCCTTTAAACGACGACACATTGCAGACTACCGATCGCAGCGCTACAAGCGGATTGACCCTGTTTGGGCTTCACTTTTCGAAGCTCATTCCGGGCACTCCCCTGTTCTAGTACACTCTAATTACAGTACGACTTTCTTAAGATTTTCTTAGGATTATTTTATACCACAATCGCGATAACCATGAAGGAGTTTTGTTGATCAGATTTTTGGGGCCCATAATTTTTCTCGAAAGGTGTGCCTGCCAGAGCGAATAAACCTATACTTGTTTAACTAGCTCGAACTCATACGTTGTTAAGTGTATAAAAAGGGGGGGGGGTGCCTCGGGGCGTGTAACTTTTTTGTTTGTTTTGTAATAAAGGCAGGGGACATTGCCTAAGAGAGGAGAGGAAGACGGCGAAGTGTAGTCTTATATAAACCGCATGTACAAGCAGATCTTGTAAAGTGAATCCACTAACCCAGCAACGTGTTCTTTTAGACCTTGCGCAGCGGGCATTGCGTTTTTATTCACATTGTTGTTTGTTTAACTTTTGAAGACCCTGTATCCTTTGCTGTGGTATCTTGTATTCGGCGCACGATATAACAAACGTGGACAGCGGAATAGGCTTCAGACTTTTCTTGTGCACGATGTGGGCCTTTTGTGGTATGTTTCTAACGTTTCGGGGCTCTTTGATGCCCCTTATCACGTCATATTTTAAGACACAATTGAAGATCCCCGTTATTTCGATACATTCTGCGACTGGTCGATTAAACTTTCCTTTTCCACGAATCTGCCCACCGATCGATATACTGATCGACCTAGCAACCACACCAAATCGTGGAGGTATAGGCAAATAACAATTCCTTTACTGTCACATGAATTCATCGGAAGAGTAACGCCCGTCAGCTGGGATAGTGAAAGTTGGTGCAATGCCGATTCGGACACTCCTTTTCTGGATTCCACCCGTTCGAGCGTGCGCATGCGCCGACGTGATGCGTGGGAGTCGTTTAAATAACTATTGATAAATCCATATATTTTGTAATATCGATAGTGTAAACAGACCATCGATAGTATTACAATCGATATGAATATTGATCATATTGCAATAGTTCGCTAACATTCGCTGTTGATAGTATTAAGTTTGCATTACAGTGATTACGCGTGGTACTAAGGGGTGGGCGAGTTGTCAAACGTGTTCGTGTACATAACAGTGCACACAGAGGTAAGACCGATCAAGAAAAGAAAGCTGGCGCTGCATGACACATGAAAGAGCTTGATGTATAGATAAATAAAATGCACATTGAGACTTGGTTGAGTTGTTACATGTGTCTATATATAGAAAGAAGTGGCGATAACACTCAAAGGACCGGAGTAAAGAAAACAACAATTCAGGAGATCGTTAGAGCGCAGGCGCTGTTTTCTTACTCTGTCCTTTGTCTCCTTTTTCTGTTGTCTCCTTTTGCTCTGCAAACTATTTCCACGTGCGTGCGGTACGTCGCAGAATATTTGACGCCTCACACTATCGGTGTGTAAAACGATACGTCGTAAACTACACCGCTACGGTGTAGAGGTATCTGCAGTGCCGGTGACGCGTGCTCTGCGAAGACGTTTTATGATCGCCATCACCACGTATACGTATAGAACGTGGCTCAGGATATGCAGGAGAAGGTCACCGAGTTTATTGTGCTGTGAAGACGTGCTGTACGTCAATTACTCTTATTGAATCGTAAAGATAGTACTGTCAGTAGCTGTTGTTTTTACCATCGATAGTTCAATAGTGACTAATTATCAATGAGGGCAACTAAAGCTCTACTGATATACATAAAATCGACAGATCTAAGTGACCGCCTGTAGACTGGATGTGTCATTTTTGTCCGCCGCGGTGGTATAGCGGTTACGGTGCTCGGCTGCTGACCCGAAAGTCGCGGGTTCGATCCCGGCCGCGGCGGTCGCATTTCGATGGAGGCGAAATGGTAGAGGCCCGTGTACTTAGATTTAGGTGCACGTTAAAGAACACCATATGGTCGAAATTTCCGGAGCCCTCCACTACGGCGTCTCTCATAATCATATGGTGGTTTTGGGACGTTAAACCCCAGAAAAGAAGAAGAAGGATGTGTCATTTTTTAATACGCGGGGTTACCGCCACGCATGTTTTCTGACAATAACGGCGGCCGACGACCCGTGATGTCGCATTCAAAGGACTGTTCACTTCTCACATTTTACCCGGGAAAGCCGGGGACCAACGGCAGGCCGTTATGAGAATCACGTCATCGCTTCGTTTTTAGTTTCGCATCCATTGCGCAGCTTGTTGTTCTCTATCGCACTCGACCAAAGGGAGGGGGGTTCGCTGCAAATAACTTGCCCCCCCCCCACCCCCACCCCTAATGCACAACCCTGCGCACGGTATGCGACCGATAGTACTGTATCGCTGGCCATCAGAGGCTGCGCGCAGGCATGGTCGCCACCATGTCGGGTCATACTTACATACGCCGCCCGCAAAGGCAAGGGGCCAATCGCACAAAGCCTAGAATTCAGGTGGCTCCAGTGTTTTATGTCCCCAGCGCGCAAAAGCAGCGTGGCGGCATTAGGGTGTTGTCACATTTTATCCCACGTATCTTATGTGCTACAAATCAGTTTGTGGAATCAATTTCTCACCTTCGCCCTGGTAACGCCATGGCTCCATCACCATCACGCAACAGCAGAAAAAAAAAACAATTCCTGCACCCGCTTCCTATGCAATCCTCCTGTACCTCATTATACACCACGTCGACGTTCCATTCCCTTCCATTGGAGCACATCGAGTACAACTATATAGTACATAAGTCTTTATAATACGATTAGTCGAGTACAATTTTATAAGTCTGTGGTATTTCCTCCTCAGAGGCGATTGACTAAATATTTTTGGGCTTTTTTTTTTTTTTTGGTTGGTTGCTGTCTTGCCCAAGTGGCAAGCTCGGTGTATTTTTCGATTGGTCATGTCACACGGCCAACGAGGATAGCTCGAGCATTGGCCCTATAGCCGAGTGATGAACTCAATCAACGAATTATAGTATCTGTAAGTAAGCCAACGAAAGCAATATTTTGTCCTTTCCTCTCATCGTGCGGCTGCTATAGCTGCTGTCTTGCACGATGGGACAGTGATAGTACAAAGTGAGAAAGAGCCGTGAAAACCGCCGGGACATTTTACAGCCTAGCGCAGTCGCGAACTTCAACACAAAATGTGGCAGGAGCGTATACTGCGTATACTATACACTGAGTTCGCGGGAGACTGTAGGCCGGTAAGAAGCGTCGAGCAGAGCGAGCACGTCTTCCATGCCCCCTGACGCTGACGTGTATTTCGAGCGAGCGCATGACGTGTATTTCGGAGCGAGAGCGGTGAACATCTCGCCCAGAAAAATGAAGTGGAGCTGCAATGTCGCTACGCAACGAATAAGAGCGAAAGTTGTTGAAACGTTCGGTTTCACGCCTGTTGCTTTTCGTTTCATTCAGTATAGACGAGAATTATAATAATGATTAATAATAATGGCTGGGGTTTTACGTGCCGAAACCGTGATATCGTTGTGAGGCACGCCGTAGTGGAGGGCTCCGGAAATTTCAACTACCTGGAGTTCCTTTTAAGCTAAAATGGATGCTTGGGTGAGTTGGTTCATACTTAGTAAAAATAAAATGGCGCAAAAAAAGGCAGGACACAGAGAAAGAGACAGCGCTGTATCTGTCCGTCTCCCTCTGTGTCCTGTCTCTATTGCGCTGTTTTATCTTTCCAAAATCGCGTTCATATTTCATTGTCAATGGCTTCCACGAAAGCGTCAACATAAAGAACCGTAGTTGATCGGGGATTATTTATTTACTTCGCATTTTAAAGCCAAGCATAATAAATATTTGCAGCACGTCAGGAGTAGCACGTAACATTTCAGAAAGCTATTTGCTCTGCAGCGCCTTTTGAAACAGAAAGCTGCTTTCACTTTCGTACTTCGTTTCTGGCCTTCGGAAGGGCCTCAGATTCCGGAGTTGGTTTTATAGAATTCAAATATGATGTCCTACAGCTAAATCTCAAATGGAGACAATTCCAAGAGCCCCTCCCCTCTCCCCTTTTTAGCCTGAACACAAGGGGGGTCAGGACTCCCCTTGTGTTCAGGCGTATACTATGTGATGTCAGTGCACGTTACGGAACACCAGATGGTCGAAATTTGCGAAGCCCTCCACTACAGCGTGCCTCATAATCATATCGTGGTTTTGGCACGTTAAACCCCAGAAATTATTGTCTTATCTTTTAATCTACGCAAAGTGTCATATAAAGTTTGCAATGTCTATTTTAACTGTCCTGGGTAGATATAGACTGTGAATCGCAGGTACAGCGCACACCCGCATATTATGGGCTGTGGTATGTGGGTATGCGTCACGCATGACTATGAGAAATCGTTTGATGACGTACGCGACAGGCATGACATGTTATTCATGTCATGACCTGTCATGTTCGTCATGCACTCATACCCTCCTGTGCATAGATAGATAGATAGATAGATAGATAGATAGATAGATAGATAGATAGATAGATAGATAGATAGATAGATAGATAGATAGATAGATAGATAGATAGATAGATAGATAGATAGATAGATAGATAGATAGATAGATAGATAGATAGATAGATAGATAGATAGATAGATAGATAGATAGATAGATAGATAGATAGATAGATAGATAGTATCGTGATTTCGGCATTTAATTAACTTTAGAGCAGTACTCCCCGCATGTAATAAAGAAAACCGCACAAATCAGTTGCCACAGTGGGTGACATGCGCATTATTTTAGATTAAGGATGTTATTCTGACAGCGTTTTTAGTAATTACTTGAGACAACTCTTTTATTCCCATAATTTATGTTGCAGTCAGTATGTACCAAAGAAGTGTCTGCTAATCAGGGTTCCTGAGAAAAACAGCAATTCGTACAAGCATACACAGCCCCAGCGGCTGTAAGCCAGCGAGCGACCATAGCAACATCTACGAAAGCAAGATCGCCGAGTACAGCAGAATCTGCGGCAAATATCCTAGCAAATGTCCAAAGATAACGAGCGGAGAGGTCAGTCAACCTTGGGACATGCGGAATGCCAAGTAGCCTACCGCCTACATTTAAAGGGCCCCTAAACCACCCAGAGGTCGAAATTTAGTTGTGGTGTTGCAGTTGTGCCCGAGTCTACAACGAACACGTTCACGTGAGAGTTTTTTCGAAATGGTGGCGTAATAGCGGAGTTACACGCGTTTGATGATAGGAAAGACGTCCTCGGTCGTTTCTCTCTTTCCTTCGCTATGCTCCGTTCGTCGGTGCGTCTCTCCTCATGGCCGAGTGTTCCTCCTCACTGTGCGAGGAGGAAGAGCAGCAAGCGCGCGTACCTGCGAGCGGACAAACAGGTGTTGTAGATGACGAGCAGACGACATGTTGAATCTTAGAATAACAGAGAGCTGAGCTAGTTGGTAAGTATTCATTCTAAAAAGACAGGGCGTGCAAACACGGACACAAGAAAGAAGTCAGGACACCACAAACGCCGACTAACAACTGAAGAGACGCAAAACGGCTGAAAAGAAAGAAGGCACGAAAACTTATCTGCGCATGCCCATGCAACAGGCGAACCTATCAATCCGGCACGCGTGGCGGTCTACGTGGAATATAACTGTTAAGGCATTTGATTTCATCTTTATGCAAGTTAATCGACGGTTGGCTCACGCATGCGCTACCACTATTCTCGATATGCCATGCTTCAATCATCAGGCGCGTTTCATTTCTATGCCGGTACAACACTGCGCATTCACCGAATTTTGGCGCGCACTTACAATTTTGACAATGTAACGATAGATTAGAAGGTGAGCCTCCTGTTAGCGATCTCTTATGTTCCAACAATCTCTGATTGATGCATCGGCCCGTCTGTCCTACGTAGAAGCGGCCGCAGCTGAAAGAGATCTTATACACCACACTCGTACGGCAATCACGAAACAAATATCGGTCCGCTTCTTGTCTTTTACTCCCTCATTCTTCCTCTGCACCGCGGTACAAATCTTACCTAGCTTATTGGCAGCCGTGCAAACAACATTAACGCCGTATCCATAGTTCCTACTTCCTTTAGCCTGTGAGATACGCGATGAATGCACGGTATACCTACGACACCTTTCTTCCTATCGCTTTCTGCAACCATGCTCGCACTTAACACAATAGACTTCTTTAAACGTCCAGCGACCGTGGCCACTGCATCACGAGGATACCCTACATCTAAAAGACGTGTAACCTGTGCGTTAAAGCTATCACTCATTTTGTGCTCACACGACTTGGTGAGGGCTGACTTAAGGCAAGACATGGCGATGCCGTTTTTTACAACCTTCGAGTGCTTCGAGGAAAAATTTAACAGCGGTTTCGAAGATCTAGGAGAATACTGCCAGCACACGTAGTTCTTCTGGAACGTTAAGGAAATGTCTAGAAATTGTATTCCATTATTCTGAGGCACCTCTTTTGTAAAGCTCAGCCCTCCTCCATTTAATTCAAATTTTTCGCTCACGGAAGTTACCACCTTTTCAAAGTCCTCACCACTACAAAAAATCAAGTAATTGTCCACATAACGAAAAACCTTAATAACCGAATTACCTAAGGCGCCTTCCAAAAGATTATCAATCTTGTTAAGGTATAAATCACTAAGAACCGGAGCAACTTTAGAACCAATACATATACTTGATTTCTGCACATAAACGCCTTCCTTCCAACCTACCAGCGTCGACTTTAAATACATGGAAAGGATTTCTAGAAATGCCCCTTTCTTGTGTCCGTGTTTGCACGCCCTGTCTTTTTAGAATGGACATGCTGAAGTCGCGGCGAACGTTGAGGGGATGAGGAATGCCGAAAGGCCGGGAGAGGAGAAGGGATTGTCTCTTAGAATTTGTGGGGCGCCCGCGGCTCGTAGCGCTGCCGCGTTTGGTATTTGTTGATCGTGGACGGCATTCTGAACTCGATGCACGCGTTTACTTGAAATGGTAAAAAAAAAATATTAGAGGTGGTTTAGGGGCTCTTTAAGTAGGTACATCCCCAAGGCGGCCATGAAAATTTTGGGGACGTGGCTTATAAGAGTAGACAGTTGGGCGAGTTGGTAATGCATGATGAAAGTTCAGTTGTTAGTATGCGCTTGTTCTGTAGTTTTCTTCGTCATGTATCACGTTATTTACCGCTCTTTTTTTCATCTTGGCTTACAAGAAGGTCATGCGACCGTTTGGTGCTCCGCATACACGGGTCTGGAATGAAACAAAATAAAAATAATAATTTCTGCGATGTTATATGCCAACATCACGATATGATTATGGAACGCCGTGGTGGAAGGCTCCAGTTAATTTCGACCCCCTTGGTTTCTTTAACATGCACCTAAAACCTAATTAAACGGGCGTCTCGCATTTTGGACCAGAGGAGACGACGCCGTCTCCTCTCCTCTGGTCCGAAATGCTTAGCTTTTTTTTTTACGATAATTTTACGCGCACATAAGATTAAAAGTGATAAGCACAGTACGTTTTCCTAATGGGAAATGCAGCATTTCGTGCTTTTTTTTTTGCTTCAAATGCGCATGAACTAAATCTAAATATACACTAAAAAAAAGGTCTATGCGCGGTCATCTGAAAATAAAGACAGCAACAACTATATCTTATAGAGCAAACAGAAAAAGAAAGAGAAAGGGCGACGGATTTTAAAAAAAGAATGAAAGAATGATAGTAACAATAATAATAAAAGAAAGCGCTGAACCATAGGCGCAGTGGGCGTACTTGAGTGGAATCGTTCTCGCTGTGAACGCATTAGCTGAATAGAATTCCTCGAAACGTTAACCATGTGTTTACGTTAGAGCTGTGCACGGGCCGTATTTCCGAGCCCGAGCCCGGCCCGGGCCCGCAGACTTTGTCGAAGGCCCGCCCGAGCCCGACGGCAAAGGGCTGCGAGCCCGCCCGGCCCGGCCCGACGTACGAAAACACAATCCCGGGCCCGGCCCGGCCCGACTTTTTGAAGGTTCGCTGCGAAAACAAAACATCGTTTTCCGGTAATTTGACATTTTATTGAGCATATCAAATATGATCAAACGACACACTATGAACAAACTCTATTACACAGATTACAAATTGTCGTGCAAGCAGTCCAACCATTCCGGCTTCAACGAAGTGCGGCGCTTTTGCATTATGTAGCCCGCCGAACTGAAGTTACGTTCGCTGCTTGCACTCGATACCGGAATTGCTAATATCTTTTCTTGCCGGCCTGGCAAGCTTGGGATATCTCTGCTGCTTGTTCTTCCAGAAGATTAAGACTTCAGATGGACAGGAGGGCGATTGCATAGAGAGAAAATCGGAGAGCTCCCCTTTTGTTTAAAGTAGCGAATGAAAAGGAAAAGCGGCAAAGGGTGGTCGCGGAAAAGGCGCTGCATGCGTGCTGGCAAACAATTCCCGCTCATTCTCTATATTTCGGGCTTGAGTCGGGCTTTGCGCCGGGCCCGAGCCCGGCCCGACAAAACTCCAACTAGCCCGAGCCCAGCCCGGGCCCGAGGTGAAAATACGCCGGCCCGCCCGAGCCCGGCCCGCGGGCCGGGTCGGGCTCGGGCTTTCGGGCTACCCGGAGCCCGTGCACGCCTCTAGATTACGTTACACCATTTCACTAACCTTTCACTATTGGCCTACGCAGCATACGCCAAGCTTCGACGTTCGCCTACATAACAGAAGATTGAAAATGAGTGAACTCAACAGGGGAGGCGTCTTTCACATAAAATCTGCCATATCGAGCGAAGTTCCGGCAACTCTTGCTAGAATTAGGCAGCGAAACGCTTCCAATAAAAAATTGCAGCACGTACGACGAGGAATGCATACACCGGCCACCTGACACCGGCGCGCCAACAATCCACTTTCGGTTTCGGTTTCACCCTATGTCGTCTGGCAACGCTGTTAATGCCACGCCTTCAGTTGGCGGCTGGCTTCCGGTGACAACTTCCCTTTCTCGCGTGTACTCGCCGCTTCGCCGCTACACATGTGTTTTTCTAGCGCTGCTCCGCGCTTTGCGTTCAGTATGCAGCTCGCACAGGACTGACGTGGGTTGCCTATCACCTTCTTCGCCTCTTCGAAAAGCTCCACGCACCGGCAAGACGTTCGACACCCGTCCCCAACAGCTTTCAGTCGGCCGAACAGGACCCTGCGAGCAGCGCCCAAGATGTGCGGTGAGGCCAGCTTGCCGTAACTAGCGGTTCCTTCGTTTTTGTTGCATATTTAGGTGATAATAAGTGCCACGTTGTGTCAGACGCCTGGCGCAGTAGCACCCGTCACGTCACACGCTGCGTGCCGGATCCCTGTCGTCCAGGCGATGGCCAATCTTCTTTTATAACCCGCGCGATATCTTTATGGCTCGTTTCGCACATGAGCCATCCGCGCACCAAATCACGGGGCTGTCTTGACTTCTACAGTTGTCATTAATGTTGCACGTTGTTATGTCACTGGGGAACTTTGCATCTCAAGTTAAGACCCGTAAGGGTCGCAAGGGAAATGGAGGGAGGGGAGAGGGGATGTTTCGTCAGCTTTCAACGTGGACTAGATTGGCAATAAGTTTCAGTGCATCATGCATGTGCGTTTGCGTTGCGTTACTTCTAGCTCTCCGAAAGCACAAAATCGCGTTAAAAGAAAAGGCACGATTTAACGCGATTTTGTCGGTCGCGCACGCTTATCTTATGTGCGTGTAGTCATCTGTTATGACGCAAACGCGCTTGCGTTGGCACTGTGCCGCACCATTGATCCCGTTTTGACAAGCAAGCAGTTGCTATCACGCCGGGCGACGTTATACATCACGACGCGAAGCGGTTTCGGCCCCTCTCCGCTGACGGGCTTTCGCAGTGCTGACTCGTGTCCGCAAAGCGGACCGTTCACTCCCTTTTCTTTTCACTTTCATCGGCTTTTGTTATGCGATCGTCATTTCGGCGGGACGTCACGTAATAACGGTCGAGCGTTCCACTCTCCGCGACTCAGTGGTAGCGAGTCTTGCGTAGTGACCCATTTAAAGCCTCGATCGTTTAGGTTTTGGTTTTGCTTTCGTGCTGGAAAAAACGGAAGGGGGAAGCCAGTGGTCATCGCTGGCACGTGTTGTGTCCTACTGGGAGGACCGGTTGTATAGGAAGGTGCTTACTTCCGACCAACAGTAAAAAGGACCGCGATTTCGTGAACATGAATCCTGCATAATCCGAGACCCAGTTCCTGCGGAGACAGGTCCTGGTATGCGAGGTCGCTACCGTTTTAATTACTAGTAAACATGTCACTCTTTTTATGACTCGCCTAGCTTTTTCCTAGCGCCTCCCGGCAGGAGAACGTCGGTGTGGTTGATTAACAGATTACGTCAATCCAGCGCACGCTGTGAAACTGGTGTAACGAGATAAACACAAATCAACCTGCTTGTCGCCGTAAAACGGTCATTATACCAAGCGGAAGCCTTGACGAAACAGTTTGATAGCTCCGCATACGCCTGCAGCTGTCCAGTGACCTCGCGCTAGCGAAAGTGCGGATCCTGATCCTGATAATATCCTCCTCAATCATGTAGTTCTCAAAGCTTCTTATTTTCAACAGGCTTTTCAATAAACTATGAGAACAGGACGCACGTTTGAGCATCGGCTGCCAACGACGAAGCGAAACCAGCGAAAAAACGCGCGCCTCTTTCCAAAACGCGCTTGCTATTATTCACTGGGAGGAAAACAGTAGTCCGGCGTTCCGTTTCATCAGCATGGTTACATGCGTGGCGGATATGGACTATGTATCGGACCCGCGTATTGCTGCACCCGGAGTAAATGTATCGACAGCTGAGAACGAGATCGCGAAACAGAGGCTAGCAGACGGTGTCTGGTAGCGCAGAGACCGGGTTACCGCCGGTTGCTCTCGTTTTTCCGAGTGGCCAAAGCAGCGCGCAGTGCATGTTTCTCTCCTTATCGGGGCTCAAGGTGATCCTCTGCCGCCGACACGCCAAGGCCGGCTTGAGGAGTTCGTTCGGCTATGTACACCGGCCTTTTTTTTTTTTTTTTTTTTTTGCCGCTACTTATGAAAAGTCACAGGTCAGCAGGAACGCCTGCTGCATAGAGAAGCCTCGAGGAATGTGGCCAGGTCCTGACCACCACTTTCTACAAGCATCAGAGGCTTTCGGAGAGGGTGAAGGACTCGTTACATCAGAAGCTAAAAAAGATCCGGATTCTATGCACACGGTCACCACCTTTGTCGGTTCCTACTGCAGAGGTTCGGCTGGTTTGCACGAAACCGGACTGATAGGCCCCGTCGGGCATTTCTATCTTTTTTTCCCTCTCAACCTCGTTTGTGCAGAAACTTTTTTTTTGGAAGGCAATCAACTTGTACAGAACCGGTACAGGGACAACATTATTTCTGTCTCAGGCGCATGCGTATTGCTTATAGGTATCCTGGCCTTCGTATTTGAGAGGGTTTTACGGCTTCCGTCATATAGCAGCGACATTGAACGATGTGGCATTGAGGAGGCAGGCCACCTGAGATAGCTTAAACATACCGCGCTAAGCGTTTGCTGATGATACACAGAGCCTACTAAAAATATCCAGACAACCACCCCCAAAAAGGAAAAAAAATCACCGCATCTCCACTGATGTGAATCATATCGAGTGGCGAAGCACTGGGTATCGTGTCGGCATTTCACCGTACGTCACCCGCGCGTTGCCACTGCGAATGTAAAGTGACATAAAGTGTGTGTGTGTGTGTGTGTGTGTGTGTGTGTGTGTGTGTGTGTGTGTGTGTGTGTACGCACACAAACACACTAATGTATTTATTTGGTTTCTATTTCAATCCTCCTGTTATAATTCGTATATCGTCTTGAGTTCTGGATTCCATTTTCCCTTCATTGTTACTGCGTTGTGGTCTGTGAAATGGAGAGCCAATGATCCAACTGTCAGGCACGACACCTTCCACGTCCCACTGTGCACATCCTTCAGAATTGTGATAGCCAGATTTGTTGATTCGGGAACATAGTGCCTTTAATTATTATTCGATTCCATTTTTATTAAGATATTTCAGGAGTGTTTTGAGTGCTGCATATGACCTTAATCTGAGACATCGTAATCGTAATCGCAACTTATAATTCGTGTATCGTCGTGAGTCCTGGATTCCGTTTTACCTTCATTTCGTTTTCGTTTTTCGTTGTGCTGGTGTTCAGTTGCGGTTTCGGTTTTGTGTAGCGTGATGGACGCCGACAAGGCTAGGCCCTAAGGAGCTTCGCCCCTAAAAAATGGGAGCTTCCTTATGGGCTTACACACGCTTGGCATTATTCTTGTGCAGCCACACGGAGCACCCGTCACGCCTTAGCTGCTGAGAGCGCCCTTACACGTAGATATATTTCTTTTCTTGCGGTTACGTGTGTGCGTTTTCCTCTATGAATATTTCGCCTGCGTCCTGTGGCAATTTTCAACCAACTGCCGTGACTAATGTGACACTTTTAGTATTTGCGTCCGTATAAGATGTGAGCAGAAGCGTTTGCTTAAAACGCGCGCATCTCTGCGCGGGTTCTATGCTGGCTGCGGCTGTGACACTGAATGCGTCATCGCGATACGTGCGCACTCACTGACACTTAATTTCAGGAACGGTATGACGTCAGCGTTTCGAACTATCTTAAAAGGTTGTCTGGCTAAACGCGATCCGTCTACCGCGCTGACCTTCGCGTTCTACGGTGCAGTATACTACCGATAGCTCCGGTGTTACACGAAAGACGTTTTTCACACGTGTAGAGCTAAACCGCGTACGCCATGCATTGACGGGCAGTGCAGTGAATAATAATAATATCTGGGGTTTTACGTCCCAAAACCACGATATGATTATGAGAGACGCCGTAGGAGGGCTCCGGAAATTTCGACCATCTGGTAATCTAAGTACACGGGCCTCTACCATTTCGCCTCCAACGAAATGCGATCGCCGCGGCCGGGATCGAACCCGCGACCTTCGGGTCAGCAGCCGAGCACCGTAACCGGTATACCACCGCGGCGGACGGGCAGTGCAGTTGGCGCGCGGTTTTTGTACGTCAACCCCATCGAAACGCGGTTGCTGTCGTTGAGACCTTTTATTTACTCATTAACGAATCCTATACATCGCCCAGATGGGTATTATTGTTGGAAAGGGGGGAGGCGGGGGGGGGGGTTAGAAAACAGTTGTACATAAAAACAAGCAACAAAACAGCATCGCAGCCAGACACAGCTGTTCATACACGTTCAACTGAAGCATACGTCTTGCAAAGAAGCAGAAAACGCATATGCGGGAAGATCAATAAACGTCCCACTGTTTCCACTCGCATATAAAGCGGAAAAAATGAAGGCGGCTGTGGTTCTATACTTAAGTGTCTGGTACTGGCGCTCGCACCTCGGCGTTCGTATGCTCTGGTGTATCGGGTCTCAGAGGCCACGTAGATAGAAGAAAACAGCCTGCTCTTTCAATGAACTCGTTCAGTTAATCTTCATTTATCCTGGCAGTTAATTGGTCCTTATCTTAAATAAAGTTGCGCTCGGATATCGTATGTATACAATATAACTCTTCCCTTGAACCGTAACCATCGATTTCGTAACAGTTGTATGTGTTTACAAGACTTTTTTATGAATGTTCGGAAAAACCGGAACTAAGTGTTCGACCGGAAGTGCTTGGAAGAGAAACAGTCGCTCGTTGCTCGTACCACTAAACGAGGCGCATGTATACACCGGTGCGACGTCTTATATCTCGAACCTTCTTTTTTTTTTCGTACGATTATTTCTATGCGATATGTATGTATAGTATGGGATCACCCTGTGTAAAATTTTATTTATACGAGTTTCACCGTAAAAATATGTAATGAAAAAATTTCAATCGCAAAGATTTTCTCTTCTCATTACCTCTTGCATTAGTCAAACAAAGAGAGTCGTTTACGAAGACGGCAGCTGCGGGCGTGCAGCGGGTTCAAACTGCACTTTACGCAGACTAAACGACTGCGGTTCGGCCGGTTTCGTTCCTCGCGCGCTTAACGGAAGCTTCAGCGGGTTTAAATGCGGGCCACCTGGCATTAAGCCGTACGTCACGCTGTCGGTAGCGTATTCTTCAAAGGCCTGCCTTGTCGTGTCATGACAAAGAAAAAAAAGAAAGAAAATCCTCTGTGTGTAATGTTTTTCTGCTTTCTTAATGCAACGACTAAAAAAAAAGCAAGCGCTGCGGGCAGTAACCGCTGTTGTTTGTGCGTATTCGTACAGATGTCGGAGAGATCTTGTAATGACTTTTTCACGCTCTCTGGTTGCCCTTTGTCATCAGATCGCACACGCCGCCGCGCCGTTATCTCAAGGGATCGCCTTCGATGTGCCCCAATAATTTACACTTGTCGTCTGTGGAAAAATGTGGATGTTTTACTCTGATATTTGTAGCGTACGTAGGCTGCGGTTTCGTTTCTTTAATATTTCTGCCAACTCTCTGCCAGCGTATTGTAAACTGGTGGTGTAGTTGCGTAAACTCGGTGAATCCGCACAAAAAAAAAAAAAAAATCACTCCTTTTTGTGCAGGTGGATAACCAGCGATAAGCTGTATAGTACATCGCAGGCTTATAGACAATGGCGCGTATGTTTATTTTCATCATTTGGTAATGGTAGGGACGATAGCTTTGTGCTTGCTGTCATATAAACAGACAGATGGGTTCGGTTGCAACTTTACGCAGAATTTTCGCCAAAAGGTAAATATATACACGACCGTTTTTGAGCGACTTCGCTGTGCAAACGCCGAGTGAATCGCTTCTTGTCTGGTTTATTATTATTATTATTATTATTTATTGGCGGAGTGCTCGGAGCCTGCATTACTACCGCCGCCGTCATCCCGGTTACACACTATCTCCAGAATTGGCTCACGCTTACCCTTTGTTTTGCAGCGTAGCTGGTAAGCTTTTTGTTATGCCTTGCAGAGCCGACAGAAAATCGTCATCATGACCCAGCACACGCTCTCTTCATCCTCTTCTTCATCTTCTGCTTCGCTCCTAAAACAGGTGCGCCGATTTGTCCGGCGTGGGATGCAATAACTCTGATGGGCGAGAGAAAAGAAAGAGATGGAAAGAAACGAAAGATAAAAATAGAGAGGAAGACAAAAAAATAGGATAGAAGGAGAGAATCGAAGAGAAATACCTCGAAGGTCGCGGGATCGAATCCCGGCCGCGGCGGCTGCATTTTCGATGGAGACGAAAATGTTTGAGGCCCGTGTACTTAGATTTGGGTGCACGTTAAAGAACCCCAGGGGGTCGAAATTTCCGGAGCCCTCCACTACGGCGTCCCTCATGATCATATCGTGGTTTGGGACGTTAAAAGCCGGATATTATTGTTATTAAAGAGAGAAATACAGAGAGAGAAAAAAAAGATGCAGAAAGGGCGAGAAAGAAAGGAAGGAGAAAGATAGAGCGAGAAAGAGAAAGAAATAAAGAGAAAAACAAAGAAATAGATATAGAGACAAGAGATGAGAAAAATAGAAAAAAGAGAAAGAAAGAAAAATAAAGAGAAACAAGGCAGGCCGCCCAGCTCCGCACTTCCTTCAGGCTTGACAGCACTAGAGCGAAGCTGCTTTATTTTTTTTTACGCCATGACGCGAAAAATGCAGGGAACCCTAGCCGTATATATATCTTCGCTCTAAAATGATTTGTCAATCGATCTTGCCCATATATGGAGGCGCTTAAGTCTATTTGAATTCTCTGGAGTTCGGTTTGACGGATACTAAAAGAGTGAGGGAACTGTTCGACAACAAGCCCCCCCCCCCTCCCTCGCTTTTTTTTTCCTTCTCTATCTGTACGAAGTTGCTCCTGCCAAGCTATGGGGCAAAATGTAATCTTTAGTCGAGACGCCAGAGGAGCGAGCTATAAAACAGACGCACTTCTTCAACTTGTGAGGTAACAACTGCGCGGTATACTGTTATCTCGCGTGAAGCGGTTATCGCACCGCGGTGCGGCCGTTAAATATGCCGTGGTCTTCACATATGGCGTTGTCGCACAGTTATCTTTCCTTTAAGGCGCGAGCGACGATACTTCCTTCTTCGACGTACCGTGGGGAGTAATGAAATGCGCTGTTTTAGGTATATATAAGAAGAAAAAAAAAGATTTCCGCAGGGGAGCACAGCACGGCGTCGTGGATAGAGGGGGTGGGAAAAAGATGGAAAGGAAAGGCCATGTTCTCGAGATCAGTACCCACACCACCGAGCGCACGGTCGGGTACATCTGTCCCCACTATAAAAACCGGTGGGTGCCCTGCGGCATTGGGAATCGAACCCAGTACTTTCCTCACTGGAGGCGGACGCCCTACCATCTTCATTACCGCTGCGGTCCGTGGCAGTAGTCATGTCGCTGTCTCTATCGCGGGGTTCGATAGCGGTGTACGGTTTTGCGACTGCGCGCGCAAGCGATACGCGTGGAGCACTGATAAACAGGCGTGTAACTGTTCGCAAGTGCTCGGCACGTGTAATTGCCTCCTATTCAGGCTGTCTCCTCGAGACAAAAGAGAGATGTTTGCACGCTCGTGCGGCCCGTGGCCGACATGCATGTTTATTACAGCTTCGTATTTTCTCGCAAGCGATAGTTGCAGATGTCACTCAAAATTTCGGTTGGCGTCTGTAGGTCGCACCAGTCGCACCTGCGTTTGTGAGTCGCCATCGTTTTTCATCGGCGAAAGCAGTCGTTAGTCAAAGCGTTCCATTTGTCGCCAGGTCCGGGATAATGTAACGAGTACACGCTATTCCATTTATTTTTGTGTTTTGACGCGCGCTCGGGTTATCACCGACATCGTTATCACTGGCGTCGGCTGTTTGTGACTGTTTGACCAGGAATAGAATGAAGCGGAAGGGGACGCTTCTTGCTTACGTTGTGCCGGCCAAGAATCCGATCCTGGTTTCGGGCTTTTGCAGAGTTAGACGTAGGAAACAGATATGTATAATTGAAACCAGAAACTCACACACGCACGCATTATATATATATATATATATATATATATATATATATATATATATATATATATATATATATATATGTGTGTGTCGAGAACGCATGGTGTCCATGGCTGATGGGCCGGTCCTACTTCGCCAAAGTATGAGCAGAATAATATATATATATATATATATATATATATATATATATATATATATATATATTATTCTGCTCATACTTTGGCGAAGTAGGACCGGCCCATCAGCCATGGACACCATGCGTTCTCGACACATGTCGGTTCGGGCATGTTAATTTGTTACAGATAGTCAGTTTACGCGCTGGCTTATAGATCCACGTATAATACGGCGCACTTACCGATGCAACACCGCGAGACAATAATTCAGGTGCACTTCTTCATTCCTGTCTCATAAGAAAACTTCACTGTAAACCTTTAAAATCGTGAGTACGTTTCACGTTCGTCAGATTGAATGAACGCAAACGGTTGTTAATTGGTTGAACGCCGCAAAACCGTTCTTTGCCCTGTAGCAAATGCTAATGCACTCTCATTTGTGAAGATCGTGAGGTTCTGTATATGTATAAACCAATTTTGTCAAATAAAGAAGTATGGTCTCGAGGCGTGCCATATCAGTCATTGCGATATCACGTGCGTAAAAGTCATGGCCTTCGATTAATCCTTTGTATTTTGTCATGTCTGAATCGTTATCTGTGAAGAGTGCACATTCGTGTCCACCACTGACGGATTCCTACACTATACCTTTCCCGAAAGTTGCGTGCGCTTGCGTGCGATCGCAGTTCCGTTACCGCGAATGTATGACCTTTCAGTCGAAGGTCGCCATTACTTAATTGTGCTGTCATTTTTATTATTCTTGTGTCCGCATTTTCTTTGTTCGTCTTTTGAGAATATGAATACATTGCGAGCTCCATCAGCCCTCTGTCGTTTAGCTTAATCATTATGTCGTATATTTGGCATCCCATCGTTAGAGTTTTAGTCGAGTGCTGCGTTTCCCCCTTTGTCGTTACGACGACAAACGGGAAAAAACTAATTTAAGCGCAATTGACGGCTCGTAAAAACAGTCCCACAGTGCATTTATTGGCACACTATATAGTGCTAGTGACAAAGTTCTATGTAGGCTGAGTTGCCAGGCTGAAGAAATGTGCGGCTTATCAGACTTCGTGCCCCTGTAAAGATTTCGGCGCCGACTGTGTATGTATACCTGTATACTCTGCAGTTAGCGTGTATGGTCAGGCCGTTCCCAGAGCACATTTGTAATTACTTCATTTTATTTCATTTTTACGCAGTGCGCGAAACGAGAGCACTGACCTCTGTATCGAGAGTGCGCTGTAAAGGGTGACACCGCAGCTCTTATATCGCGTTCGCCTATTCTATTGAATAGAAATTAGGCTCACATTTAATTACTCTAACATACGATGTCCTGTCGGCTGTTTGCGTGTTACAACGCGCGTTATCATGCCAAATCATCTATAGCCAGCCAGCACATCCTGTTAATATACATATATAATATCGAAGTGTGAGACGTTTCGGCTAATTCGTTAATATCCTTGACTTATACGTATGCCCGAGCGGATATCACAGCGAAATTATTGAAATTAATAAGCTATCTGTCACGAGCCACGGGCCCACAGCGGTACGTGGCACTGACTGCGCGGCCGCTTTTATACCAGTCATCTATGTTTAGAATAGTCGGACACCAAACAGTATGTAAGTTACGGCCATGAGGCGTGCGCAGGGTTCCCCATTTGGGAAGGGGGGGGGGGGAGTGCGAATGTGGCTGAAGTTTTACCTATTACCATGCCGCCCCTCCCCTCTTTTCAACGCTCTTAAAGACCCCCCCCCCCCCCTCCGTACGCACGCCTATGCGTTACGGTGACACTCTGCATTCGCGAGGTACTTTCATTACGTCGTGTCTACAATCAAAGGACATCACTGCAGAATAAATAGCGCTTGTTGGCCGTGGTGCTAAACGCGTCACCCGGCCTCATGGATCAGGGGTGTAGCCAGAAATTTCTTTCGGGGGGGGGGGGGGGGGTCAACCATACTTTATGTATGTTCGTGCGTGCGTTTGTATGTGTGCGTGTATATATACGCAAGCTCAATTGAAAACTTTCGGAGGGTGTTTGACCCCCCCCCCCTTGGCTACGCCCCTGTCATGGATGCATATGGTGAGTACGCCCCTGTCATGGTGCATATGTCATGGATGCATATGGTGATGTGTGTGTGTGTGTGTGTGTGTATATATACGAGGGCTATTCAAAAAGTAAGGGCCGTTTGCTAATATTTAAATATTTACACATTAGAATGAAGATTTTAAGGTCCTTAGAAGATTTTGTTCTGCAGCGCCATCTGTTAATTGTTCGCGAAGGTACTGAAGTCATTGTTCTGACTCAGTAGTCGTCTGCTTGTCGGGGAATGCAAACGACAATGTCTGCGAAAATCGTTGCTCGCGCTTGTTGTGAAGTGAGAGCTGTAATTCAATTTTTGCTTGCAATAGGATCATCATGCTTCTAAAATTTATGCGGAATTGTGCCTAGTTTATGGACATGAAGGAATGAGTCAAGGAAAGGTAATAAAATCGTGTCTGGACTTCACAAATGGCCGCAAAAATGTGCACGACTAAGAGCGGGGTGGAAGGGCCAGAATCCAGACCAATTAAACTGTTCAAGTGGACCGGGCATTGCGATTTGATCGACGGCTGACAGTTAGTCGTCTGTCGTATGAATTTCCTCTTGTCAGCCGCACTACAATTTGCACGGTTGTAACTGAAAAGCCCAGATATCGCAGTGTGTGCAAGGTTGGTATTAAAAATGCTTACCGAGCAACTCAAACAGCAAAGAATTCCCAGGCGGCGAACTTCTATGCAGAGGGATTGAAGAAACTGGTGCAGCGGTACGAAAAGTGCTTAGAATTTAACGGTGATTATGTAGAAAAGTGAAGTAGTCTTGTGCTAAACTAAACCAGCCAATAAAATTTTTTACTAACGAATATTTATTTTTTGGGGACCAAACGGCCCTTACTTTTTGAATAACCCTCGTATATGCGCGCGTTCCACCTCACTCGGGCCAAGAGTGCAAGAAAATACGAAGATGCAACCAACGCCGTCATGTAACTTGTTGTCTCGCGAATATATATATATATATATATATATATATATATATATATATATATATATATATATGTGTGTGAAGAGAGAGAGAGGCGCGGGGAGAGTAAACTTTTAAGCGCAGTGCGAGCCGTATAGGTTGGCGGCCTCCTGGGCGCATCCTGGTAGAAGTGGCATGACAGATGGTCATAGCCCACAGCAACCTCACTATATAATAGCTGTCATTCAATAGCGCAGCGCTAGTTCGAAACCCTTTCCGAGAGCGCTGATATGCGATAGTCTCGTTGTTTGGCTGCAACTGCCTTCCCCCATGGCAGCTGCAGCCAACAAACATCATCGCCTTATCACTTTCTCGCGCCGAGCAAGGCAGATGCCGGCAAAAAGTGCTAATTCTTTGGAACCCCTGTCGAGCGCACTGATGCCGCGCGCGCTCGTTCTTTCATCGCCTTTTACGCCACAGATATGAAAAACAGAAAAGCTAATTAGGGGTGATGTAGCGGGCCGGAGATTTTTGCAGCGCGATGTTTTTCAAATAAGATGCAGAATATGTAATATTGAATTTTCGCTAATTAAATAAGCGCTGACGAAACAATTACCAGTATACGTGAGGCGACCATTAACAAAAGGCCGTTGATTTTATCTTCGTATCTAGGTGCACTTTTTTTTTTTAATTTAGCTTGGCCCGAGTTAGATGGGACATACATGCTGTGCATATATACAGTAAGAATGTGCTGAAAACTCTCGGCATTCGGTATGTGCAACTGGGCATATGTACCACTCCATGCGTGCCCGTTCTTTCACATTACCCCAGAACAGGTGCGTTACTGTGGCACAGACATTGCATGTAGTTATATGTATCTCGTGCTTCTCTCTGTTCGTTTCTTTTGCGCTGTACCCAAGAAAAACCGCAATTTGTATTTTTTCTTTCACTGTATGCAGCTTAAAACTAGGCGGCAGCCACTGTGGCGCTACTTCTCGCAGACAAGCGCACAAGTTCTTTGAGCTTCTTTCGAATTTAACAAAGAAACAGATAAGCACTACACATTAAACGCAAAGAATAAGCGGTACATTTGGGTACTTGGGACGACTTGCCTTTTTTTGCAGCCATATTCTGCTGCGACGCGCCTTTTTTCAAAAGTTGTCACGTGAGCTTCCGGTCTGACGTAACTGGGCTGACGGACTTCCTGCGCGCCCGGTGCGCTCAGTTTCGGTATCGCCTCAATCGCGGTCTTGAATTTCGGTGATTATCTTAAATTACGTGCGTTTTTAGCGATTTAAAAAAAAAAATGGGCATGTCATAAATTGTCACGACCTATAACTCTTCCATATCATCAACGGCCCTAAAGTTAACCCTCTGTATCCCACGGCCAATACAGTTGCGCAAGTAAATATTTTTTTTTTGCGTACATGCAATAATACATACGAAAGTGGGAATAAACCGAAAACCTGGAAAATTTCGCTTTAGTTCTAGAAGAAAACAAGTGTCCACATATGTGGACGCTGGGCGCACCAGTTAGACTACGCCCGTCATCCTTCTGCATCGTACATGCGACGACTCTGTTTCAACGCATTAGTTATTATCATCATCACTACTTACCTAATCGACGCCTTCGTCATCAGTTCAACGCGTTCATAATTAATATCATAATAATCACAAATGTTCACGTGGCCGCTTTCTAACGGCGCCGATTCAACACTTTCAGCATCATCGTTCATTATCGCCATCAACGCGTTATTCCTCATGTTCAACGCTTTCACCATCATTATCACCATTCACGGCCCATTTGCTTGCCCACCGCTCTACTCCAACGTGTTCTGTCCAAACCGAATGTTTTCATCAGCAGCAGTATAGCATTGCTCAAGAGGGCATTTGCTTGTTAATGGCTCTGCTTCAATGCGCCGATTATCTGGTGCTCTCCAAATCGGAACATTCGCTGTCAGCTCGAACATTATGGCAAGTATGTCTGCACCACTTAATCCACGTCCCGAATAAAGCTAATAAATTCTAAACATAACTTCTAAAAGGCGTATTTAGCAATATTACAGATAATGTTTTGTGCCGAGCCGCACGGCAACGAAGCGGTTCCTACAACGTGGACGCCGCAGCGACAACTCAATATACAAATCTTTGGTCGCTCACAGTACAACAAAACTCACACAAAAATAAGATAAACCGTTCCTTTTCTCGAATAAAGCCGAATAATTTAAAAACTCATACGAATTTAGAGTGAACTTTAAAAAAAATGTAGGCATACACCTCTACGGGCGACTTGCGAAGAACGCCATTGTTCTGTGCGCACTTACCGCGCTGTTCACAAAAGTTGACACAGACATGTTTTTATGAAATGAAGTAATGCCGACGTTTGAAATCGATTTTTAAGGCAATGCGTTGGCTAGCGTGACCCCACTTCACTGATGTTTTGTCCACGTAGGCGGACGCTGGGATACAAAGGGTTAATAATTAAAAAAATTAATTACTCATTTGAATGCAACTTTAGGTGCGGCGAAGTTTTTCCGCCTCGACGTAGACTTCGTTTGCGAAGACGACAGGGGCCTCACTGTCATAGCATTTTTATTGAAAATCTGTATTTTCCAAAAAAAAAAAAAAAACACCCTGTACTCATGCAGCGGAAGATGATTTGAGAGGCGTATCTACGGCGCGCTTTCCGCTGTCGTATAGTCAAGGCTTTTCTTTTTTCTTTTTTTTTCGTGGAGCGCATGCATAGTCGGGACTAATGAGACGAAGGTCTTCGGTCTCGGGGTAATGGGAGCGCTGGTGAAAGTGAGTCCATCCATGCAGGCGGAAACAGGCCGCGCGTCTGCCGCTGGTCGGCCGCCATGGCAGGCGGAGGCGCATCTCGCCCAACCGGTAGCCGCCCGTCGTTTCGCCCTGCGATTCCTGCTTCAGGCTTCGACGATTGGGAGGTTCCGCATACGGGCATGGGAGCGCGAGTGGGCACCTTTGCCGCGTTCGTCGGCCAAAGGAGCCCACTATCGCTATGACGTGTTCGATCGCGTGCGCGATTAATGCCACACGGCGGCGACGCTGCAAGCGGACGGAAAGTTGGGCTAGTTGGTACACTTGCGTGATGTAATAACAAGGACCAAGTGTTTTTCGGCCTTCCACCGAGTCTTTGTAATTCGCGCGGTTTCTTTTCCATCGTGCATGCAGCGACACGAGTTGTTCGTTAATGGCATCAATTCTGAGTGTGAACGAACGACTTTCCCAACAGCCTGAGAAGATGCTGGAAATGTATGCGTTCTCGGATCAAAATTTACAAAGGCAGTCAGGAAATCAGGCTTGGACAGCGTTGCAGACCACTGCCGAACGAGCTGATCTGGTCGTAAATGTGACTCTGTCAAGAATAATTTCAGCCCGTAAGGATGCGAGAGAATCACCTGGTAGTTTTATTTTGGGCTTGCGCTAGGATATTTGTTAGTCTGTAGCATAGGCGTCCGCAGGGTTCCCCTTAGGGGGGGGGGGGGCAAAGGTTCATCGCAGCGCCCCCCACCCCACTAAGTCAATGTATGGGGCAGATTTTACGCCCCCCCCCCCCCTCTTAGGTGACTAGAAGGGTCAATGTACGGGGCAAATTTTGCGCCCCCCTTTTAGGTGATTAGGGAAGGCGGCCGCCCCTCCTGCCCCCCCCCCCCCCCCCCCTGTGCGCACGCCTATGATCTGTAGGTAAAGTCTTCTGAAGACGCACGCACGCAGACAGCAGATTTTGGAAATTCCTTCGGCTCTGCATTTATCTGCTGTGACGCATTACAGGATTATGACGCAACGAAGACCACCTGCTTGCTTTTGCTTGCGTACCTTCTCAAGCAATCGTGATCGCCCGATTCAAGGAAGGAGATGAGGAGCTGCAGCGGCTAATAATTCAGTTATTAGCTTATTGGGATGTGCACCACTTTCTGTTTCATGACAGAGTTAAGGGCCTAGCTGAATTGTTTCCGACACTTCCTGTTATAAGCACTTCCTTCTGGTGTTCTTGAGCCTGTATGTCTCGGACGGCTTTCGCAGCTGTTCCGGCGCAGCATGTATGCGCGCGTTGTACTTGGTACACTACCGGCCGCCCGCCTGTCTTTGCTCCTAGCGCAGCCGGCGCTGCTGACTTCTCCCAGCTACCCACTTTCATTCGCGGGCTGTTTCCATCCTTTGGCCGCACCCAAGTGCTAGTTCCCGTGTTACAACGAAGGAAGGAGGCCGACGTTGCCCGAGACTGGCGCCTGTCAGACCTGCCGTCCCACGCTGGGCCGTTCAGTGACACCGAAACTTGTTTTGCCATAGGTCCTCCCGAGATAGCTGAAGGGGGACCTCCCAGGCATGCGTCTCTTTCGTAACTGGGCGCGCGTCTGACCTCTCACCGCGCGTTCGCAGGGCCGGCGGGATATTCGACTCGTTTTTCACCCCCGCCGCATGTGTGACCTATTATCCGGCAGTCTCGTTTTTGACGGGGGGGGCTAACCCTTTGCTTCCATTTTTTTGGTCTTCCTGCATTCACCCTCTTCCCCGTATTTTCAATTTGCGCCCGGCGTCCCGCGCATACTAAAACCACTGGTGTAGCTTGTCTTCAAGGACCGACCTAGTTGGTTGCCTTCGACGGGCTCCTCTGCTGCGAGGCCAGACGACTCGTGGCGTCGCTATAACAACTTTAAAATATGCGCACGAAGCCGACGAGCGACTGCACTATTTACGCGCACCGGATCAGGTGACGTCCTCGAAATCGTAGCGTCACGAATGTGCGCTTCTGTACTCAATTTTATGTTTTGACATGGCCGCTTTAATAATCCCCACTCACCGTGCTTATGCCCTCGTCGTTTCGTTTTCAGAAAAAAAAAAAGTCGTTTAAAGAATCGCTCTAGCAGCTCCTAAAGTTGGCGACCATGATTTAAACTTCTTTCGCGTCCCTGCTTGCATACCATGAAGCATACCGTGAAGCTGTATGCTTCGTTTAATTTCTGCCCTTGCAGCTCAGATAGTTTTGCTAATTGGATTATATTTCATTTCCTTTCGCCGCATTATGGTCCACACCGGAACGCTGTGAAGGGCGGGGAAATATTTGGCAAACACCAATATAGGCTACAAAAGCGCCCACAGCGAGATGCTCGCTGTGTGTATAGGACCTATAGAAATTTCTTGCGCATAGTCCATAGAAGCGTTGACCGTACACGAAATAGACGAATTTTAGCGCTGTGCGTAGAAATAAACGCAATGCTGATTGCACCGCGCGGCATTTGTGATCACGCGGGATACGTGCGTGCTGTGCTCGGATAAGTGAATTTGCCTTCGTAATACTGCGTGCTCCAGTCCGCGATTAGTGACTCTATTTGCCTGTAACTTGGGCTGTATGACGGATCGTGTCGCAATTCCATGAGCTCTGCATTTGAAGGTTCTTTTTTTTTTTAATGCCGGAAGCGAAATCGAAGATGCCTGAAATTTTCTTCGCATTTGTGAAGCTGCGCGGAAAGACTACAGACAGTTATTCGAACTTATGTTGTTCATTCGCTATATAGAGGGCTTACACGTGAGTTTAACATCAGCTATAATCAGTGCCGTCATTTCTAATGCAGGTCAAGTTCAGTCAGTATAGAATCCGCAACAAAGGCGCTTTACCACTTGTGTAATCTTCGCATTGCGTCTTTTCACAAAGTGTGTGTGTGTGTGTGTGTGTGTGTGTGTGTGTGTGTGTGTGTGTGTGTGTATATATATATATATATATATATATATATATATATATATATATATATTATATATATATATATATATATATATATATATGTATAAATGTAGCGAGTGAGACGTTCGGCGGCCGGCGTGGCCGTGCCGTTCTCGCTACTTTATTAGAAGGCCCTAGTACAAGCAGAGCGGCAGCGGCTGCCGGCTTCCAGCCTCCAGGAGCGTGAGCACGTTCTTAACTGCTCGCGCCTCGAGCTCCGAGCATGAGCTCCGCGAGAGACGCGGCGCGGTGGTTGGAAAAATGACGATGATGATGACGCTACACACACACACACACACACACACACACACACACACACACACACACACACACACATATATATAATATAAACTTACCTCGATATAACGAAGTCGGTAAAATTGGCAATTCACTTCGTCATATCGAAAGTTCATTAAATTGAAATTGGACTTTTTACGCAAAGTATATAGTCGCCAAAGGCTTCCTTTTTGCACCGGAAATTCTGGAAGAAAGCATGAATAATACGATAGTACAACAAAACTAATGCAAATAACGTGAAAAAAAAATATCAAGTTTCTTGAACCTGAGATCCGGTGACCGCGGCTTGATGCTGCGCTGGCGAAGTCATCTTCTCAGCGGCCGAACGTCACGCATGAACCCGAAATAAATGCAGGTCCCACAACCCACTGCATATGGTAATTGTGGGATAAGCGAAACTATCGCGCCTGTTAATTCTGTCGCCGCATGCTTGCCATCAAAATATCGGGTGTTGTCCGTAGTATTGCGACGCCGGTGCTCTCATGTTCACCGAATCACTTGCTTTCCAGTTGCTTCGATAAAAGCGCAGTGTCGAAAATAGTCGCGCTCCACGAAACCAAAAAGAGCTGCACTCTAAAATCTCATAAAACAAGGCGACAACCGTTTATGATGCACGGCGACGTTTTGTTTGGCGACATCGCGTGCTCACATGTCCGAAGAATCGAGCAAGACCCGGTAAGGCGTCAAGAATTTCGGTCAGCGCTATGCATTCGCTCAACAACAGTCTTATAGAGGGGCCCTGCAACACTTTTTCAGCATGATAAAAAAAAAAAAAAACGCTGCGGAGCGGTAGTCGATGCTCCTGAGAAGTTAGAACACACGCGAGCCAAACATTATAGCGCAGCACGCTGCCTGGAATTCAAAATTCTCAAAGTACGCTAGAAATCCTTCCCTCATCTTTCTGCAAACGATGCCATATATATATACCCAAATGATCGTGCCATGTGCCAAAGCTTCAGGCCATTGGCTGATTCGAGCATCGCGGGCTGCACAGTTACCGCGACCGCCGCGATAGGCCGCCGTGCGCGCGATCACATTGAAAGCAAGCTGAAGGAAAAAAAAAGTGCTCAAGAAAGCAACGTAAACACCAGATAGCGCTCGTCTGGTGTTTATGTTGCTTTCTTGTGTCCCCGTATTTTTTGCGCTACCTGCTCTATGATGAATCATTACAAACTCGCCCAGATTTCCGTTCTAGAAAGAGCTCAGGGCCGTGACGCGCGCGTGACGTAACTGCTTTTCCCCGTGCCATCCCTCCCTGCTTAGCTTCCAGCGCGCTGATCGGGACGATAGAAGAGAGAAAGCAATTACAGCATGCGATTAAACTCCGCTCGTAGTTGACCTATTATAAAAATTTTTGAGGCGGTCGATTCGTGGAGGCAACGAACTCCTTTAATAGAGCCATTCGCATGGGAAAAGTGCTGCAGGGCCCCTTTAAGTCGGCTCTGTCATTGAGCATCCGCATAATACGTCTTTTTTCTCGCCGATCGATATCGTTTATGTCGCGTCGGCGACACAATGTTTTTTGAATGATCGCTGAGAATTAGATAAAAGTTCGTCGCGTTTAGTGCTGCTTGATACGTGTCGCTAACAAAAACACGATATCGGGCGCTAACGCACGGTACGCGCGTCACAGAATACGGAACTGAGCCGCGTCGCGACGGTAGAAAAGTGCGCGCGCCAATGGATGGATGGAACAACTTTATTTCGTCAGAAAACAGTTGGGGACGATTCCGTGTTAGATGGCCATCAACCCAAGGTTGACTGCGACCTGTGTGGCCCACTCCACGACCCTTGTCTGGACGACTGGGTCTGAGTAAAGCCCCTCCATCACGTCTACTGCAGGGGCTTTAGGTCTGAGCTGGTCAACACGGCCTCCCACTGCTCGAGAGAGGGATCAGGTTCCCGCTTGCCACGAATCAGCCGCATGCTCTCCCTCTCTTTGATTGCCATTTCCCCCGAAGCCGCTGCCGGAAAGCGCGCTGCTGCTCTTCGGCGGCGGCTGTCGCGCGATTTGAAAAACGCGTTCGCAAACATCGCGTGTAACTCAACCATATGACCACTGGCCCCAGCAGACGTTTCGATTTATCGCCTTGGTCTACCAATGCGGCAGCGAAACTTCGTTATATTGAATGTGTGTGTGTGTGTGTGTGTGTGTGTGTGTGTGTGTGTGTGTGTGTGTGTGTGTGTGTGTGTGTGTGTGTGTGTGTGTGTGTGTGTGTGTGTGTCTCGCTGTGAGTTGTTCTTACTGCAGTTTGCACCACGCATCACGTAGTACCGGCAGTTTTTCACAACCTGGGAGTGGGGGTGGGGGGGGGGGGGGGTGCACAACCGCGTGAAGCTGACGAGATGAATCTGTATGTTCTCGTACGCTATAATTCTGCGCATGAGGACTCCCTCAATGCTCAGCTTGAGCTCTATCACACATTTTCTATTTCGTGATTTTAGATCGCGGTATTTCGTAAATATTGTCGCGAAAGAAAGCAAACGCGAAGCAATATGGCCGACCTGTGCTCGCAAACGTCGGTCGCCTGCGCTTTCGGGGCTTCGTTTTTCACTGAACTTGACGTCAGTATGCACCAATGAATGTTCCTGTACAGCGGAAAGGTTGAAGTGCGAGCGCGGGTTATTAACCGTTTAATTTGCCGTTTTGCACGATACAGTAGGCGGCGAAAGTCAACGCGACTAGTCCGGTTGACTTTCGGAATTCACTCGCACACTTGCTTCGCGCTGCGGCGTCTGTTTCGTAAAATCGCTGATCCGATCGCCATTGTGAAACGACCTTCGCGAACAAACTTCGCGCTGACCGTGCTTCCTCCACTGGACTTAGTTCCTGCGCACGCGTTCGATACATGTGTTGTCGTAGAACATCGTTCGTTCCTTATTAATTATGTATTATCAGAAGCTGATCGCTATATCCTGCGTATACTGTACATCCAAATCAGGTCTCTCTGCGTACACGCTGTCTCTCGACAAGTTGGTCCGGTCTCTTCGAGCGCTCAATTTTTCTGCATATATGCGTTAGGTCGGTAGCCCTTTAGCAACGTGCGGTGCGCGCTGCTAGAGCCGGCATAACTAAACTGTTATTGAGGGCGGTAACGGAGGTCAGGAGTACTTTAAACATCGTTAACGTGTGCAAGCACGTGTGCCCCGCTATCACCCGCGCATATCTGGCGCCATTTAAGGAAGAACTGTTTAGCACTTGCATGGTGATCAGATTCGTTATCTGTATAGAGATTGCCCGTCACGTGTTGCCGTGTTTACCGCTGGTCTATCGCGGGCGGGTTCGTTACAGACACTCGTTCGCTCATCTTCTTCCTGTGGCTCTGTCATTTGCATGGGACATTTACGCATTTGGCTAAGGTAGTATATATATATATACTTGAATAATAGTAAAACAGGTGGAACAAATACCTGAATTGAACAGTTGAACATCTCTAGATTGGTCTTTAGCACTATTCCATCATTCCCCACCCAGTTCGTATCAAGAACTTTGCTGGGTAGAATCGTGTTCTTTCTTTTTTTTTAAATTTGGTACTGTACAAACATCAAGACCCCCCCCCCCCCCCTTTTTTTTTGCCTTGAGGCATCCATAGTGTGTGTTGAGATGGGGGACCATCCCGCGCCTCAGCCATATGCTCGCGCACGGTGGCGGCCAGCTCGATATCCATGAAGTAAGGCCCAGGGGCATCACGATTCACATCCGGTCATCTCGCGTCTTGCGGCGAGCCTTTGCCCGCAAGCTGCGACCTTCGCAATGTGTTGTAGGTTGGGCCAATGTACCAGCGTTTTTGTTGGCAATCTGTGGAGCCTTCTCTTCCCCGTGTCGGAGAGTTGTGCCCTTTCCTGACCGTCGCTCGTTGAGTATGTCAAACCCACCTCGACGCATGTAATTATACACGTACTTACACAATTTTTTTTTTTTTACATTAGCCGCCGAGGTGGCCCATGTGGATACGGTGCTCGGCTGCAGCCCCGAAAGAGGCGGGTTTGGTCCCGGCCGCGGCGGTCGCATTTCAATGGAGGCGCTCGTTAAAGAACCTCAGGTAGTTGAAATGATCCGGAGCCTCCCCACTACAGCCTCTCACAGACTGAGTCGCTTCGGGATGTTAAACCCATTAAAAGCAACCAAAACAACCTTTCTTTTTACATTAAGTTTGACCGTTTGACATCCCGAAGATGTACGGTGCATGACCACTTGAAACGCCATAGTGGAGGACTCTGAATTAACTTTTACGACATGGGTTGTTTAACGTGGACGCATCCAAAGTAGGTACATACGAACGTTTTCGCATACGAATTGACCCCGTCTCAATGCGGCAGCAAATTCGGGAATCGATCACCTCATGCTCAGCAGCGCATTGCCATAGCCTCTGAAACTCACTGCGGCGCGCATAAGCTTGCTTTATTGCGAAACGTGTATAGTCTCTTACTTATATCCTTGCGAACTGCGCACACATTCGCATACGTCAGTGTAAGAAATTCGCTGCAACTGATCGAGGTATGTGAAAGCTTACGGTCTGCAATGCCTGGGTATGAAAATTTCGAGAAAAAAAAAAGAAACGCGCCGTTACCTAACATGTCAAAACTGAACATAAATTTCGAGATGGTCAGTCCATAAATATAGGAGACTCGTGGTGGCACACGCTTTCTCACCGAGTCGTGAGACGGGCTTTTTTTTTTTTTTTTTTTTTTTAGGGAGGGCAAAGAACTCGTCGTATGCGATGCATTCCGGTTTTTCGCGCTGCATTTCGTAATACTGATAGTACGCGTAAACCTAGCTGTTTAAGAACCACCGCTATCCCTCTCGTTCAGCGGCGTCGAGCAAAGTGTGCGTTACCCTGTCGTCCGCTGTTAAGCGAAATCGCTAATTAGTATGCAACCGCTGTGCCGCGCGCACCCTAAATTCGTAATTAAGATGTGTAGCTCAGTATTTCGTCATTATGTATCGGCTCGGCGTTGTACATCAGATGGTCCAGTTGCAGGTCTTAAGGAACTGAATACTGATGTGTATCTCCTATATCGAAGGGTGCATGGACGTGCCGTACCTTTACATGTCGTCCACTTTCAGAGTACCCGATTGACATTCAAGAGAATACGATGTCAAGGTTTCTTTTGCCCGCTCTGTAAACGATACAAGGGATAAGTGGTGGTGATGGGGAAGCAACTCAGACGCACGTGGACGTAATTCTGAAGCAATCACATAAAATCCACGCGACTGTACAGTCGCACCCTTGTACTGGGTCCCAGCATTGGTCAGAACGTTGTGGAGCGCAGAATGTGTGAATTTTTTTTGTTTTTTTGTTTACTCTCGAAATTATTTTACTCGCATGACCTGAAGTTCAAGCGTGCGCACTTCAGTATTGGCGCATTTAAGCGTATGCAGTGGAATCTTGTTGACACGATCCTCCTGGGAACAGAAGAATAAAACGTATCATCCGAAAACCGCATTATCCAAAGTATGCTCCAAAATGTATTAAAATAGGCGTACTCGGTGACAACTCTACAGCAAAGGCTTGTGTGGCGTTGACAGATAATGCTCCACATGACACATCATGCGGAGCATGCAGCACTCGATGCCACATCTTGTCGCTGCGAACGCACTTTTATTCATCAACGTTTAAAAAGCTCGTCAGTTTTCGCTGATTTTTTTTTTTTCAGTGTCTATAAAAAAAAACGTTGCATGGCTGTGGGCGTGTAACACGTTGTCGTCGGGCTGTTATTTAAGCTAGTACATTATAATCATCGTCGTCATCATCATCAGTTTATTCTAAATCAAGTGCATGGGCGAAGGCCCTTCCCAATGATCTCCAATTTACCCCTTCTTGTGCCGCTTTAATTAAAGCTGATTTCATTTTATTCCTGTGAACTTTTTTATTTCTTCACCTATAAATCGCTGCCGTCCTCGGCTGCGTTTCGCATCCCTATGCGTATCCATTCAGTTGTTTTTACTAATCCAGTTGTCAGTGCTACACATTGCGTGGCCCGCTCGCGTCCATTTTTTTTTTTTTCGCATTATCTCCAGTAGAATATCGGCTACCCCTCGAGATATATCTAATTAGCGCAAAAACGACGGACAAGGCACAGAAACGGACAGGACGCAAGACGTCTAATTAAAAGTTGCGTCCTCTCTGTTTGGTTGCCGTGCCCTTCGTCCATTTTGCGCTAATTGCATACCGTGTTTATTCGAATCTAAGCCGATGTTTTTCTTTTTTCGAAAAAACGATGTGCGAAAGTGGGGGGTCGGCTTAGATTCGAGTATAGATTCGAGTACAATTATTCTTTTTCTGGCCTTGCGAATTTCGGGGGTTGGCTTAGAATTGGGGCCGGCCTAGATTCGAGTAAATACGGTATGTCTCAAGAATTCGTACCGACTAGTACAACTCTCATATCTAATACGGCTACGCTTGTTTCTTCTGATCCACTCTACTGTCTTCTTACATCTTAAGGACACAGGGTTAGGGTAAAATTAAGGGGGAAAAATGAAATTTGGTCTTTTGCTTGTTTGGAATGATAACGCCTTCGTTAACAACATCCAGCGGCCCCACATTTTGCGCGTTTTGATTGAGCCAAAAGGACCAGGTTTTCGAGAACTGACGAGCAGCCAAGGCCCCTTTTGTCAGACCGTGCACAACCTGAGCTTTCTGCCTCACGTAAGCTCTTGAAAAAATCAAAATTCGCAGTTTCTCTGAGCTTAGCAGGTTTATAAAAAAAAGTATTCCGGTTACTTAAAGGCACATGGTGCAGTTTTTTTAACACGCGTGGCGTTTACCGAGTCCACTTGCCTTGTGTGTGTGCGAGACCCGCATGGAGACGGGGTTCTGTGCATTTATTTTGCGTTTAGTTGCGCCTTTGTTTATTTTGTTGTGGCGGCAAAATATATTTGACAAATCAAAGAAACTGTTTAGAAAGCGCAGTATAATTGGACGTCGACACGCTTCGGCTGCTAACAGACACGAGACCGGGAGCACTCGTGCGAGCACTTCAGTAAGATTTGTCCTCATTCTTCGTCGCCGCAAGGACAAAATGTTACCTGTAGTGACAATGGCTACGCTTTGATTGGTGAGGAGCTTCTGCAAACCGTGAGTAACTGCGTCTGCACCGTAGGTCGGCAAACTCACTCATGAGTCGACTTACTCGGACTCAGATCGAGCTGTGAGTCCTAGTCTGAGTGACTCCAGGTCAGTAATATTTTGGTGAGTTTGAGTCCATGTGAACATTTTTTGCCGACCTATGGGACTCCTATCGACTCAGCTTCGGAATTGACATCAGCCTTATCTTATGTCGACTCACGTTTATACTCACGTCTGCTCACACATACTTCAACTTACTAGTGTTCATGTACAAGCTAAACATTTATTAATTATAGGCGTGAGTTACGGATGGGGCAAACTATTTCGCCGAAAGTTCTTGATAAAAATATATCATGCGAATCATCACTTTCAGTACAAATGTCCTTGCTGTATTGCAACCACTGATAACTCGTATTTTAAGGTGCGAGATCAAAATGTGCCAAGTAGAGCACCGATTATGCAAGATATTGATGTTAAAGAACACTGACCTCATAGCCTGAAAAAAAAAAAAAAGGCAACGGACGCATGAGTGGACTCACTCAGACTGACTCAGAATCAGATCGAGCCGTGAGCCTGAGTCTGAGTGAGTCCAAATGAGTAATATTTTGATGAGTTTGAGTCAAGTGAGTCCTGTTCAACGAAATTTTGGTGAGTCTGAGTCAGAGTGAGCCCAAAGGACAAAATATATTTCATGCGTCAGTCTAAGTGAGCTCCACATTTCTTGCCGACCTATGGTCTGCACAGAATGCGGAGGAACTCTGGCACTTGTAGAGAACACAATGGATCGTGTTCCTTGGAATGGAAACCCTCAAAACTGCCACTTTTGAAACCGTTCTAACTTTCAAAAGGCATGCATGGCCCGAGTAAACTTTCTCAACGCCGTTTGGCTTATCACTGAGGCGCAACACTGCGATATGGTTGGGTGAGATCGACTGCCATCGACAGTACAGATATGACAAAACGAGCCAGGAGACCAAGAAAAGAAGCGAAAAGCTGATTCATGTGGTGACCATAGGCGTGCGCAGAGTTCCCCATTAGGGGGGCAAAGGTTCGTCGCAGCGCCCCCCCCCCCCCCACCCTGCTAAGTCAATGTATGGGGCAGATTTCGCCCCCCCCCCCCTTCTTAGGTGACTAGAAGGGTCAATGCACGGGGCAGATTTTGCGCCCCCCTCTTAGGTGATTAGGGGGGGGCGACCGCCCCCCCCCCCCGGCCCCCTGTGCGCACGCCTATGGTGGTGACTATACGCCTAGTGCGCGCCGACGGAAGCGCCATAGGCGGCGAACTCAATCATTGCACTCGGGAAAGCAAGCAGACGGCCGCCGTGGTTTCCTACGTCGTTGTACGTGTTTCCGCGTTGTTCACGTTTCCGTAGTGAAATAAGCAACGTTCGCCGTATATGTGGTGGCCGAAACTTCAAGGGATGTCGAATAACAATTGCTGTGGAGTGGAGTGCTCAAACACCTACAAAAACGCGCCCTACTCACTTACCGCAAGGCCTCCTGAGCAAGAGCGACGGAAGCAATGGATCGCCGCTGTTCGTTGGCAAAGACGAGCCGCTTCGTCATTGTGCGGGTTAACACGTCGCTTCTTGTTCTAATGCTTTCCTTCTGCCATACCGGTGCTCGCTGGATGCACTCAATCATGTTGACACTGGTAGACGACCAAATATCAGCCTGAGCATGCGGGTTCGACCGCCGTGCAGGGCACTTCGCTCAAACGTCTTGTAGTTCGGGCGAGTTGGTCATCCATGAACTTAGCTTGTACTAGCGCGGTACATGTACCACGCTATTACAAGCTAAGTTATTTATTATTTACAGAAACAGAAATGCAGCAATGGTTGACTTCAGAAAGAACAAGAAGTGATTGAGACGTCACTTTTGTAAACAAAACAAAGCGGATGTTCACCACCAGCTGCACCTCATAGCTGGATCTTGTTACGCTGGTCTGCGCGACTCACCTTTGATATTCACCGGCATGACGATTCACTCCACGCGGACGTTCGTTCTCCTCCGCAGTCGGTCATCACATGTCTTCTCGGCGACCCTCTTTAAAACTTGTCACTGTCATCTCTTGATACTTAACTCACAGCACTAGATCATCAAACAACACGTCTTCTGCGGTCGAGCGAACGATGCTATTACTAGAACGACATAACTTCGCCGACTAACTCCTCACTGACTGACTCTGCCCCCGCGCGCTTGCTGCGCTTTCATTGCCTGTATCGGCTCGCGCCTGGGTGGCCTGGGTTCGGGAAGGTGCGTATGATTCGTCTGTGCGTAGCACAGCGAAAGCTAAGGAAAGGGCGAGATCCTCTCACCCATTCGTCTGCGCAATCAGACGGCGCCGCTGGCTCGGCTTTGCTTTCTCGAATATCCCGATCTTTCGCGTTCGTTGGCTGTGTCGGTGGCGTCTTCTGTGGAGAGGGTAAGAGGCGCGCGGGCGCGCTCCCGGCGCCTTTTAAATGCGAAGCATTTCTTAGCGAACTTCTGCGACTTTGACCGTATCTATCTATCTATCTATCTATCTAGCCGCCTACGACTTTGTGCTCTCCTGGTCGCTTGGTTAATCGAATGTGCACCAAAATTGGTATGGCGTAACATGACTATATGACGAACATAAATGACAAGTCATAACATGAAAATGATGACACGAATGTCATGTACAGCATGATTTACATGCTACGCTCATGGTGCGCTGGCGGCCGTTTCGCTAGCTTGATATACACCAAAATTGGTATCTTGTGACGTGTCTGTGTGACGAACATGAATAACACGAGTTAACATGAAAATCATGACACGCATGTCATGTACAGCATGACTTACGTGCCACGCTCATGGTGCGCTGGCGGCCGTTTCGCTAGCTTTATATACACCAAAATTGGTATCTTGCGACGTGACCGTGTGACGAACATAAATAACACGAGTTATCATGAAAATCATGACACGCATGTCATGTACAGCATGACTTACGTGCCACGCTCATGGGGCGCTGGCGGCCGTTTCGCTAGATTGATATGCACCGAAATTGGTATCTTGCGACGTGACCGTGTGACGAACATAAATAACACGAGTTATCATGAAAATCATGACACGCATGTCATGTACAGCATGACTTATGTGCCACGCTCATGGGGCGCTGGCGGCCGTTTCGCTAGATTGATATACACCAATATTGGTCTCTTCCGACGTGATCGTGTGACGAACATAAATAACACGAGTTATCATGAAAATCATGACACGCATGTCATGTACAGCATGACTTACGTGCCACGCTTATGGGGCGCTGGTGGCCGTTTCGCTAGCTAGATCTACCCCGGAATTGGTCTTGCGCGACGTGACTGTGTGACGAACATAAATAACACGAGTTAACATGGAAGTCATGACACACATGTCATGTACAGCATGACTTACGTGCCACGCTCATGGTGCGCTGGCGGCCGTTTCGCTAGCTTTATATACACCAAAATTGGTATCTTGCGACGTGACCGTGTGACGAACATAAATAACACGAGTTATCATGAAAATCATCACACGCATGTCATGTACAGCATGACTTACGTGCCACGCTCATGGGGCGCTGGCGGCCGTTTCGCTAGATTGATATACACCAATATTGGTCTCTTCTGACGTGATCGTGTGACGAACATAAATAACACGAGTTATCATGAAAATCATGACACGCATGTCATGTACAGCATGACTTACGTGCCACGCTCATGGCGCGCTGGTGGCCGTTTCGCTAGCTAGATCTACCCCGGAATTGGTCTTGCGCGACGTGACTGTGTGACGAACATAAATAACACGAGTTAACATGAAAGTCATGACACACATGTCATGTACAGCATGACTTACGTGCCACGCTCATGGTGCGCTGGCGGCCGTTTCTCTAGGTTGATCGACCCCCAAGTTGGTATTGCGCGACGTTACTGTGTGACGAACATAAATAATAGGAGTTAACATGAAAACCATGACACGCATTTTCCTCAATGACATACAAGACGATGTATGCAGCTCTTTGCTGGCTGCTTCGCATTACATCGATTCCCACAATGCGTGGGATCTGCCGGCTTTTTTATACAAACATTTTTTCGATGCGCGCGCCCTGTCGCGCACGAACCGTCGGCGCCAGGCTTTCATGCCGTCGTTCGAAATTGGCGACGTGCGCTTAGTTAAGCGCTCGTTCGTGACAAACATCGTGCACAAGTCCACTTTCGTAGAGGCCCGCGCCTTTCCTGCAGCTGCCAGTACAGAATTAGTTGTCTGGCACCCGCGCGAAGGGGAAATAGCAGCCGCGAACTTCATGCATCTCCTCACAGCAAAGCTGTGCAAAGCGCTGTCGTCTGCTCGGCTTCCCGCACGTACTGTTGGCAGCGCCCGCTAGGTGGCTATTAGTGGCGCCTCTATAGGCGGTGCACAAGGCGTATAGGGCACGTTGCTATTATTTCAATTGTTCAGCTCATCTTTTAGGGGCGAAGCTCCTTATAACATCACCTGGTCGGTCGTCGCTCCGTCCGGCGTTCGCCCGCCGTCGCGTCTCCCGTATCATTCAATAGATGGCGCTGCCCCATAGAGATGCATGCAAACTGCAGTTGGGTGACGATATACTAGATGGCGCTGTCCCGTAGAGATGTGTGCAATGTGGCGGTTGGGTGAATGCACGTTAGATGGCGTTATAGGTGCCGCTGCTCTCAGATTGGCTGCTGCGCCCGTTATCTCTCATTCTCCTTGATCGTCGCCGTACGTGGAGGAGTGCGCTTGCCGGATCGTGCTGCTTGGCGGACCATGGACGACGAGGAGCGCCGGGTGCGGAAGGCCGCTGAGTCTCGTGCTCGTCGACAGGATCCCGAGGTGCGAGCTCGAGGGGCTGCCGCCAAGCGAGCGCAGCAGTATTCAAAGCGGCTTATCGCTTTGATTACTGCTGGGCGAAACCACTGAACATTTCACGGTGTAACCATGATTGCTTCAGGAGCTTCGCCCAAGCTCTTCATCATTCACCCGTGGATATGCTGTAATTTTTTTGAAGAAAACATGGAGTAAACTTGTTTTTCCTCTTTAACTTACAATATCTTGAAATCAGCTTTTTTGTTACGTTTGCCCCATTATCAAAACAACTTGAAAAAACAGATTAATTTTAGCCAGAAGAAACGAAACATCAATACGAAGCTACTGAACTAGAATGGTGTGCGTATGTGGAATAGTTCTTTTTTTTGGCAGTTTTATTTTCAAAATAATGGCAAAAACTACCTGCTTTGCTAAAAAAAATTGTAAATATGTCAACACTTGAAATACAATTGTAATTCTAGTTCAATTGCAAGCAGAGATGCCGAGGAATAAAATGAAACAAACCCGAACGCTTTACATATAGTAGTTAAAGAAGCTTTAAAATACATGGGAGGTATAGGGCCTAACATGTGGCCTTAATGCTACGCTTATCATTTCCCGTACCATCACATGCTGTGCGGTTCTCAACTTCTCGAGTTTCGTTATTCTCCACGTTTATGTCCCATACGTTAGTACTCGCAGTGCATTGGCGTAGCCGAGGGGTGGGGGGTCAATCCCTTTCCCCCCGTAAATTTTCACTTTTCCATGCGCCTGTATACACGCACGCATGAAAAACGTACACACGAACACAATTTGATTCCCCCCAGCCCCCCTAAAAAAAGTTCTGGCTACGCCCCTGTCGCAGTGTGTAAACGGTTGTACGCTTTCGGCTTAGGGACAGCGATAAGTTGCCGGGCAAAGTGGCCGCATGAGTTGTCGGCCACTTTCATTAAAATTGCTAATAACATTGCTCTGCTTAACTTTTTACTGCATAAAGTTTGGTTTACAGTTTCCTTTTGTCTGTTTTGATGCTGCCGCCTGTGTTTTACTGCTGATTCTATTCCTTTGACGTCATAATTCCGTTTGTCTCCGAGTTTCTTTTTGTTATCAGCCTTGTAGCTCAGCAAGTTCTATTTTGCAATCAGCTAGTGCACTGGAATATAAAGCTATACGGGTTTCAGAAATACCTACTAAACGCCCACTTCTGTTGTCGTGTATTAAATTTGAGCTGAAAGCGCGGCAGCATTAACTGTGTGAAGAGGTCGTGTATGGGACGTTGGCCGGGAAGAAAAAAAAAAGAACACCTCTTATATTCCGAAAAGCTTATTATGCAGAATTGTATCGACGAGATTCAACTGTGTTATGCATGCTTTTAAGCTGTGTACTAAAGGGTGGCGAGAAAATTAATGTTCAAGCAGCTGATAAGGCGCGCTTCGTAGGGCTTCGACTGAAGCTGCACGTACGGTGACCGTAAGGCAGATTTTACTGCGAGAAGGAGCTAAATGTGTCCGAGAGCACCCTTGTTTTATTCTCTGTCCCGTAAACTCAAAATCATAGGTCTGCAAAAAATGTGTAGCTCACTCAGTCTCGCTCATGAAACATATATTGCCTTTAGGGGTCACTCGGGCTCAGGCTCACCAAAATTTTCCTCTTTCGGACTCGCATGGTCTCACTGGAATTTTTTTCAACCGGACTCACTCGGACTCAGATTGACCAAAATATTGCTCCCTTGGACTCACTCAGACTCACGGCTCGATCTGAGTCTGAGTGAGCCGACTCATGAGTCCGTTAGCGTATAATTAACTTGTTCGACCAGAGTGTCAATGCTTTTTAACATCAATATCTCATATTACTGGTGTTCTACTTGGCGCGTCAAATACGAGTTATCAATGGTTACAGGACATTTTTATCGTAAGGACATTTTTATAGAAAGAGATGACTCCCACGGGATATTTTATCGAGAACTTCCCATGAAAGATTTTGCCAGAGGGAGGTCAAACCCCTCTCCCCTCGCCCCCCTCCGTAACTCACACCTCTGATCAATAAATATTGAGGTGGCGTATGAACGTTAGTGCCTTGAAGTATGTGTGAGTAGACGATAGTATAAACGTGAGTCATCATAAGGCTGATAGTAATGCTGAAGTTGAGTAGATAGGACCATAAGTCGGCAAAAAAATGTGGAGCTCACTCAGACTCACTCATCAAATATATTTTGCCCTTAGGGCTCACTCGGACTTAGACTTACCAAAATTTTCCTCTTTCGGACTCACTGAAAATCTTCTCAACCGGACTCACTCGGACTCAAACTGACTAAAATATTGCTCGCTTGGACTCACTCTGACTCAGACTCAAGGCTCGATCTTGAGTCTGAGTGAGCCGACTCATGAGTCCGTTAGCGTATAATTAACTTTTTCGACCAGTGTCAATGCTTTTTAACATCAATATATCATATTACTGATGTTCTACTTGGCGCGTTTTGATGTCATACTTCCAAATACGAGTTATCAATGGTTACAGGACATTTTTATCTTAAGGACATTTTAATGGAAAGAGATGACTCACACAGGATATTTTATTGAGAACTTCCCATGAAAGATTTTGCCAGAGGAAGGTCAAACCCCTCTCCCCTCGCCCCCCTCCGTAACTCACACCTCTGATCAATAAATATTGAGGTGGCGCATGAACGTTAGCGCCTTGAAGTATGTGCGAGTTAAATGTGAGTCATCATAAGGCTGATAGTAATGCTGAAGTTGAGTAGGTAGGACCATAAGTCTGCAAAAAAATGTGGAGCTCACTCAGACTCACTCATCAAATATATTTTGCCCTTAGGGCTCACTCGGACTTAGACTCACCAAAATTTTCCTCTTTCGAACTCACTTGGACTCACACTCACTGAAATTTTTATTAACCGGACTCACTCAGACTCACGAAAATATTACTCAGCCTGACTCACTCAGACTCACGGCTCACTGAGTCGACTCATGAGTGACTTTGCCGACCTATATGCTCGAAGTTATAATGGCGTGCAAGTTTTAATTTCCATTTGATTTTTTACTTTGCGTTTTTAACTTTGCGTGTTTTTACATTGCATATTTCGATAGCTTGCTTTCGGGATGAAAAAAAATGATGACTATACAGGGTGCCCCAGCTACCTCTAACCAAAGTTAAAAAATATGCTGACGCACTCTATGACGACGCGACCAAAAATGTATGTTGCTGGCTATTGCATGGAGTAAGTCACACTATTTTTTTTCTTAACTGCCTAATTATGCATTTATAATTAGCTGGTTTTTGCAGGAACGAAGCTGGGCATAAAATTACAATGAGCAATTTGTAGATCTGTTAGAAAATTTCTAATCGGACATTTTGCAAAGGTTCGATATTTTAAGTATTAGTGTTTTTCTGCTTACTACAGATGCCTGTGAAATGCAAAAAAAAAAAAAAGAACAGCACGTGACATGCCCGCTTGCGCGCCAGGCGCGCCGTGATTGCAGTGCTCCAACGTTCCGCGTGCAAACGACCATAATATATTTGGCCAGGTGGGCTGCCTCCAGTACATCGACGACGGTGGTGGCTGTACGATGACGCAAGTTTCGCTAGCGGCAACACAAGCGATAACCGCTGCGTCGGCTTATCGCTTTCATGAACCGACGCGAGGAAAGCGTTTGTACGCGGAACATTATGGAGCACGGCAATCACCGCGCGCACAGGCGCGCGAGCGGGCATATGTATTTCGCGGACATCTGAAGTTAGAAAATTTCTAATCGGACGTTTTGCAAACAGGTCTACAATTTTCTCATTGGAATTTTTTGGTCAGTTTTGTTAAATCAGTTAGTTAACGTGCCTAATTAGGCAATTAAACAGAAACCAATAAATAGTGACTTACTCCATGCAATAGTCAGCAACATGCATTTGGTCGCGTCTTCATAGAGTGCGTCAGAATATTTTTAAACTCTCGCTAAAGATAGCTGGGGCACCTTGTATAGCGTTGCTTGATCATGCCAGACTCTATAGCAAATCAATGAATGGTGTTAAAGTTCGTGCACGTTCGCGTTTAAACGCGCTTAGTATGGCAGTTACTGAAGGACTAAAAGACGGCGACAGTTGGTATAGTGTGCACCACGTGCGTCCACTTGTTCTTTCTTCGTCGTCGTTTAGTCCTTTTACAGTATAATTAACTGCCATACTAAGCGCACTTCAACATGAATGTCATACTCTGCCTGCAGGGGCGTAGCCAGAAATTTTTTTCGGGGGGGGTTCAACCATACTTTATGTATGTTCGTGCGTGCGTTTGTATGTGTGCGTGCCTATATGCGCAAGCAAAACTCAAAATTTTCGGGGAGGGTTTGAACCCCCCCACCCCCCCCCAACCCCCCCCCCCCCCCCTTGGCTACGCCCCTGTCTGCCTGGCCCCCGTTCGTGTCGATTGCGTACGATTACTGACCGCAGCGTATGTGTTAATTCAATAATTCCATTAAGGAAAGCAACGGCTATAACGGGAAGCGAAATATTTTTGTTAAATTTCGCTTCCCGAGCAGGTGGTCAATGATTCGTCTGCCGCGTAACCTGTCTAGATCTAATAGAATCCATCACCAATGGCTTTTCGGGAAGAGATATGTCCTATACTCGGTTCGCATGCCCCTGAATTGATGCTCCATCTCGTGGTTTGGGTGAATCGTCCCAAGTCTTTGGTTAGGTTGCCTTAGGGAAGTAACACGAGTCCTTGCTCAATATACCGGCTGCGAGCCTATAACTTAAATTATACGCTATTCGGCCTCCGTTATATTCCCATTGGCATAGGCGTGCGCACAGGGGGGGCGGCCGCCCCCTCTAATCATCTAAGAGGGGGGCGCAAAATCTGCCCCGTACATTGACCCTTCTAGTCGCCTTAGAGAGGGGGGGGGGGGAAGCGCGAAAGGTGCCTCATACATGGACCTAGTAGGGTGGGGTGGCGCTGCGGTGAACCTTCGCCCCCCCACCCCTAATGGGGAACCCTGCGCACGCCTATGCCCATTGGCGTTCCGCGTGCTTCAACTGTTTGACACTCGGCGCTTCTATTCGTTACAGGAATTTTTGCCTATCTGAATTACCTCGAACCGAAGACGCGACGAGAAATCTTGGAATGTCTCATCAAGGGCCTTCAGCGACTGGAGTACAGGGGCTACGATTCTGCTGGTGAGTTCGGATAACAAAACATATTGGCTTAGCAGCCGAGTGAAGCCTTGCCTTTGCCGTTTTGTTCTTTCGGGTGTGGTCTAGCTGACCATGAATGCATGTGGCGCTGGAATCTCCGCGCTGCTGTAGAATTCACTGAACGCCGTTAAGGAGACTTCAGTGCCGCTGTAACATTTTTATCCTTTTTTTTTTCAGTGTGTTTAGAATTATTTCGGAACAGTCAGACAGGAACTCGCGTCCCTGCCTGGGACGATCCCGAAGACAGTGGAGCCTCACACAACGGGCTAAATGGCGCGGTGGTTGCTTCGTGCTCAACCTGTGGCGTCGCGGTGGGGATCCAGTGTTCTCGAATTCTTCCCGTGGTGCCACTGCTGTTCCAGTAGGACGCTATTGTTATGCTGCACCAGGGGCGTAGCCAGAAATTTTTTTCGGGGGGGGGGGGGGTTCAACCATACATTATGTATATGTTCGTGCGTGTGTTTGTATGTGTGCATGTATATATATGCAAGCAAAATTGAAAAATTTCGGGGGGGTTTGAACCCCCCCAAGCTACGCCCCTGTGCTGCACCTCTGGTCGAAGGCGCCGCACGGAGTTCCTGTAGCTAGTCATGAAAAAGTACCTGTTGGTTCTTGCATATGGGCAAGGCACAGCTAGTGTGGGGAGCCTACATGCAAAATAGCGCTTGCATTTAGGCTCCCTGGAGCGCTGGTAGGGGAACCCCGAGTGCAACATAGTGTCACAGATAGATTCCCCAATGCGTTCTAAACACATTCGGATATCAACCGGAATTGTTTCTCCATTAGTTTTAGAGCGCAGCGTTTTCAGCGCACCGCCCCACGCCGGCCGGAGCTATGACCATGCCGCATCGGGGACGGCGAGCCAGAGAACATATATCAGGGGGGCCGTACCCAAGAATTTTTTTCGGGGGGTGTTTGTGTGCAGAACGGCTAACTTTGACAACTGGTGGTCGCTGTGAAGGCGTGCAAGTATTTTAGGGTCAGCCGAAAAGTTAAATCACGAAAAAATTTCAGGGGGTGTTAGAGCCGCCCCCCCCCTTCCCCCCAGTTACGGCCCCGACACATATGCGTGAGCTGAAAAAAAGAAAAACATGGACGCGCTACACTGCAACCGGCTGGAACAGAGCTGACAGCGCGCGTTGCCAAAGCAACCGTCTGGCGTATGCACAGAAATCCGCTGAAAGGAACACGACCGCAGGACGCTCCCTCCCGCTTCGTTATCCGCCCGATGAAGACTGGGACAAACCGTCGACACAGCCCGGCGCGTGTGGTGTAAAATATGAGCGGTGGTATTCACGAGCCGGCGACGTGGCAACGCGTCTGACGGGGTCAGACACGCCGGTTTCGACGCCGCTTTCTGGCCATCGTGTCGCAGCGGAGCCCAAGGAATGCACGCGCCTGCGTTACATCGGAGGGTGTTTCAAGAAATGTGTCCAAAAATCCTCATAAATTTGGGAAATGCGATATTTGTTCCATGCCTTCACAATTAAGTTAACTGAGATTACTTTTTAATTAGTGGAGTTAAGCGGTTATGTCAAATGGGAGAACTGTGAAGGCCTTCATGCGAAAAACTCATTGGAGCTTTGAGGTTTCGAAAAAGCGGCCTCTAGAAATAATTGCGAAGTAATGAAATTCAAGCAAATTCAGCGGCGAAACCGAAACGCGGAAGAGTGAACTGCTATGTTCTTCTGAGAGGCGAAGAAAATGCAGACTCCCCCAGATGAAGCTGCGGCGTGGTGGCCGGCCGCGCTGCGCAGCTCATACTCAGACCCCCGAGGTTAACTATGGACCATCCAGCAATAAGCCCGTGAGGCGGCGAGGAGACAGGGTCTCCGGTCATTCTGGGGGGGGGGGGGGGGGGGGTCAGTGGTGGCAGTAGCTGTGAATCGCGCCCACACGCTTGCTGTGACTATCGCCAGATCACGCTCAAATCTTGCATTAGAGGGTATTGTAATGATCGGTGAATATTTTTTTTTTCTTATAAAAACTGGTGTTGTGTAACATATAGTACATGCACAAATCATCTTGAAGAGCTTGGTACATGGCATTGGTGCAAGCAGGGCTGGGCAAAGATACTTTGAAATTGTATCGCGATACGATACAAGATACTCGGGCAAGTAGTATTTTAGATACAGATACAAGATACTCGCGGAATAATTGTATTGTAGCGAAGCCTTTAATGAGTAATGGGTTGCGCTCTCTATAGCCTTCTAGTGGGTCGTCCCCTTTGGCTCTTCGCGCTCGCGCTCTGAGTGCGTGTTTGTGCCTTGACTGTCGCCATTGCATATCGCCGCCGACTACCGTCCAATAAACGCCTCAACAAATTGGTGGAGAGTGCTGTGCTCCTATTCGATGCCCCTGGAGCTGAGATCCCGTACCCTACCAACTACCATGCCTCAAGACGCTGCTCAGCAAACGTCTCCTTCCACAACGACCGCATGCCCCGGTGTCCCCCGCATCCGCGACCCTCCTATCTTCACCGGCGCGGATGGGACCGATGTTGAGGACTGGCTTGCGATGTACGAGCGTGTGAGCGTACCAAACAAATGGGACGAGGCAGGTAAACTCAGCAACCTGGTTTTCTACCTGGCGGGTGTGGCAGGCCTGTGGTACAACAACCACACCACCGAGTTCCCCACGTGGTCTGCTTTCAAGACCGCCATCATCGATGTATTTGGCCGCCCTGCCGTTCGTAAACTGCAAGCCGAACAACGTTTACGTGAACGAGCTCAGCAGACCGGTGAGTCTTTTACGAGCTACATAGAAGACGTCCTGGACTTGTGCAAGAAGGCCAACGCGGCCATGCCTGAGTCTGACAAGATCCGCCACGTTCTGAAAGGCATCGACGACGATGCCTTCACTATGCTGCTCGCCAAGAACCCTCGTACTGTGGCCGAGGTGATCACGCTCTGCCAAAGCTACGAGGAACTGCGCCGGCAGCGACTGCTGACCCGTCGACCTCCATCACGCGACGCCGATCTCGCAGGCTTGTCGGCCATTTCTGATCAGTCCGCCTTGCCCGATACGATACTTCCCAATTGTATCTTAAGATGCTTCGATACATTTGCAAATTTGCTGTTATAGATCTATATAATGAAGCAGCAAAGGCCTATGTAGAAATGTGTTTACTTGAAAATTTCTTAACTGCGACCAGCTTTGTTTAATTTTAACAAAATACCTGTTTGTATCGCAAGATACAAACTTTCTTGCTCAAGGCGTATTAGTTTCATTTCTAAACGACTTATTGGGATTCGTTTGGCTGCTTAACATGAGAGCTCTTTAACTGCTGCGCTGTGAGTTGTTTTTGCTTCACACTTCTGTAGTTTATTGGTGTCGCTGCTCTACTTGGCGACCAGCTGGCTGGTTACCATCTACTTGCAAGTGCCTCCGCGCGATGGCGCAAATACCTCTGCGCAGTCCTACCTTGTCTGCAAGCGTACTGTTTTCGTAATACCGCATCCACCGACAGGTGTACAGCAGCAACAACGTTGGTAGCGTTGTTTGTGACGCATCGTGTAAAGATGATAAACTACATAGTCGGTGCTCACAATTAATTGAGGACACAAAACTGCAATGATTTTTCATATTTTACTTATCTGCTGGCGTAAAGCGTTCGTTAGCAACATATTCACTAACGTGCCATCTTTTACCATTTGTTCTCCGAAAGAACCTGAGCCGCCAGGAAACGTCTCAGACGTATTCTAGCGGCACAAAACGCCGCAGGTTATCACTGCTATTCACACTATTGCCACTTCTAGCTCTGCTTACCTGCGGATTTGTAACAATAACAATACTTTAAGGTGACCTAGAGAAGGAAAACGCATATATTTAAGTCACATAGCAAGGTGGTTCCGTATTAAACAATCAAAGCGAATAAGTATACAGGGTGTTTCACGTTAGTAGAACCTAATATTAAAAAAAACAAGTGGTTAACCACCGCTGAATGAAATAAAAGGTATTTGGTTTGCCGTCATGTGGCACTCGTTATGGTATGTTTTGTACGAAGCTTAACAGGTTAATAGAAGAGCGATAATGCTTTTAAAGCCTTCGGTGCTGACGACGGACTCGGCCATCGTCAGAGACAGACTCTGAGCAGTGTCATATTTTCGTTTCCTTTTTTTTGCCCCTCTCTTTTTGTTGCTTTTCTTGCTCTCCTTTTTTTTGTAGCATCTCTCTTCTATCATCTTTTATCTCCCTTACCCCTTCCCCCAGCACAGGGTAGCTAGCCAGTCTAAGAACTGGCTAACCTCCCTGTCTTTCCGCTTGTTTCTTCCTTCCTTCCTTAACTGGTTAATTAAATAAGGTCAATTATGCGACATTGCGACATTTTTAATATTCACTGTAGGGCCAACTGCGCTTCGACCCATCGTAGAGTGAATTTAAAAACTACCAACCCAATTTTTTTTGGCGGCGTACATGCTGCGTAATGAATATTTTCGGGCTTTTAGAGAAAGCCCGTGAAAATATTAAATCAAGCCACGTTCGCAGACAGTTAAAAAATAAGAATAAAGCAGAGAACGTATTTTAGCAGCAGGTTTCAAAAGACATATTACATAAACAGACGGGCGAAAAATTATGCAGAGGACAAGGTAATGTATGGGGTGCAAACGGAAGACAGCAAGGAATGCACTTGTGCTAACAATCAAATTATCATTAAAAGAACTTCTCGAATAATTTAGCAGGAAGAACAAAAACACAGCACTTCAGAATATTTCCTGTTACGTAAATGCTGGTTCTATTACATCTAACGTCAGCACCGTTAGTGGGACGGTTGTTAGAATCTCCTTTGCATGCAAGTCAATCTCGTCGTACTATGCAAGTCAAGTTTGCATCCACAAGATCTTTCAAATCGCTGATGTGTGAAAGGCGCGAGATTCAAAGCAGCCCCATTTTTGCAGTCTTGAGACATTGCAACGAAGGATCACACAAGACAAACTTCGATAGTGACAGTATAGCGGCATCAGAATTTGCGCAAAAGACGCCGCACACATTGGGAGTACGCAGCAGAGTGCAGGGTCTATGAACAAGTGTCATCACATCAACACAACTAAAAATAAAGAAAGCATCGAGAAAACAAAAGGTCGACATTGCGTAGACGTTCGCGCGCTTGGTTTTGTCCAAATGGCTCGAGAGCCATCACGTCACTCTGCTCCACCAATGGGGACGCGTATACCTAATCACCTGCCCTCGCTGGAGCACTCTGGCGGAAAGATAAAAGAATGTCACAATTGTTTTGTTTTCTTCTGGTGGCATTATGGGCAGTAGTATCAGCTTAGGAAGCGGAGTTCAGCCAACGTTTATTGTTTTGCACGGTGCTGTTTCTATAGCAGTATCTTGTATCTTAAGATACACGATACATTGCTGAATGTATCGGAAATACAGATACAGATACTCGTTTTGCAAGACTTATCGCGATACAGATACAAGATACCCAAAGAGTATCTAAGATAGTATCGAAGATATATGTATCTTCGATACTGCCCAGCACTGGGTGCAAGTTAAGTATACATTCATTTGTGGCGGATTGGTTTGATCATTGGGCTGCTGTGCTGGGACTTTGCATGTAACTGCTAATGCCGCCCCCTTGCCAAATAGCTTTCACATAGAAAAAAACAGAAACATTCCCAATGGTGGCATGAAATATGTGCCTCAGATCCCCAGCGCAATTTCAGCCCTATTCCAACTATTATACCACAATATGATGCATACATCTCTTCTTCCAACACCAATCAGCTTTGAGGCATTTTGTATGTACATCACTTCTTGCATAGCATATGTGCGACAAACAACCGACATCTTAGGTTTCTTGGGCTTAACTTTCTCTTGTGTGCGTGCATGCGTGTGTGTGTGTGTGTGAGAGAGTGAGAGCTCTTCATCAAGACACGAGCAGCAGCAGTCAGCAGAGTCCCGGAGACTCCAAAGAGAGCTAGATCGAGAAGCTTGACATTTTCATGGCTAGTTGCAATATATGGTTCATACAAGTTTTTAAACTTTGTCTGTGACAAGGGGCATAATTGTAGCCTTTCAGTTCAGTTACTTGAAACGGCAGAGAATACTTGCACAAGAAACAGGATTGAAATGTGTAATTGGCTAATTAACAAAAGTTGATAACTTTCCAATTTGACATATTATGGCACATATTGCTATATTTGTGAGCTTGCAAGGCATATCGACTCGGAATTAATCTGAGGGTGGCACAGACATTGTAATATGTACCATTAAACTTGGGGTAAAAGTGCACCAGTGTTCTGTTTACTTTTTTTTTTTTGAAAAAATGCTGTTTTCTTAAAAGCTAAAAAGTAACTGGAACACTCGTGTATTTCAACACACACTTTGGGAATGGTATCTCGAAACTGGAGTCATCCCTAAAATTTGTCCCAAGTGGATGCACCTTGTGAACTTGTAAGCTACAAATCATAAATTACTCTGTGCCGAAATGTAATTAATTAAAAGGAATAACTTTTGTTGATTGGCAGATTATGTTTAGATTTCTCGTGCAAATAATGCCTGTCACTGACTAATCGAGCTCAAGGATTACAATCATGCCATCCATCACAGGCGATTGTGCGTTGTGAGTGAAGTTCACTCCTTGAATATGTCCGTCTGAGACAGATTCTTGTCCCGACAGGGGTTTCTTAACCCTCTGTAGATTCGCCTATATTTTTGACCTAATGATATAAAACCTGGATGTGGTATGTAACATATAAACCGGATAGAAATAGTATAAGACAAATTTAATCAAAACCAAGGCAGTACTTTACTGAAAAAAAGTGGGACACTTAATTATGTCCCAGTGACTCATGAGCGATTTCAAAAGTGGGAAATCACTGTCCCACTGACTCACGAAGGCACCATCTTGCAATCACATCACCGGGTATTTAGGTTGAAACAGCCGAAACAAGTGGCGCAGAGGAGCAATTCTCAAATTGTGCAGAGGAACATTTTATGCACCTCATTTCCAACAGTAGAACACCACCTACAGTTTCGCCTATTATAAGCCTTCACAGGGCTGGGGTCTGTCCCTGTAAACCTTGCTGCACTGCATGTGCCAACCATTTTTTGCCGATTTTGTTGTGCTTTCTTTCGCGGTTGAAATGGTTGAGTACTGATGTCGTCCCTGAACATCTGCCCACTTTTCAAGAGGTATACGGCATCAAGAAAAATATTGCAATGCACCATTATCCACAGTGAGGCTTACGAAGAATATGTCAGTTTCGCAGAGGGTGTAGTGTTTCGATGCATGTGTCATGTCGAGTTACTGCACAAGTTTACGAAAACACATGATGACTGGGGTCTAAAATCGCCTCTCTAGAAAACAAAAAAAAAGTGAAAATTATCTGGCACTTTGAATGGCAGATCTTTTTATCTGAACGAGAGGAAAATTCAGAACCTTTCATAGAAAATGGAACAAATTTCAATGGCATACTGGCAGTACGGCCACCTTTCAGTGGTGAGGTATGACAATTTTTCTCACGCTTACAAAGGACTTGGGTAGGATAGCAACAATATTGCGTTACGCTAATCGCAACAAGTGATGTTCGAGAAAAATTTTCTGCAGAAGGAAAAGGGGGACGCATGTGTCCCACTGATGCACAAAGGGTTAAAGAAAGTCTCTGGAAGTGACTGCTCTCATGGACAAAAGCATAATACTCGCGCATGCAGTCACAATAAGTGATTACTTTTGCTTTGGCCAAGCACTGGCATGCGTGCTGTCAACCTCATCTGGCGGATGAGGGGAGGTTATCAAGTCGATTCATTATTCTTGTTCCCTGTTCAAACAAAGGTTCCTTATTTTATGATACAAACTGTAAGTGCTACCTGGGACTGCTTGTGAGAACTCTGCTGTCCTGTTTCTTTATTCCAGCTTCCAATCATTGCTGTCACGAGAGCGAGACATGAGGTCAATGGTGAATAAAGAGATCAAAACAAAAAATTGTATCAACATGCACCTGAGTTGGTTCTGCCTGAATTTGTTAAAGTGGGATTTCAGTTGTAATCTGTTAATTTATGTCAACATTATTCCAATCCAGTCTTGTTTGTGAGCTTTGTTCTTTTTATTACCCCACAGGTATTGCCTTTGACCGAGACCCTCTGGGGAATGAAATTTCCATAATTCGTAAAATTGGAAAAGTTAAGGTGCTTGAGGACTCTCTATGGCGTGAGTGCAATAATTTTTTATTCATTATGAGTGATGAAGTGCCCACAAGCTCTATTCTCTTTACTTCTTGCACAGCTTCACCACCAGGAATATACATTGCTGCCTATTCGGCATCGCATTATTCCAGTGCTCTTTTGTGTACTATATCTTCATCACTTATGCTGATGCATGAATATTTTAAGAGCATATGGAAAAATGCTATAATCTTGCAAACAGTTATGGATGCAACAGGTATGGATGCAAGTCTGCCAGTAGGACACTGGTTCCCACAAATAAGCACTGGCAGCCAGCATGCATATCTTGACTCTTTTGCTGTGAAATTATAAATAATAGTACTTTTTCTTGCCAAATTTTGATTGTTTTGTGCTAACTATGCATGCAGCCATACCTATGTTCAAGGGGTGCAGACAAAAGCACTCTGAGGGCATTGCTTGTTCATATATCATACATGGGGTACAGTGAAAGAAAGAAAAAAGGGTTGCAAAAAAATTTGAACTGTGAAAAATACAGTAACAGCTGCAGGCAATAAAAATGTTGCTCTTCGTCAATATTTTAAAGTTGTTTTAATATGTTTCTTTTAAAATACCAAACACATTGGTTAAATCTGATGGTCAATCCCCCACTGGTACACATCTCATAATCTTTAACTTAGTAGCTTTAGGCTGTAAATCCATGATTCCCCAGGTTGCCATCAGCATTTGATTGCCTGCCTTTGAGAGAATCTGCAGATTGTCTGTAATTTCTCTGGTACTATTTCTCAAAGAGCTGCATCAATTTGCAGAAAAGGAAGACCTTGACATGGACCATGAGCACATTACGCACGTTGGCGTTGCCCATACGCGTTGGGCAACCCATGGTGCTCCCAGTGACCTAAACAGCCATCCGCACCGTTCAGACCCTGAAAATGGTAGGTGCATCGGCATAAATTTTTGCACTGCTACTTCCTACATATTTATGAATGCCACTTATAACTGAAGAAGCCAAAAGGGCAGCAGCAGGTATTCCCCATGTTCGTTTTTTTTTTTACGGTGCATGTGTTTTATAAAAATGCTATGACAGTTAGGCACCTGTTGTCTTCGCACCCAAACTCTACAGTGAGGCAGAAATACTTTGCTGCTGCTAAAGTTTCATTGCAAAAACTATAATTAACAAAACCTTGTTAACTTTATCAAAACTGTGAGCGCAGTTGTTTGTATGGGAAAGTTATGGGGTGGGACAATTGATGGCATACCCATTTTTTTTAGAATTAAATAAATTGCATGTAATTTGAGATATTTGATCATTGAATTTCCATTGAAAGCACAGCTATGTGTCTGAAGTGGAAATTAATAACATCCACCTAAACAGTATGTTCAACTGCAACTAGGTAAAAACTATTGGAATGCTGCAGTGGACGTCACATATGCTTCATCTGCACTTTGCGCTACAATGACACATAAATGTGGAACCCTGTATGGAACATCCTCAAGGCTATGATCATGAAATATCATGCATTCATTAAATAGAAACAAAATGGCAAGAAAAAGCTCATAATTAGTCCTTTGTACAAAATAACTTGTTGCTAGGCAAGTTGGTGCAGATTGCGTATGTTTCTTTTACCAGTGAAAAAGAAAAAAAAAATGAGCGCCATAGAAAACACAACTTACATGGGTGATTTTTTTTTCCCCTGTTAATTACAGAATGGCATCAGAATAAGCATTTTTCTCAAGCATGCACCATATGTTGTGTGTGTGTGTTTTTCATGAGGTGTCTGTTTTTTTTTTTTCATCATTAAGTTAAGTACTACAGGTCCTTTGTACCATTGTTGTCATAGAAAAATAGAATTATATTTTTTTTCTTGGCCACTGTGGTGACCTAGTGGTTACTGTGCTTGGCTGCTGAGCCGAAAGACACGGGTTCGATCCCGGCTGCAATGGTTGCATTTCAATGAAGGTGAAATACTAGAGGCCCATGTACTATGCGTTTTCAGTGCACATTAAAGAATACCCAGGTGGTCGAAATTAACCGGAGCACTCCATTATGGTGTCTCTTATAGCCTGAGCCGCTTTGGGAAGTTAAACCCCATAAACGAAACCGAACATAATTTTCTCGAAATCACTTTTTTGCATTGCCTTTTTATGATTTGAACATTTTTCTTCTCCATGCTCAGAAAAATTTGCCAATGTCATCTGCTTTCTGGATGTCCTCAATTACATTTTCTTGTCATTACTTTTATTGTCATTATCTACAATGTTTAGCCGTAGTAAAGCATTTTAAAATGTTTTGTTTTACTTGAAGTCCAATGAGTACATGCTGTTTTAGCTTGTCTAACCTGCAGTCATGCATGCTCCGATCTATACAGAGTTTGTGGTTGTCCACAATGGTATAATTACCAACTACAAGGACATCAAGCAGTTCCTGATTCAGAAGGGGTGCCAGTTTGAATCTGACACTGACACGGAGGTTATTGCGAAATTCATCAAACATATCCATGACACCCATCCAGACCTAAACTTCAGGGAGTTGGTGGAACAAGTCATCCAGCAGCTGGTGAGGTCTTCCCAGCTATTGTAATTTCCCTTGCTTATACAGTATACAGTATGGCATTGGTGCATTCCTGAGTGTTGCATTTGTATCCTCTTGGCCTCTGTGCTCACATGGACTGGGTTCTTGGCTCTTTAGTTCTTTGATCCTTTAAAAAACATGCCAGTAGGTTTAGGCTGTGGATAACACCATGCACCAGTGAAGCACCTTTCTCTTTTGATACTTTGTGATTGAATCTATCTGAATGTTGTCTGGATAAACAACTAAGTCCATGCCTCAGCTATGACAGGCTTAAAAAAGTCTTTAATCGTGTACCGACATCTCTTGGTTCTGAGAAAACAAAAATGCTTCTGAGAATAGAAAGCACCCAGACACAGTGAGTCAGTGAATGCTTTCCCACGGACTTGCTCGCCAAGGAAAAAAACTAATTTCTTGGATGCCTACAAATGGGTGCCCTTTCGACGTGCTTTAGAAGTGCTGAAAAAAGATCGTATGCATTTTCAATTGGTCAGTAAAGGGTTTTACTACCAGATCTGACACTGAGCAGCGACATGAATAGTCATCCAGAAAACAACTTTTGACAGAAAAATTCGTAACCCGGCTTCGCACAAGGTGTGTGGTACCAAAAGGTATTTGCTACAATCTGAGAATTATTTTTGCTGATTTCAAATTGATTTCATTCGTATAAGTAAAGCTTCCTGTGCCAACATTGCACCACTCTGCCCTGGTTGGTGCATGTTTTAACAAAATAAATGAAGCTTCACTATAAAAACACCCAAGAAGCCAAATAGTGGCATTGCAAAACACAACAAAGGCGCACTGCTTTAAAACAAAAGCGTGTTGGGAAGAGAGTGGTTGGCCCTCCGGTTGATGCGCTACTCCTGTGTGCTATGCTTCATGCGCAAAACAAGCAACCTCCAGGGCAGTGGTTCTCAAATGGGGGTCCGCAGAACCCAGGGCGTCTGCGAGGCCATTTTTGGTGGTCCGCAAAACTTATGCCTGAAAAAAATACAAGAAAAAAGGTTTATTTGGAGGCACACTATGTCCAGTGACAGCGGCCCCTTCAGATTCTTGGTATGCTTCACCGTACAACATGCTTGCACTGCGGCGGAGCTGACTTGTGCTGTTCCTTCCATGAGATGCTGTAAAGTTTTTGTTGTAGTTTTCTACGACATATGCATGCGAGCATGCTTTTTCCAGGCTTTCATATTTGAAAAGCAAACATAGCTAGAAACAGGTGGCTTCAGACGGTACAACTTAATGACAAGCTGTTGAGATTGAATTGACACGGCACTTATGTTTGACCATTGTTTGACAGGTAGAAATAAAAGACCTAATTCACGCTGCATGTTGTGTTAGTTTCTGCCCCCCCCTCCCCCCCCCCCCCCCCCCCACTTTTCCTCACTGCAAGGGGTCCCCCATCAGTTCCACCTGTATAAAAGGGGTCCCTGAAACATCCACGGCTGAGAACCCCTGCTCCAGGGGATAAACATAAATCTTGAGTCTCCCACTAGAGTGCTTCAAACTAGATTGTGGTGCCTGCACGTAAGAGACTAAACTTATGTTAGAATTTGGAGGTCAGACTCTCCAAAAATGTTATGTATGTCGCATTCCCTATTCTACTGCCCAGCTGTTCGGCAATCTGCTTTCTACCCTCCTCCTCCTTCCCTTTCCATCACCACTTGTTATGACTGGATCGGCACTGAAGAGGAAGAACAGCACCGAATTGTCACGCACAGACACTACGCCTATTATCACACATACTTTCAGCCTTTTTTATAGATGCTTTTCACATGCTCTAGCTAAGAACTACAAACACTTAATACACACCTCTCACAAAATGCATACAGGAGCCGCCGCACATACGCATTTAAAAAGGGCCTGCTTATCAGGAACAAGCCATACTTATAAAAAGTTGCAAGGCATTCAAAATCTTTTTTTTTTTTCTGTGTATCCAAGATCTTATGCAACAATAAGGGGGAAATACTCTTGCACGGTGCCCAACATCAAATAAATATAATGCATAATATAGTCAGTGTACAGTAAAGAGCAGTGGTTACTGCTGAAATCTGAAGGCTCAGACTAGTTCTCAAAAGTAAAGAAAAATTGAGAATATGAGTCGTGTAATGTTTCCATAAATGCTGAGAGTATGATCTTTGTATTGCTTGTATTATTGATTGTGCACAAAAAATGATTGTGCACAGTGTGCCTTCTAGGGCTTCTTTATTCCTCTGTATGAACAGTTATCATGCAGTATAGTTTCTAAGCAAGCTTTCTCCTCTTTAGGAGGGAGCCTTTGCACTGGTATTCAAGAGCAAGAAGTTCCCACACCAGTGTGTTGCCACAAGGTAACAAGATTTTTTTACTTGGCGTTTTTTCTTCTTTTTTTTTAATGTACACAGTTGTGACTAGCAGTTAGTAATACTGAGAAAGATACTTAACACAATAACATCCCCTATACTTTCCTTGGCATTATTGTCTGTTAGTTATCATTATTGTTGTGTCTAACAAAGAAAAACGAGCCCTTAAAAGTCACCCTCTTTCCTTCATTCATAGCGAGGGTCTCGTTCTGGCAGACTTGATACCTTCAGGTAGTATGCGAGGGATTATTGGTCAGCTGCCGGCTCGTAAAAGGATCATGTGCTACGTGACTCCAACAGGCAGAAAAAAGAGTGTTTCACCCTCCCCGCCATGGCTGCGATCGGCGCTGACTGAGACTCCTAGGTTTAAATTCACATATATACCCCATAAAGTGGATGGGGGGACGACCGTCGCCGTAGCTCAGTGGTAGATCATCGAACGCGTTATTCGAAGGTTGCAGGTTCGGTCCCTACCAGCGGCAAGTTATTTTTTCATCCACTTTACTTTCTTCACATTTATATCCTAATTACTACAAATAACGTTCCCTATAGTTCCCTTGGTATTGTTTGTTAGTTATCATTATTATTGAGCAAGATGTTGACTTCCATCTGATTTAGGCGGGGAAGCCCCTTGCTGGTTGGCCTGAAGACCAAGTCCTATCTCTCGACAGAGTTCATCCCAGTCTTGTACAGCAAAGGTGGGAATGTCATACCTTCTCACAAATGTTCACAATTTTCACTCTTTCAATGGCTTTTGGCTGATTTAAAATCTCTGTATGCCTGTGTAACAGGGTCATCTATTTGTACTTGGACATGTGACCAGTGCTGTTATCCTCTGATATTCCCCATGTTTATTGGGAGTGTTCTAATACATTGCAATGCAATGGCGTTAGGGGCACTGTACAGATGCAGTGTGTACAAATTCGCATGTAACCATTTTGTAAACCAAGTGGCCAGACCTAGTCTAGCACAAGCTTGCTCTTTAGTAAATACCACAGGGCAAACAAGGACACATGAACACGCGGCACGAGACAATATTACTATTGTCGTTTCGTGTTGTTGCATGTTCTTCCTGTTTGCCTGTTCGCCCTGCACTATTCACTGTGAAGTTCATGTACAAAGAAATCCAAATTTCAACTGCGTTGCAGCTCACTCATTTGTGAACTGCACGAACCCTTCAAGAGGTTGCTTTATGCTACTGGCATAACTTTAGGGCCTATGCAACAGTGGCTTCTTTTGTCTTGAGCTTTTTGCTACTTAGTACCTTATTTTCTTTAAATCATGAGTTGAGCTAATTGGTAGTGCAGTGTAGATATTCTCCAAATTTAAGTGCTGAATTTGTGTACTGTGACATGTTCATTTACGGGACAACTTCATTTTAAGTAGATGAGAAGCACAAATAGAACTGATTACTTTCTCAAGTCCAAATCAATACTCCAACTTTAGTGAGTAAGTAATGCAGCATGTTGGAAGTAAAATTGAGAATTGAGTGTAATATGTACCTGTGAACAAATTAAATATGAACCCAATAATTCAGACATGATGCACGAATTTTGTTCTGAGGTGTTGGAGAAGGGAGTTTGCAATGGTTTACTTCCAATCAGAGCAATATAGTAGTAACGATTCAATAATATGTCCTATGTCCTTTATACCTATTCTGATCTAAGTTTTCACATTTGTGTGCCATGTACATATTAAGGCTATTTGAAAGTGACTTTGAGAGAAGAGTGACCAGCTTAAACCAACACAACAGAAGACAAGTGACCAATAATTTGTTGACCAATAATCCTGACCAATGACCAATAATCCTGTTAATATATTTCTTTACTGCTTCACTGCAGCCGATGTTATCATATGTAAAATCTCAGATATTATTATTATTGATATCGTAGTTCACCTGGCCTGTCCAGTCGCTCTGCATCTCTTGTCAGATGTTTATCTGCTGTGCACTATCTTTCTCTAAGTCTGAGAAAGCACTCGCTGGGCTTAAACAGATCAGGCATATTTTATTTGGATGAGGTGAAAGCATTAATGCATTAGGATTTATTTTTTAAGAAGCGAACTGCACATTTTGTGTACAGAGGGTTTTATTGGCAGTTTCTAGCGATCGTCTAAGGTTAAAACAATTAACTAATGACATTTGGCTTGCATTGTGCATGAATAACGCTGGTTGACCTGTGATGCAAACATACTGTGGTGGTGTAGCACACTAGTGGGTTGGTCACGCTGTGACTAAATTTTAATGGAACAAGTGCATAACAGGAAGGGAAGAAAACCAAAAACCAATTCCTGTTATTCCCAGCCCCCTCACAACACCCATCCTGAGTGGGGTTGGTCATATGCAAGCAATTGTTTTTATACAAGAGATACACCAGAGCCAATCCTTAAAAACAAAAAAAAAACATCTTGCAACATTCATGCTTTTTTGAGGGGCACAAGTTTCAGTGCCCAGATATGGCAGAGCTGTAACAGTGTTCTGACAGTAGATGACCCTGTGCATGTTGGCCACTGATAGCAGACTCGCTTCTTGTGTCATCAATGCCCTGTGTGCATTTAGCTGAATAAATTACTTTCATCATTATGTTTTTAGCCTAGGCAACAATGCTGATGCACTGGTTAACTTTGATTAGGAAGATATATTTCATTTGTTATGTGGTACAGGGGTGTCGAACCGAAAACAATGTTACCTTCTGCTATTTGCAAAAAAAAATTGATTCTTCAGCTCTGTGATGGGAAGAAAATTATGGTCCATTATGGTTGAAAGTGGCTCGCATCGAAATGTTAAATGGAGATGTTCATTGTAGCAATATCAGATGTGCCTGCATTACTGGAAGGTTACAAGGAAAACCGTATTTACTTAAATATAAGGCATATCTTATTTCGAAATCTTTACCCTGAAAGTCACCCTCAGCCTTATATGCAAAGGCTGATAGATTCAGTACCTTTCAGTATAGAACGGCAATGCCACACTTCTGGCAATACAAATTTTAGACGGGAGCATAACTTGTAGAAATACTATAGTACAGGGGTCGGATGGTGAATCGGGGTTTTATTTCAAGACCGAAATTGGTTCCATTCTACAGCTTGTGCAAATCGGCAATTGTGCTAAAGTCTACCGTAATTGGGCAGAAATCTAAACTGCACTGCTTGTCGCCACACTAAGCCAAAGCAAATGCCGTTGATCATGTTTGTTGTCAACAAGCCATAGGGGAACTAAGTGCCGGCTCAACAGCTGCCCAAAAGCAGTTGCGAAATATTTCAAAATGGGGCATTTACATAATGGAACATTCCAGAAAGTGGAATTTACTAGGATACGTTTATTTAATGAAGCTTTTTTTCTATATTAGATTAGGAACGAACTAAAGTTTCATGTTCTGTTGCAGTCATCAACCATTTTTTAAAATATATAATCATGACATTGCCACTAGGCCCCCTTACACATAACGCAACTTGAGACTGCACAGTGCTCCGCTTGATCTTTCGGACTACACCTGTGGACAGCATGAAGGTGCCGGGTGTCATTGCGAGCAGAATGAGATGTTGCTTTGCTGGTCACTTGCAAGATCGACACAATATTTTGCTTTGGTAAACGTTTTTTTTTTTAATTCACTGTTAGCAGTAGTATCGCTAGCAACCATTATTGACCCTACTATTTGGCCACAGATGAATATGCACAAGTTTCAAAATGAATTGAGCTGGAATAACGTGGTTTGTTTGATTTGTATGGTAATACTTTATGTAAAAGAATACTCCAGTTCACTTAATGAGAGAATACTATTTGTTCTAGTTTTCAGTTCGACACATTTTGCTAGTGTCTAAAATTGAAGTTGTAGGCTTATAAGTAGTTTATTTTGTATTTTTTTAATAGCTTAGCTTTTAACATATATATATATATATATATATATATATATATATATATATATATATATATATATATATATATATATCCTTCATTATGTATTATTGCTAGTCTTTTAGAAAATGTACTTCACTTGTGCACTAAAAGAAATTTGATTTGTTTTATATCTTTTGCAACCAGCCTTAACAATGGATCACAGTACGTAAGTTTTGGTAATTAGTGTGGGTTTTCCTTTAGTTCACAAGGTTTAACTTTTGTGCATTGTTTTTCAAAGCATTTGATTTGGAGGGGCCATGTGATGCTTAGTTTTCTTCTTAAAGCTTCCTTAACGGCTGCGTGTTAGCTACTGAACAAGTGCGCTACATTAAAGGGGCCTTGCAACACATTTGCGAGTTATAATGGAGTATCTCGCTAGTAGCGCATGACGCTTCACGAACTATATATTTGGCTCGCGTGTTCTTGGTAGCCTCGACTATGGATTGGTTTTCTGACCATGCTCAAAAAGTGTTGCAGGGCCCCTTTAAATATTGAACCCTACACGTTAATTCACTAACACTTTACATTAGTACCTTTTTTTTCCCCCTTAGGTTATTGTTTTCAGCTTTTTATTGACTCTCAAGTGAATGTTACAAAGTGCTTATAAATCCTTAAAATGACAATAAAGAAGGACATGCAATTAAAGCTTGATCACTAATTTACATCCCAAGATGCCAGAAAGATCACTGTGACCATAAGCAGAGGGCTGATTATCTAGGAAAGATTTAGCAATGAAAGATGAATAGCAACATTAATATTGTAAGTTGGGCTTGTAAACAGTATATTGGGAAAAATTCATGTGTGCCCTCCGTGTACCTTGTTTGAACCACACATAAGGGCAGATGTTGCCCTAGAAGTGGAAATGAAGCAGGGGTACCATTGCTAGCACCACTATCCCAGCCATATATCGCTTATTGCACACTCACTGTTCCCGAGCCTCTTGACTCAGTGGTGGCATGCTACTGACTTGAAGGTCACTGGATTGAATCCCGGCCGGAGCGGTTGCATTTCGATGCAGGTGCAATGCTAGAGGCCCATTTGCTTGGATTTAGGTGCATGTTAAAAAACCCCAGGTGGTTGAAATTTCCAGAGTCCTCCACTGCGGCGTGTCTCGTGGTTTTGGGACATACAACCCCAACAATTATTAATCAGTGGTGGCACGAGTGGGAGGTCAGTCATCTTATGTAGAGCACCCGACCAGGGTAAAAAAAAATCTGGCTGGTAATTCCTATATTCCACATATCCTGTGTTTTTCTTTCAATGCTGAATTCATTTGAATTTATTTGACGCAGCGATTCCCTTTAGTGTCTCTTTAATAAGACAGTGTAACCACTAATTAAGGCAGTCTCTCAAATTAGTCATGCAAAGCAGTGTTCATTCACATGGCTGGAACAGTTGATGACAGTAGTAATGACACAGTGATAGTATCGCAGTTTTCTTGTGCACTTGGAACCATGAGCTTACCAAATATTTAATCTGCTGCTCTTGTGGATTACATGGATCTAAATTTTTATTTCCATAGGTTAAGTGGTCAATTGCTATTGAAGGTCGCAACTGTAGTTCTGCAGCTTATTATCCATGGCCCCTTCAATTCACTGTGTATGAGTCTAACTGATAGCTGGCTTGCCTGCCTCCTTCTCTGCCCCCCTCTCTATTTCTCAAAAGGTGGCGGTTTCTCTTTTGGCACTGGTGCTTTGACCTGTCCTCTGGGGTGTAGGTTCCTTTTTATGCCTTCCCAGTCTGTTTTGCATGTCTTTGTTTGCTTTGTGGCATCTTGCTGAGTGGAGTGACCTTTGTGTGTTAAAATTTTACTTTATGACTTTTCTGACAGAAGTGAACAGTGCAAAGAACAGGACAAAAATTTTCGGGAAGACAAGTACAGCACTGAATAACCACCAATATTTGTGATCAGTTCACAGCAGTATTTAAGAAACATAACAATGCAAAGGTGATATCAGCAATCAGTTTTGACTCGTGAAAAAATGGGGTAATTTTAACTGCCTTAGTGTGGTTATAACATGTTACAAGATTTTTTGAGCCACTACCTTTATTATAGTACTTGTACTCTATGTATTTGCTGTTTCCTTTATCTATGGCATTAATATTTGTCCTGTTTATGACAAAATATTGACTAATAGCTTTTCTCAGAGGCTCATAAGGAAAGTATCGTGCTAAATGTATTGTTTACAGTTACATTTCATTTAACAAGTTTGGAACTTCCCAGTTGTAATTCATTAATGTTCTTAGTAGTATATAGTGAACAAGGCAGCATACTTACGCAGGAGTCTCTGTGTTTTATGTTCAGTGTATGAAAAGCTCAATTTTTTTTGCACTTCTCACAAGGATGTTCTCGCAATATTGGCCTTAAATTGGGCATTTACCGAACGTTGGTTCTAAACTACATTTCTTTATATTGTTTTACGGTGTTTGGCCGGATTGCTGACAAGATGTGAGTACTACACATGTTCCCAGAAGTGGCAGCGTAGACATTAACTATAATGTCCAGGATAGCAAACTCCCATAGAAAAAGAGCACTCTGTAGACAGCTGTGCACTTAATATAAGCTGGCCTTTGCATATGCTTTGTTAAAATTATTGGTTCTTAGCACTCTCTTTTGTCTTCCTTAAGTTTGTTCTTTGCACTGGTACTCTCCTAGCTGTTTCAGTAATGACCAGCTGTGTTCATAACAGTGCAAATGGTGTGTTGCTGGTGTGTGTTGCCAAAGTAATGTTGCTAACAGCTGACAGTGTGATACAAGCATGCGTTACTTAGAGGGGTTATACCATTTGCGACATTAAATTGTGTACATGCAATCATGGTTATTAATTTAATTTTGAATATGTCCATAAAACAACATGTATAGGTAGTCACTGCCTGCAGTGTAGTTTTGTTGTAAATGCTAGTAACTTGTGTTTCTCCAGTTTCTCTTGTGTTTATGTAGTAATTTCTCCCATTGTTTATTTCCTTTATGGTATTTCTGTTCCCTATGAATTTGCCCTAGTCATGCTTAAGTACTGAAGAAAGCCTTCATAGGGTGCCACATTTTTTTATCTTTTTTTTTATCCATCAGTAAGATCAATAAGAGCAAAACCTAAATTGATTGTTCAAGTAGAAGAATTTTGCTTGACCAGTTACGCCATTTTTTTTTTACCTTTCATTTGTTGAAGTTTGCAATGCCAGTGGTGTTTATGCTGCAATCTTGCTTATAGCATTAATTAATATAATGTACAGTAGTATCTCACTAAATGGAAATAATTTAAACAGAACAGCAGTTTGTATTTGTATAGCGAAAAAAACTTTTGGTCGTAAGAAATAAGATTTTCACGACTCTGTAAACAGGTGCACAGAAGCAAGCTCTAAAAGATCTTCCCCAAGACAGGGACAATCTGAAATATTTCTTGCAACATCTGCCGTCTGTCCAGAAAGCCATCTCTATTGAATGGTAACAGACAATTGGAGTAGTAAGAGCTATATGTGTTTTTAATGTTACCAGTGCATTCGTGAAAGCTAAACTTTCCAAGTCTTATTAATCTAATAGTTGTCAACTGTGTCCCCTTACCGCAGGACAAACTAGCTGATACATTCACCTCTTAGTACTTGGCATAATTACAGATGGTGCTGCATGTATTTTTCAGTAAACTGAAAATAGGGAACTGTTAAATAGGAAACATTTTTCCAGTTCCCTCCTGAGGTTCTATTTAACAAGGTTCTGTAACTGTAGGTTAAAACCTCTTCCTATAAATATTTTTAGTTGCATTTTGATATGATACTGCCATAATATGCACTCGCATTTGAACTTCCTTAGCACGGCTAAACTTGAAATAGCCTTTAAAGACTGTTAGCTGCAATGAGGTATTATATCTTTTATGCTTGGAAAAAATGTGTGCAACTAGTACTCTTAAACAGCATCTTGTAGATCACTGTCTGGTTTATAACACTTAGTTTATAATTTCAATGGATCAAATATGCCCAGTCATGAAGCATTGTTGGTTTCTAAACTAAAATATTTAGATCTTGCATTAGTTTGTCTGCAGTGATGTGAAGTGTTTGAGCATGCTTCCTAGTGTTGTTCTAGCTTTGAGAGATTGCATCAAGCTCTTGCATGTGTGTGTGAGCACTCTTTTTGTGTGTTGCATGCACACGTATGTTGTGTTGTCTTTCTCTCTACCTGCTCCACTGTGCAGCCTTTTAAAGTTGTGTCCCCCATCCATGATATACCCCCTTTCTTTGCATGATCAATGTTCTTTTTCTATTTTCATTGCCTGCTGCTATCTTACTGAGCCCCTTTTCGGCATGCAGAATGTGGCAGCCAAAATGAACAAGGTAGACACCATTTTCATGTTCCCTCTCTGACCTGTGCACACCAACCACAGCACCTGCATGATGTTCTGTCAGCGTCCTGTGTCCTTCGTGATGCTTACAAGTAACTGCCAGTTGCCTTACAAGTGTAACCAAAACTCCACAGACAAGCTGCCAGTTTTATTCATTAAAAGACAGGGAGTACAGTTGGGATAATGAAGCACATGAAAGTACATTTGTATGTGCACCATGTGTTCTGTTAGCTTTACAGTGGTAAACAATGCTGTAAGTGAACAAAGAATTCTGCCGTGGGCTTATGTTTGAGATATAGAGGAGTTATGCGTATCATTTGACCCTTTTCATGGCACCTTGTCTGACATGGAAAATGCTCGACTTTGCTGCTCTGCTGTTTTACTTTTACATACATAAATATATGAACACTTTTAATTTCTAAGCTAGAAAAAACATGGCTGCTCTGTAGCTCGACTGTGTTGTTATGTCCACCTGAAAATGCTATTAAGTGCATTTGAAGGGAGCAAGTCGTTTGAATTTTGCTTTCATCTTTATGCTATTGTACAATGTCAGTCCCAGTTGGAAAATAAAGTAATATCGTAATAAATGTTGCAGCCATAGGATATTGCACTTCATTCCTGTGGTTATATAACACGGCAGAACATACTTTATAGAATTGTAGAATTTAACCATTTTGCTACTGTTTTTTAAAGGAATGTCACAGATATAACGAGCAGCTGCCTGGTTCACAGTTAGTTTTTTCTAGATTCACTTGGTCAGAACTGACCTCCCTTTAAAGTTTGTAGTATCCAAATGCTGATTTTGTTTTCTTTGGGTACTGCTAATGTGTATAGAGCTAGGACCGCTGTCAAGTCGCACAGCTTTGCAATAGCATGTAAACTAGGAACTATGAAGAATGTAAGCTAGGACTGAGTGGGTCTTCCTGGTACTGAAAAAAATAAAACAACTATGCAGACACTTTGAACTGGAGAAGTTACTCTACAGTGAATAGCATTATTTGGTGTCACTCATATGAGCTTATGCTATTTGTTAACCCCAACATCAATGAATCGCTAATGGAACCACCGATACGAGAAACATCGGAGATAATTATTTCAAAGGACATCACATGTGCTGTGGCAGATGTGAGTCGGCACGTAGCAATTTTGTAACTAAACATCGCATCAGATCGATGTTTGTGTAACAGACAGACGGAGCTTATCATGTAGAAGGTTGTGTACTTTTTGGAGAAAACCTGTCCCCCGAGTCTCAAACCATGCAATTCTATTCATATGTGAGAACGCATGGTTAGTGTTTAGGAGGATGGCGGAATAAAATGGGTTTGAAAACTTGGACGGCCTCTTTGTAAGCGATTTAGGCATGTCCTATGTCTTCAGGAATGGAAGCCAACAAGATAATAGTTAGAAACGCAGTTATGTGCGCTCTGTTATTAACCTTTTTCACTGACACTCCGAAGCGTTGGAGGCTGTGCATTGACGTTGTCGAGACTGGCATTTTGTTGTACAGCCAGCGCTGTGAAAAGCTGCTCTTTCTCAATCTGTTAATTTACCTCCATTAGTGCAGGGGAAGCTGCAAATAGTACAATGAAATGACATGTATTAACATTGTGTGAATGCTCCTTATATTTATTTCATGTTTTCACTGCATTCACTGCCTCTCCAGATACAACTTATGCAAAAAAACGTTACTTGCTTGTTCTGTGAGCTATGGAGTGGACATCTAAACACAGAAGACATGAATTAAAAATTTCTTATACCATTTGGAGCCAGTGTTTCAGAGCTCTATTGCTCAGTCACTGCAGTGCAGCCATGGCAAGCCAGTGTGGCAGGTTCCTTTGCAGAGAAAAGAACGTAGAAATAGTTTATAAAGTCTGAACTGGAAGGAAGTGATGGCAAAAAGTCTGCTTTTATGTAGCAAAAAATAACCACTGAAATAACGCGCCACACACACAAAAAAAGACCTTGCTGTCAAAAGGTTCTACAAAATGGAACTCACCCCTGTTATGCTCAGTTATAGTGGCATGCTGTCTATGTTTGAAATCTGGCAAAGCATATTATAGTACCTGTAACATTTGTACCTTGCCTGATATTATATGCATATGTGCCTGCTGTGTTTTGTGCATGCCTACACTGTCGAATAGCGTGTGACCAATGTTGTTGTCTCTCCTGGCCTCGCCTGCCTCCCAAACAACCCTCACTCTCTCCTGCCCTCCTCTTCCTCTGGTCTTGGGTGCAGAAAAAGACGACACCCAGACAGGTAGTAGATTCTGCTTCTGGTCAACCACCACTTACTTCCATATAGTCTTTCGACGCTATTTGTTGTAAAGGGAACTTGTGTGTAGGTTCAGGAAACCAGCTAGCATAAACCGCATTCTGTAGTCCGGTAAAACCTTGGAAAATAATATTTTCAATTGCAGCTGCTGCCTGTTTGTTAATGTTGCATGTCTGCTTCCTTCAGCAAATCATTTGGAGTAATGATGTGGCCAGTGCAAATGTAATTAATGCAGCAAAAAAGTGTGTTGTGTAAACTTGACACATCATTGATATTGATCATTTTGTACAAGTGCATCAAGTCAGTTTGGCAGGCCCTTGTGAATCATCAAGCAGCACATTTGGGTGCCCTGCATAGACAGTTTAATTTGTCAAGTTTTAAATGTCTACCCAAGGAGACGTGACATAGCTATAACCACAGCTTGATAGGAGGGCAATTTTTAGGTACTTGTATCTTTCACAATTTCTCTCTCTGTCATAAAATAGTTGAGCAAGTATTCCATGAGGAATACTGTGTATGCCTAAACAGTACTCTATAGTAAGGTATGCGACATCACTAAAATGTCAAATTACCGTGAGCTGGAGTTCCCTGTACAATGAATATGGATCGATTGACTTGCACATGAACCTTACCGGCCAGTCCTTCTATATATACTTATGTTAATTCTTTGCCATAGAATTGCAATTCAGAATTAACGAACATTCTTGTAGTGCATTTGTAGGATCTGTTGGTGGGGATATAGGTTCATAGAGGCATAAGGATAGAGAAAGTGAGCCGTCTAAAGGCAGTAGATGTAGAATGAACTGGAAAACTTCTAATTTTTTCTGTATTCCTGTGTAAGCATCATTTGGAACCTAATTTAATTGAGAACTGGTGTTCATAAATGCTAATTAGTGTCAGCATAAAAGAGCAAAGATGGCAGAAGGGAGAGCATAGCAGCATTTCTGTGCAGTGTGATTGCAGCGGTGTTCGTCAGATCTGCATATTTGAGGGAAATGTCACCCTCAGGGCTGGAGCTAGTTCGAGAATAAGCCAGCGATATTACTTGCAAATTTTGTAACAGCATTAGTGGCATTATTTTTGCTTGTGTTAGTGAAGGTGAAACTTGTTGTAGGCTAAAAAACGTTGGCAGGCTAGTTGGTTTGCATCCATGAAGAGTGAGTAAGCGTGACTAGACAGGGACGTAGAAAGAAAACGGACAAGGACACAGTGTTACCTTTAACTGATGTTTTATTTTCGCTCGAACCGATAAATGTACCGAGTGAGTGGAAATAACAGAAACAACAAATGGACAATCAGTGGTTATATCGTGTAAAAGGACGTATGTTGGTCAGACCGGCAGATCTATCAACCAGAGACTAAAAGAGCATCATTATAACGTCATAAAAGCCATCTCAAGTCATTTGGGCATTCATTGCCAAAATCGTGGCTGCATGCCCTTGTTTGAAAACACCTCTATCCTGTATAAGGCGCATAGTAAGATGACTAGAGAAATTGCTGAGACCTATGAAATTACCAGATTAGGAGAAATGTGCGTTAGCTAGCCTTCCCTCTCGCTTTCTCAAAAAGAGTTGCAGTATCTTGCTTTGTCGCGTTAATATTTTTGCTGGGTCGTGATATTGCCCTGTACACGTGTTTGGTTCAGCGATATACCCATTGATTGTCCATTTGTTGTTTCTGTTGTTTCGCTCGCTCGGTATATATTTATCGGTTCGAGTGAAAATAAAATATCAATTGAAAGTAGTGCTGTGTCCTTATCCGTTTTCTTTCTACGTCCCTGTCTAGTCGCACTTACTCACTCTTCTTGTTGTAGGCCTGTTGAAGGTGGGTCTGAATTTGTCTGCATGTATTTAAAAAAGCTGCATGTTTCTCTCATGTGAAAAAAAATTATAATTCGCATGTCTCTTGTGGGCACTGCCATGGACATCATGTTGCCATCTGAAACTTGAGGATGGTTCCATTTCGTGTGAGTTATACATAAAGGCAGGTTACATAGATGGGACAGCTTTATATTCTGCTATATATGCATCTTTTTAATTGAAATTTGTTTACATAAGAAAGCAAGCAAGCAAGCTGTATAGATTGCTTGCAAGGTTTAGGTGGGCTTGGCCAGTAGGTTTTCCATCCTTCATAATCACTGTTGGGCATTGTCCCTGTTTCCCTTGTGCATGTGAGTGTGTGAATGCTTTGTATGTGCACTCCTTAGTCTCTTTGCCTTATGTTTATTCATGAGCAGAATTTCCTGCTTTTGCTATCAATACTTTTCCTTTTTTTGCTTTCCTACCACTGTGAAAAAGTTAAGCATGTTTTGTCTTTTTTTTTTTTTCAATTGCCTTGTAAAAAAAGAGTCTTGTTAACTTTTAGCAATCTAGTGCCTATAGCTGGGCCAGTGTTACTTGACTCTTAAGTATCTCTCTAAAGTGTCAGCTCAAAACATCATCATTTATGGGCCATTTTTATGGCAGGTGGTGTCCTTGCAGTTTTGGTGGAAAACAATGCCATTTGGATTCATCTCAGTGGTGCTGAGATGAACCCAAACATTTAATCCAGGTGTATGGAGAGTTGCAACTTAGTTTGACACTAGAGATGCTGATGGTTGTTGTGGGCAAGTGCTGTAAAATAACTGGACGAGGCGTGCACCACATCAACCACGTTTGTTTTCCACCATTTATAGTGCACGCCTTGCCTTAGGATTAGTTAGTTCTCTATATGTAAGGCCAGCATATGCCTTGCACATTGAGCTCAGTGCAAACACTCGTCGCACAGGGTTAATGCAGCATAGTCACGTTATTGCTTAACTGACGTGTGATGTTCTGACAAAAGTTTTGCACTCTAAACGTACTATCTGATGCAATTTACCTTCCCCCTAAATGCTTTGGAAAATAGACCACCGCCCCAGAGAGGCGCACCCACCTTCAAACACGGGGGGTCTGCATCGTACTGCATCAACAACAGAATTTGGCCCACCTGGCGATGACAAGGAGATTGAATACTTCTTTGCATCAGATGCCAGGTATGTGTGCAAACAGGCATGCTTGTCTTCTTCTTTCTGGAATTCACAATTTTTTGAAAAAAGTAAATTTTTTTTTTTTCAAAGCAGAATTTTAATGCCTGGAGACTGTTGGGGGTTGAGTGTAGTACAGTGTATGGTATGCTTGAATGGTTATTAAACAGTTCTTGCATCACACTTCCCCCTCTTGCTCCAGGTCCATCTTTTTACTGCTCCTATATGTGCATCATCTAATGTCGCTATACCCGTGCAGTGTATAGCAAGAGTGCTTGTGCAAATTAAACTACATATGCAATACAATGCACAATTCATGAAAACATCTATTTTGTGAACTGAAAAGGTGGGCATGTTTAAGTGAAAATAGCCCAGAAAGTTCTTGGCCTTCCTTGTATGGGGGGAACAAGTTTCTAAACTCTAATAGTGTTGCTTTTTGTAATTGTTTATGATTGCTTTAAAGTACTATTTAGTGTGACTGTAATGGGCAGGTCAATAATGTACATGACCTGACTTTGTGTTCAGCAGTCCATTTGTAGTGCACTTTCGTCTGAAACTAACTTGAACTCATGTCAGTATACTGCATAATGTCAGGACTTTTTTGCTGAATGAATCCCTTTTTTTCAGTGCCATCATCGAACACACAAACAGGGTGATCTTTCTTGAAGATGACGATGTTGCAGCTGTTTCTGAAGGGCGTAAGTTATTTCAATTTAATCTTTCGTGAGCAATCTGTAGTTGCAGCTATATTTGGGGAAATGTCAGTTGGTTCGTTTGTGCATGCGTTTTGAACCTGTTGCCCTCTGTGGTAGCTTAGCGGTTGTTGTGCCACTGCACATGGGTACAGGTTTCATTCCCAGGGTGGCCACATTTCACAGGGGGGGGGGGAAAGCAAAAATGCATACATACTTAAATTTAGCTGCACATTAAAAGACCCCCCCCTCCCCCGATAGCCAAAATGAATCTGGTGCCCCTACTAGAACATGCCTCATTATCATATTATGGTTTTTGTGCTTAAAACCCCAGCAACCTAATTTTTAATTGTTTCCATCCGTCAGCTTATACTTTGTGCATTGGTGATAATGCCTTCTAAGAAAAACCTTAAAGGAGCATCATGACAAAATCTCAAACATGAGATATTAGATTCCTCTCCATGAATAATTGCAGTAGCTCTATTATAGTAGTGTTTGTCACCTCTTGGATATTTTGATTTTATTATATTAAGGTTGGCACAAGTGGCTCATTTGTCCAAGCCCATATAACGCTGTTGTGATGCAATTTCATTGATTGCACTGTATGTTAGGCAGTATAGGGTGCCGTCCTTACTGAAAGCCTTTCACCATTGGAAATTGATATTTGCTTGCTTATGAAGGTTTATTATTCATATGCATCATTAATTATGGTGAAACTCTTGCTGTACACAACAGCCTGCATGTTTTCAAAAACTTCTGTTCATGTATACTTTGTGCAACCTGTCCACTTTTTATTCTTTCAGACCTGACCATTCACAGATTGAAGAGGACTCTTGATGAGAATGTGAACCGTGAAATCATCACACTGAAGATGGAAATCCAGCAGATCATGAAAGGTGGTGCCTCAAGAAAATTCATGTGGTCACGAGCAGAAGTTCGGGGACCATGGCACCTGCAAAAAATTAAGATTTTTTTTCTAGCACAGCTCCACAGCATAGAATTCCTTTCAATACATTGCATTGATTGAACATGCGCACTTAGATTGGGCACTCGATTTTAACCAACATACTTGGGCTGCAAGGAAAAAAATTTCTTTGCAGCATCAGTCGGTCCCCACACTGTTGCTCATGACTGTACTTCTACTATTTTGTATGCCTACCCTTAAGTGTTTGGCTGAACAAATGTTGCATTTGCATTCAATTTAATCAATTTGCCAGGATTATTTAATAATCACGACACATGATAATGGCACCAAAACGGTTCATTCAGCTCTGGTAACTGGTTAAAAGGGGGGACTCAAAAGCATCAGTTGTTCACACAACATGGCCGCAATGCTGCAGATGTCCAGGGTTGTGCAACATTTGGCATTGTTGAGCCACGTTGCACCAATGTTTAAATGTGAAGGGCTGTAGAAACGTTCAAGAAGCATTACAAAGATGTTGCATCAATGTTGCTGTATGTAGCAAGTTACTTGAAGGTTGCTTAAATTTTGTAGGAACTTGCAAGCATCAGTAACACTTTTGTAAAGTTGAGCTAGTTAGTAGGGATTTGTCATGAAAGAAGGTATGACATGCACGCATGGACACCAGGCATTTGTGTTGTCTGGTTCTGCTCTTGTATCCATGTCTACACACCTGACCTTCTTTCATTCTTTCGTGGTGTTGCCCTTGAATGTTGTGGAAATGCTTGCAAAAGTGGTTATTAGCGACGTTTAGGCAATATTGGGAGGTAACGTTGCCTCAGTATTATGGCGAAAATTCGAGAAGAATGATAGTACTATCCCAGCAATGTTGGGAATTGCTTTATTGGTACACTCGATGGCAAATAACTCTGCTGTAGGTTGGACTGTGTGCAGTAGCAAAAAAGTTTATTTCTTGGCAACCATGTTCAGTAAGGAGGCAACCTCGACTTTTTTTTTTTCAAGCACATTACTGAATCCACGATCTCGTGCATACTGGGCACCAGAACTGTTCATTGCACCCACATGTAGGCATACTTGTGAACTGTTTCATAATTTGTGGTGACCATCGTGTACTCAAAATTTCTTCCCAACCTAACCTTGTGAAAATATTTGTCCTGGATTAGAGCCTTTCATCTCACAGAAAGAGCTGTGCAGGTACCTTAACAAGATGCAGTTTGCAAATTCTAAAACCTCGTCAAGAGCGACCTTCTTTTCTGTTATAGGGAGAAACACACCCGGAACACGTCTTTGGAAAGAGCATAGAATGAATGCAGATGAAGTTTGTTATGCAAAAGGATGTTCTTTTAAAGGGAGATCTGTGTAAATTTGTCCCTCTTAGTAGAGCTTAGTCATCACAGAATGACTATGACTCTCTGGGAAACTAAACAAAGCTTCCCTGGCAGCTCGGTTTACCTAGTCATAAATTTAAGAGAGCTCATTTTAAAGAGGTCTTAGTGTACTTAGGAGACCTCTTAGGGGGCTTAGGAGGGTAATTTTTTCGGCAAGTTGGTGGTTCAAGGCTTACAGTGCAGAAAAAACGCGGACAAAAGAATGATGACAACAGAA